>NW_003163294.1:3016-365449 GCF_000004985.1 Naegleria gruberi
TTGAATATTGATCATTGAATTGGTGAATAATCACTCTCTTGATAATGTTACTTATTCATATTGCATGCAAATCAACCTGATTCAATCTACAAAGGTTGGTAGTTGCACCACTTCGTGGCGAAACTACCCATCCACGATCAATCAACATTAGATTCACTTCCATTCAACTCAATTTGACCGTTATAATCAATAAATCAATGAAATGTTCCTTTATTAGCAATACCAACACAATCCAATGAGTAGATTCACGTCCCAAACATTTGACTTCTCAAAGTCCATATTTCAAAAGTTGATACTGACCTGACCTTTATATATCTATCAATATAAGAAATGAAAACATCAAATTTACATCATTAATAGATTATAAGAAATATAATCAATGATATGAATCTTCACTAAGTAATCTCTTAAATAACCCAAATAAATCAACTCTGAATCCTAACCAAACCCAACCGCTTTTGATTACGATCAAAAAGAAGAACAAACCCAAGAAATTAAACAAGGAGCAAGAAAGAAATACCAAAAAGAAATTGTTGTTATAGGAACACCAATTGTAAAGCTTTTAGAAGAGATGAAGCGTAATGTAACCTGTTTAAATGATTGTTACCCAACTCAATCCTTTATCTATGTATTCCTTATTGGTAATGGAAGTATTTATTTGAAAGATTCTGATTTTGCAACTTCAAAAATGAATCTGTTGGTCTTTGGAAAGACTAAGAATATGATTGAGTTTGAACAAATAAGAGCAAGTATGAATGACAGATGGGAATGTGTACATTTATGGTTAATTGGTCCAGATAACAGCAGCAATAGTATTGAGCTTGTTAGGGAGATACTAATAGGAAAGTATTCAAGTAGATTTATTGATGAAACTGAGTTGAATTTCGCCGGTCTAAACAGAGTTCTTCCTGACCAGGAAAAGTTATTAGTCCCTTCAGATATGCTCGATGACTTTATCTATAAGAAGCAACATTTCATTGATTGGACAACCAAAACTCTATTCAAGTCTGCTTATGAAAGAGGAGAAAAAGTCTTGAGACCATCATTTTCTAGTGATGTTAACTTGGTTTTACATTCAATCTACTCTGTCGTGTATGAATACTTAGATCTTTTAAGCGATGAAGATGATACTGTTTTATTTATACGTCCAGAAAATACTGAATTAGTATTGGAGGAAATGGATTTGCTAAACGGTTTTGAGTCTACCAGCAATAAGGATCACAGCACATTAGGGTACAACATTATTGTGAGAGAAAGATTTCCTGATGACGATATGATTGAAGTCAATGTAAACAGCCCAACAACAATCATGTATATTTTCAGATACGATGAAAAGGAAAGTAACGAAACCTTTGACATTGTTAAAAAAGTGGAAATATTTGGAGAGCCAACTTGGGCAATCGGCATTAGAAAAAAGGTTATCATGACAAATACTCTGATTTTTAAACAATAATTCCATATTCAATAACGTGGGCAATAATGGTGGGTATTGAAATTAATGAATTAATGTATTCCTGTTATTAAACAGGAAAAATTGATACTCTTCAATAAAAATAGTTTTCTTAACACAATACAACAACACTAGCACAAATTCTTGCTTAGGTAATTGATTTGACGCAACAACACTCTGGAGTTTGACTTGTTTTTGAATCCATTCTGCAATTGTTCGTTGGTTGAATTGACACCCTAAACATGGTGCAATCAATCCATAAACTAATCTTGTTAAGAAAGAGGGTTATATATTAGTTCGTTCTCAAGAATCAGTGAGGGATGAGAGGATGCAAAATCTTACTGTAATGTTCTATATTTCTATAAGGAGAATTAATCTTGCCACCATCAAGCATACAAATTAAAAAGCCATTGTAGAGAGAATAAAGTAAGCAATTCACCATTTTCAGGTGAGGGACAAAGTATCAGCCTATGATCCAATCAAAAAAGTATCAAACAAACCATTCGTAGTTGCATCAAGTTCATACTAGCCAAGTACCAGCAACAATCACACAATCCGCAATCTCCCCAACTGTTATCCTGTGCTTACTTTCTGATATTCGATCATGAACTCCTGCGAGTTATCCACATCATCAGTACTGAGCTTTTGAAACAGCTATTGTTGTTGCGTAGTGAATCTACTGTAATACAATGAGTGCGTTAGAAAGAGGATAAGCTGATGAAAGGGCCATATTTTACTCCAACTCTAACACAAATAAGGTACAGTAAGTAACTGTAATTAGGAACAGTCCATTTTGAAAACTTTCAATGAAAAATTCATTCTGGCATAATGCCTTAAAAGAAACTAGCCCTTGTTTCACGGAATTATTCATAGTGGCATCCTCATCCACCACACAGTAACTTATCTTCTAGAAAAGTGTCTCACACAAGCAAAAAGAAAAAAATGGCCCAAGTGACACCTCTAGAAGTGGATGAAGTTTACGATGAAGAAGATAATTTTCTACAGGAACAAACTGTGAAGAGCTCGACCAATTGTTGTTGCTCCATCAACACAGTACTGGTAGCCATGACATCTTTAATAATCCTATTCTGTGTTTTGGTATTATCGGCTGTGTGGGTCTCAGCATTCAGTGTCCAAGTTGAGGAATTGAGTAATACGGTGAGACAAGAACACTTCGACAATATGTATTCAGCCACAACAGACTATTTGAAAACCATGTTGATAATGACAGAGTCTGTGAAATCGCAATTGTACACTGGATTTGATTTTAAGAATCAAACTCTCATAGCAGATCACACCTTTAGATTGTACAAGATGGAACGAAAGAATTTGGGAGATTGGGCACATGCCATGTTTGTTGGTTCTTCTATGGGTGATGCCTTTGGTATTTCCAGTTACAAAAACAATCCAATGTACATGAATATTACATATGGTCAAAATCAATTATATTGGTTATGTTTAAATTGGCAAAAGTTGGATTATTGCAAGAAAAACTCAACAACTCCAACAATGACTTTAGCTCCATTCAAGAATATTCAAATTCTATACAATGCAGCAGCTTCAAATCCAGGTGGTTTTGCGTTTAGTCCTTCATTTATTGATTCAACCCATCCTTCATTGGTTTTGTTTGGTTGTGTGTCATCTTTTACACAAGGTTACATACCTCCAGGTAAAACCTTTAGTAATTATGTTTCTGTCTTGTTTGGTTCTGCAGAAATTACCAGTTTTCTAGTGGAAGCTTCATCCTCAATTCCAGGAAGTGTCACTTTTATCATTGAAAGAAACACAACGTACCTGCTCTCAACAGATAATCCTGCAAAGGCAACTGTGAAATTCACCAATGGTACGAGTATCAGATATACAGTTAACAATTATGGTGGAAAGGTGTCAGAGATTGGAACTGAAGTAGCTAATCAACTGGGTTCTAAATTTGATTCATTACCGTGTAACAATTACACTACACTTATTGTAAAGGGTACATACACCAGTGTCAAGAGACTTTGTACAAGTGAAGGAATTGATTGGTAAGTAGTTGAATTGAAATATTTCTCAATATTATTTAACACTAAACTTTCAGGGTATTCGTATTGAGTGTACCACAATGGAATTACATTGGATCTATGCTTATTGCCATTATCGGTGCAATCGTTGCGTCTGTAATTATCATCTTTTTGGGAATAATCATTGCAGTCTTCTTCTCCTTCAAAATTGTAAAACCATTTAAAAACTTGATAGCTGCTTTCCAAAATGTATCGAATATGGAATTGGATGATTTGAAATTATACAAGACTTTGTTCTCTGAGGTCAAAACTCTGCAAACTCATTTCGTTGGAATGGTTGACAAGATTAAACTTTACAGACAATTCATTCCACCTCATTTGTTAAGTAAATTGGATGATAATGAAGATATAGTACAAGAATCAGCTTCTCAAATATCTGTCAAGAAGGAAGAACCAAAGAGTTTCGCCCACTCCAATAGTGAAACTAAGGTTGACATGTCCAGTAGATCAATAACAACTCCAACAACAAATTCGAAACTCGATGTCAAGAAACAATTATCTGCCAAGAATATGTTCTCGTTGCACCTTGAGAAGAAACCCATTTCAGTCATTGGTGTCTGTATGCAAGGCATTAATAGATGGTTCGTTGATCTAGCTCCTGAAGTGAGTGTTGATTTACTCGGTGGTTTATATGATCAGATTATGCAAATTTCCAAACCAAGTAATGGACAAGCATGGAAATTTGAAAATGAAACTTTACTGATAACATTCAATGCATCTACCAATCAAAATGCTCACGAACTCAAATCCATTCAAACTGCATACACTCTATCGACAAAACTAAAGGATTATACAAAGGTGAAACTCTTGAAGAATAATGCCTTTGCAGATCAACAAGAATTAACAGTTGACTTTTCTACAAAGATTGCAATTGCAACACAAGAGTGTCTATGTGGTAATATTGGTACTAAACAAGCAATGAGCTTTTCAATTCAAGGATCCATTCAGCAAAACATTGAAATGTTATTAGAAACTGCTATTAGACTTGATATTTCAATTTTATTTGCATCTGAATTGAAATCAAAGGTCGATACCAAATATCAATTTAGATACATTGAAACTAAACAATTACTAGCCGACAATGTATTTACAGTTCCAGACAGATACAAACAATCGAATATTTTCAAAGAAGATTCATTGTACGAATTGGGTCTTTGTAATCAAGTGAACATGGATGGTAAGTATTACAAAATACGTGTGAATAATATTTTAACACCTCTCTCTCAAAACTTTAGAATGGATGTATGAATTGGAAGAAAAGGAAAAGAAAGACAAGTGGAAGTTTTACAATCAAGCATGTGAATACTATTTCGATAAGGAGTATGATACAGCACTTGAAAGAATTGATGAATATTTGAAAAACTCTGCTAATAGCACTGATTTGGCAGCTCACAATTTGAGATCAGTGATAATGGATTTACAAGGGAATGCAAATTTCAAACTCAAATCTGTCAAATAATTGATTCACATTCAAACTCCTAAATGTACATTACCAATTTTTCAACATGATTAAAATCAATAAACTTGTATATATTTCAATCTTTCTTTATTAATTTGCTAAATCAATTCTTATAGAGTTATTTTGAAAACTTCAATTTCCTCAACTCTGAACTGGTGACTTCCAGCCAAATAACTTTCAGTTTGTTCATTTCTTTCTTGGAATCCTTTTGGCAATTCAAAAGCTATACCAAAATTGGATTTTGAATTGTAGTTTAAATTGCAATCACTTGAAATTGTAAAATCATGACCTGGTTTGAGTAACATAACACCAAAGGTTGGTAATAAACCTTCTTGTAAAACGGTAGCATTCCGCAATGTAAAGGAACTTCTCTTGAATTTATGAAATTGTGCTCCTGATTCCTTTACAAATTTGAAAATAAATGCTGAACTATCTTCCACAACTTCTCTTTGTTTAGGAGATTTCCATGATTTTGAAGTAAAACCACCGAATATTTGATTGTGCTCTGCCGATTTGATAATTGTCAAAGTTGCACCTTGGTTATCACACTTTGAATGAAAGTCAATTGCTTTAAAACCATCCCTTGATCCTCTGTATAATAATTGTGGAACTAATTGAGTGCCAGTATTCGAATACAATTCTTTTGAAATGGTGTCTGAATTCGTATCATCATAATAAATTTCATTAATAATATTAGATATCAAAGTGAAAGGAATGAAACCCTTAATATTTGTGAAAACATTACTTGTTCCTTTTAAGGAAGTTAAAAGTTGAAATTCAACTTGTTCAAAACTACTTCCTTTAAAAGAAGATAAATCTGTCACTTCTCTCAAATCTGCATTCTTGATAGTACAATTATTGAATACATTACCATTCATCAAATTTACATTTTCCAAGTTGCAATCTCTAATATTTGAACCAGTGAAATCACAAGATTTCATAAAACTGTTTGAAAAATTACAACCACTCAATTCACAATTTTGAAAATTGGTGTTTGATAAAGTGCAATGATTGAAATCACACCCTTTCAGATTACTTCCTTGAAATTGTGTCAAATTCAAATCCATTCCACTGAAATCATATCCACAAAATTCAGTCCCACGTAGATTGGAATATTGAAGTAAATTCTTTCGAAGGTGTTGAATGCCAAATTGTTGACATGAACCAGCAAGCAATAGTTTAAATTTAACATCAATGCTCTTTTCCACAATTCCAAACTTTAGCCAATTAAGGATTGAATAAAATACAGTTAAATCACAATCAATGAAATAAATTGGGGCATCGAATTTTGAATTAAAAGATGTTTGATAACATGGATATTCACCTGTGAACATTTTCTTGAATACATTGTCAGATTCTCTGTCATTATGAATGAAATCTCCCAATGCAACTGTAATGACAGTTCCTCTGACATTTAAGTGAATTGGTTTGTTGCAATTTTCCAATTTCTCTCTAGTATAAACTTGGTTCGCAAAGTTTTTCTCTTTCAATTCCAATTGTTGAGTCAATATTTCATTTCTTTGATTCCATTCTTGAAGCAACGTTTCTTTCTTTTCATTGAAACCACTTGTAATTTCCTCAACAAGTTTTTTGGTATCATTAGTCAACTTTTGATTCAATTCTTCATATTTCCTTTCCAACTCATCTGATTTTTCTTGATAATCTTGTTGTAAACTCTTGAGTTTTTCTTGATAATCACCCTCAAGTTTCCTCTTTAATTCATCTGCCTCAAAATACGCCTCCAGAAAGGAGCAATACTTTTCCTGGTGGATTTTCAATTCTCCCCTCAAGACTACATTCTTACACATTCGACATTGAACTTCCAATTTGTCCAACATGTTTTTAATACTCTTCACACTTGAACAATTCTTCTTGAAATCTTCACCTCTACAAATTGGACAATCATGAACATTTTCAACACAGGTGGAACAGAAGGTGCTGCCACAAGATCCGTGTGAGGTTGGATCGATAAAGGGAAGAAAACAAATGGGACAAATTAATTCTTCATCAATGTTCTTGTCGATGTATATGTATTGTGGATCTAGAGAAGAGGAGGAATCAGTATTCTCTGCACTTAAAGTGCTTTCATTATGCACTTGAGAATTGACTTTCATGTATTGCAACGAGATTGTTTTTTTTCCATAATTATTTGTTTCCAAACTTGGGAGATTCCTTCTTTAGAAAGTAGTTACATACAATCAGTTGTTTAAGATTTTAATTTAGACTAAATTCCAGTATTTCTTTTTGGGAAAGGGTTAATAAACCTTAAATTACTGCTCCAAATTCAAAGAGAGAGAAATAACAATTTATTTCCGTACATTATTAAAATCATAAAGGGAAGAGGGTGGTGTTTGCTGATTATCAGCTCTACGAGGCATTAACCTCTTTCGGGACAAACCACTTCCTCCTCTAGAAGACCCCCGAGGAGCTTCCTTAGAATTGACAGTGGACTTGTCCACACTAGAGTTTACTCCTGGTTTATACCTTGAGTAAGAGAACAGCTTTGCTCCATTGGCTGTACCAGCAGGAGGAGGATTACCAGGAGATCGTGTTGAAGCATTATTATATACTGGTTGTTGAGGTTGTTGAATAGGGTAGGGAGGATAGGATTTTACGCCCTGATATTGTACATTCAAGGTAGGGCCTTTGTTTCCTGTTAGAGGTGATGAATCTTCAGTATTACTATTATTATTACTATTTGTTTGTTCTATTGAAAATAAGGAAAACAAGATTAAAATCAATACTTACTCTTTCCAGATTGAACTCTACTATTAATGTTATACTTGAGAGGTATTGGAGCTGAAATTCCAACTTGGAAGAAGGGATATTGAAGAGCTTGACTAGCTGTTGGCCTTTTCATTGGATCATAACTCAACAAATCAGTCATTAGCTGAATGGCTTCTTGACTTGCATTTTGAATGATGGATTCCAAAGGTGTAGGAACGAATTGAGGGAATTTCATTCCCATACTAGCAGCTAATTTAAGTCCTTCTTCCCATGTATCCCTAGTGGGTGTGCCTAGAACTGAGCAAATTTTGAAAATTTCATCAGGTTCACTTCTACCAGGGAAGAGTGGCCTAAATGTGTACAACTCTGCCATAATAACACCTACTGCCCACATGTCTATTGGTGAGTTGTAGTTTTGTGATTTCATAAGAACCTCAGGTGCTCTGTACCATCTAGTAGAAACATACTCGGTAAATGGTGGTCTGGATCGTGTTTCCTTAGCAAGACCAAAGTCAGCAATCTTTACAGTATCTCTATGAACAAGAAGATTTTCAGGTTTCATATCACGATGAAAGTATCCAGTTTTGTGCATGTAAGCCAAGCCCTGCAGGACTTGATAAATAATATTTCTAATCTTGGATTCTGAAAACAATTTGTCTCTGTCTTTCATCACTTGATAGAGGTTGGCCTCCATATATTCAAAGACAAAATACAATTCCTGATTTTCTCTAATGACTTCTTTCAATTTAATAATATTCGGATGGTTAAGTTTTCTCAATGTCTAAAAAGATCAAATTTAAAATCTTCCAAAGAGTTGAAACAAACCTGTACTTCTTTTAATTTGATACATTCTTCCCAACTGGAGTATGTTCGCTTAATCTTCTTAATGGCAACCTATTATTTTGTTATTATTATTGTTGTTGTTGAATATTAAATATTGTGATGATGAAAGAGAAGGGAAAATATTGAGGTGAAGCGGAGGATGTATTCAATATTATCAAATAATTAATTGATGATGGAAATAAATATTGTACATACCACTTCTCCAGTCTCTTTATTAACTGCCCTAACAACGCTTCCGTAGGCACCTGCTCCAATCAACTGGTTCAACTTGAATCTATTCATTGTAGGCAGGAGGAAACAAGCGATGTAGTTGCGTAATTTTTTTTATTGTAGTTTTAGAAAATATAAGGTGTAACCGAATAAGCGGGAAAATGACCCTTCTAAACGTTAAGAAGTTCAACAAAATTCGTCTAATAACAGGTACTTTTGGGAGATATTAATAAAAGAAATGAAAACATATTGGAAAACATCAATGAACAATATCACTTCAACTACTTTTTCCTTATCTATTTCACCACAGTAAAAATAGCAAACAAAATAAATTACAAAATTGAATTTTACTTCTTGCTACTTTGCTTTGGAGATGGGGAGGAGGTGGCAGGTTTTGGAACTCTGTTCAACTTGCTTTCAAGCTTTTTATAGTATGGAGCATTCTTAATGATTGGAAGGTATGGTTTAACATTATTGTTAAATCTTGCGAATTGATTGGCATCTGAGATGGAAATTGCTGTTTGAACAACATAGTTACCGAATGAGTCTTGTAAGAGGGCTGAGAGATTTCTATCTTCAAGAACTTCCTCAATCATGGTATTCTTGACATTTTCATTACCAATTCTGAGACACTTTTCAATAACGTTGGAACTGAACTTGTTGATAGACAATGAAGCAATACTACCATAAAATCTAGCAATAATCTTTTCATTAATGGAATCATCACCAAGATCAAGTACATATTGAACAACATAGTTACCAAATGGGTTTTGAATAAGTGTATGAGCATTGGCAATAACCTCCTTAATAAGCATCATTCTTTGTGATTCAGCGGCATGATCAATACATCTTTGCAAGACACAACATCCGTGTTTGTGAGTAGCAACTTCAACACATCTACCAGCAACAGCATTGTAAATAAATTGCTTATTTTCTGGAATTAATTGTTGAAGGCAACGTTGAATAACGTGGTTGCCATTCAAATCCTTAATAAGAGGAACAACAGAATCCTTGAGAGCTTCAATAATTTCTCCAATTTGGTCTTGAGTGGTGAGACATTCAATCAACTTTTGAACAGCTCTGGTACCATGCATATTCATGGAAATATTGATGAGATCCTTAGAGACTGCTCTAATAATGAGAGTCTTATGTTCATTGGTACAATGTTCTACCAATTTTTGACACAAATAATTTCCGAATGGATCTGTCATTAATTCAACAATATGATCATAAATTTCATCAAATACCATTTGCAATCCTTGTTCACCATCAGTAATCTTCTTTTGGAGGAATCTACATCCATATTGATCCTTTGCTAATTTATAAACCTTTCCGACAGCATCAGTCATTGAGCTTAATTTACCAAAAGCAGACTTCTTTGAACTCTTTTCGTCATCATCAGAGGTATCAACCTTTTCCTTCTTTTTCTTTCCTTCCTTCTTCTTGTTGGAAATTGTTGGAGTGGAGGCACCTGATGAAGAGTCAGAAGTTGGAGAACTTGAACCACTATTAGCTTGTTCCACAACATTATTTGAAGCAACAATGGTTTTAGCACTAGTGTTATTAACTGGAACTCCCATATTACTAGCAACAATGGTGTTGAAAGCAATAGGAGGAGAAGCAACCTCTTGCTTTTGTGGACTGACTGGTAAATGATTTGGAGGTATAACTTGATTGAAATTTCCTCCTGTTGGCATTGGTGTTGGTTTTTGAATAAAACCAGTAGTAGGATTATGTTGTTGAATCAATTGTTGTTGTTGTTGCATAATTTGTTGTCCGTAGAATTCTAATTGTTGTTGTTGTCTGGATAGAGCTTCTTCCAATTGCTTATTTTGAAGATATAAACGTTGTTGTTCTAGAGTAGGAAGTTGTTGTTGTGCTTGTGGTGGGTAATGTTGCTGCATATGTTGTTGCATCATGTTTTGATTGTCCATTCCTGGAGGAAAACCTTGTTGTTGTTGCATTGCCCAAGCATTCTCCATACCATAAGCATTTTGATAATTATTTGGCATCATTTGTTGATAAGGATACATGTTTGGAGCTGTTGATGAAGAAACACCCATATTCATACCATTAGGAGGACCATACATATTTCCTTTTGGTTTTCCGAACATTTCATATGGTGAGAGAAATAATGGATTAGCTTCAATTGGAGTAGGTAAGCTATCCTTGTTTGAATAGGAATTATAAAAGTTAGCATAATCAGATTCACAACGAATATCTCCAAACAAGTGTGAATAACGTGATTGGGTAGCAAATATATTGTTAGTGTCCAATTCCATAGCAGGAGGAGCACTAATAGCTCTCTGAATAGATAAACCAAAATATTCATTATTATTTGGTGTGGTATTACGTTTAATTTCACTTCCAATTGGTGCCTGGTTTCTAGATGGAGATGATTGTACATTGGATGAACCCCATCCTACAGCTTGTTCATTATTGTTGTACAAGTTATTGCTTGGTGTGGAATGAAATGGGTCATTGTTGGTGTTATTGGAAATGATGGATTGAAGAGTTCTGACTGTGTTATTCAGTCCGTTATTGTTGGTAGTAGATGACATTTTACAGAAATTATCTTCGTTTGATGATGATGATAATAATACTAAAAGCACAGAATATTAACAAATAATAATAATACTACTAATAGTACAAGAGTTTTGAAATTAATAATATAATAATAATAATAATAACAGTGAGAGATAATCTAGAAGGCTTTCGGGCAATAGAATTTGAAAAATTACTACAATCTATTGGTACTACTAGTTATGAAACAAAATTTTCTATATAATCTACAATTCTTGTACAAAGGAATTAATTCCTCTATTGTTATTATTATGAAATAATAGATAACAATACACAAAGATGATGACAACAAGATAACAACTATTTCTCCTAAAATATACTATGAAGAAATATATAGCTATATAGTATTCAATAACAATAACTTTTCCGTTCTTCTATCAGATATATACGGAGTAAAGTTAGTTTTTCTCAAATGAATTCTACCTTGTCGTCGCCGAGCAACAATAATAAAGTTGCGAGATAAAGAATTTGGTGGTGGTAGTGGTGGTGAAAAGAGAGAGACAAACACACAAATCGTCGTCAGTCAACAAACGCAATCGCCAGCAGCAGTAATTTCTCAACTCGTGTTTTTTTTATCAACAAACTATGAAGTCAACAAGCAACCAACACACACAAATCTTCATCAAATGAATACCGATGGAGAGAAGCAGTGATTGTCATACCGATATGATAGGAATATTTACTGTTGCATTGGTAGTGTTCAAGAGACAACAAGCCACATTTTACAAAGACAATATAGCATTTTGGCCGACCATTGAGAATGAGAGGAAATGGTGGTCATACATGATTTTGCATGATTTTTGGATGTAATTTGGTGGATACTTAGTTACAATGACAATTTGAATTGGGTATTGGGTGTTAATAGTGCGATTTAGGGAAGAACCATTCGTGGGGAATCTATAAAAAAAATCTACAATGTTTCTCAATTCTTCTTATATCAAATTCAATGTTGCATTACACACCATTAATTTTTATTGTAAACACAAATCAAAAAAATGTTGCAACAACAACTCAATCAGACGAACCATTGCACTGTAGTGTTGCATCTAGATTTGTACTTTTCATCCAATTTACTCTCCACTAAAATACAATCCATTCCTCTCCGATATAAATATGACTTGATCATGAAACCAATTTTGAAATATTACAATTCCGATAATGATGATTATGATTATGATGATGATTTCGATATTAACGATCCAATTTGCCTCCTTCAAGGACTTTTATTAAAAATTGATGTTATTCGAGATAAAAGGTATATTTACGATCAAATAATAGAGTACAAATGGGTTGCTTGTAGTTTTAGAGAGGATTTTGGGTTATTGAACGATAGAGATTTGGCCATGAAACATGCAAGTATTGGCATTATTGTTGAGGAATTTAACAATGACAGAGAAATTGTAATGAATGCTGTGAAAGAAACAGGAAATGGACTTTCGTATGCTTCAGAAGAATTGAGGAATGATTTTGAATTTGTGAGTGAATTGTTGGAACATGTTAATGTTTTGAATGAGGCATCAGAGGAATTGAGAGATAATAAGGAACTTGTAATGTCACTTGTAAAACATTGTGGAGAGGCTCTTGAATATGCTTCTGATCGATTGAGAAATGATTTTGATGTTGTGTTGGCAGCTGTCAAACAAAATGGACGAGCTCTCGCATTCACAACAATAGAACTACGGAGCAATAAGGAAATTATATTGGCAGCTTTGCAATCATTTTCGCATGCATGTAAAATTGCAATATTGGACTCATTTACAAATGATAGAGATTTTATGTTTAAAGTATCTTTAGAGGATGTGTATATACTAAGGAAAGCATCTCAAGAAATTAGAAACGATAGAGAAATATTCCTCAATGCAGTTAAAATTTCTCCATACATATTCAGGGATACTTCAGATGAATTGAGGAATGATAGAGAACTAGCCATCTTGGCAATACAATCGGAGCCATCAATGTTAGAATATGCATCAGATAATTTGAAAGATGATGAGGAAATTGTTGCATTGGCACTTTCTTCTGATGGACGTGCAATTAGACATGTATCAGACAGATTAAGAAATGATGTTGAATTTCTTCAGAAAATATTCCATAGTAGTAAGAGTGGGACAATATTGAAATATATTCCAGAAATACTCAAAAGTGATAGAGATATCGTATTGGAATCTGTTAAACGTGATGGATACAATTTGGAACATGCCTCAAATGAACTGAAACTTGATAGAGAAATAGTATGGGAAGCAGTGAAATCAGCAACCACAGCTATACAATTTGTACCTCAAGAATTATTAAGAGAAGCCTTTATTCATGCACTTCAATTCCGTGGTGAACATTGGGACTATGATTTTTTCGAATTTGCACCTCCTGAATTCAAGAACGACAGAGAAATAGCATTAACATATGTCAAATATCATCAACGAGCACTATCCCATTTAAGCAATCAGTTTAGAGCTGATAGAGAAATAGTGTTGGAAGCTGTAAAACATTTTGGACCAAACGTACTTGAATTGGTAGATGCTCAATTCAAAAACGATATTGAAATAGTCAACTTGGCAAGAAGTAAAGGAGCTCTTACAAAATTATCAATTGAAGACCATTCAAACAGAGAAAAAGTTCTTCAAGCTTTCAAAGATGAAATAGACATTGAATATCTTACAACCTCTTTGAAGAATGACAGAGAGATTGCCATTGGATGTGTAAAGCAAAATGGATTTTGGTTACAGTATTTACCTTACAAATTTAGAAGTGATAGAGAAATAGTATTACTTTCATTTAGAGATACTAAAAGTTTAAATCACATGTCTTTGAAGTTGAGAAATGATAAGGAAATTTTAGAAAAATCGAAAAGGTGAACTATCTGATCTCAATGGGCATGAAATGTCAACGAGATTTAAATCATCGTTAAAAACGAGGAAGAAATCTTGTCCGGTTTGTTGGAAATTATTGGTGTTGATTAAATGGTTTCATTAGATTGAAGTCATTTATTGAAAAGAGGTCTATAATAATCCATCTAGTTATCTTTTGATGGTAAATTTGACAGAATTCATGCAGATTTGGTTTCCACTTTTGTAAATCCTTTCTTTGAATGGTGCAAAAGTGAGGAATAAAAGATTGAATGATGAACACTCTCGTGAACGTAAATCACCTCACGTACTGTGGTGATGTGACACCGACAAGTTCCTTCTACAATTTCATTCTCATCTGAAGATTTGAAATTGCAAAATGTATTAAACAGCTCAAGTATAAGAGGATAATAGAGGCAATCTATAAACCTTTGAAACAGAGATCAAATAAAATGGATCCATTCCTACCTTTGCCAAAAGTGGTTTGAGAGCATTAAGCTTTACTCTATCAATAACTTCACCAACTTGTTTTCTTCCAAACATGCTTGCCTTATTATCCAAAAATACCACCAACTTGTTATATGATGCCAGTAATTCTCCTTTAACTGAGAGATACTCAGGTGAGGCAAGAGCAGCTGCCCTGTTGCCTTTGTAAATCTTCTTTTCAATAGCTCTGAACTTGACCTTCTTGTAATGGAATCTACGAGTAACTGTATCCATGAGTAGATCCACCAATTGCTCATCAAAGCCCTCTTCATCATTCTTTGAAGAACTTGATTTAATAACCGAAGCTCTGCTAGCATATCTGAGAGTGGAGAGGGTCTCACTTGCATTCTTCTCAACTGGACTGCAAGTAGCTACCATAATAGTTTTGGCTCGACCACCAAGAGTTGATTGAAGCATATTAGTCAGTACTGAATCTCTGAAAGGAACGTGAGCTTTTTTGATCCTTTCTTTAGCTTCATTCTTGTCCTTAAGTTTGGAAACTTGTTCAGAGAGTTCGGCCAATTTGTTAATTACTCGTCCTAAATGAAGTAAACTGGTATTAATTGCAGTTCCTTCATCTCGTTCATCTTTACATTTGGCAATTTGACCTGTCTTTTCACTACCAGCCAAGTCAACAAGATTGATTTGAGATTTGATAATTGTAGCATGATTTTCATCTGGTTGAAACTCTAAAGAAATTGTAAAGACTGCATGAGATCTTGAAGAGACATCATTCATGGCTGTTGCTCGAGTACTTCTATTGGAAAATCCACTGGTAATCAGTTTTCTAGCATCCTTCCAATTTTTAACATGTTTGTAACCAATATTAGAGTGATAGTCGTAATATTGTCGATTCTTGGATCTGACCAACAAGTCACAAACCTTCTCATTATAAATCTCTACAAATCTACAAGAAACATGAAAATAGGAATACCTCCTCACAGATGTAAATATTTCCTTAACAACTCTTGGAATGATACCATGTTGTGAAAAGTCAGAATCTATAAATTCATGAATCGTATAAATTAAATCGTATGGCAAGATAAAGAAGAGTGGTTTCAGTGCCTCAAATAGCATTCCCTTAATTGCAGAAGGTTTATCAGAAGCTTCTTCCAATGCAGCATAGAGATCTTCACCAAGCATTGTGTGAGTTTTACCACTCGATGTTTGTCCATATGCAAATAAACAACAATTGATACCACTCACTGCATTCTCCACAATGATCTTTCCCAAATCATGATAAATTACCGATTGTGGAGTGTTTCCACCATAGACATGATCAAATTTAAATTCATCAACCACATGTTTGGTTCTATTATCAATTGTTTTGGTAGCTCTCTTCACTTGGAGAGTATGTTCATCCTTTCTGATGGTGACAACCTTTTGTTTCTTCAATCCGACCATTTCCTCATATTTAGGTGGTCGAATTCTCACAGCAACTGTGATTGGTTCCATGTTAATTATTTCGCTTCTAGTACTTTTTCAATATGTTCTTATTAATATTTGTGAATGATGATGAATAAATTCACCTTAGTCAGATAATAATATTATATGATACTTTTAAAAGTGTATTACAAGCAAGTACTATTGTAGGTACTTTCTTTTTGATATGATTTTGATAATATTATATTATTAGCGTGATTATTGCATCATCACAGATTATTTAATATGTTACACAATTTGAGTGTGTTAGAAGACGGAACATTTTTCGTTATGGCGGTTGGAAAGGGTTTGTTGTTATACAGCTACTGGTTGTTCCTCTCTGATACAAAGTTTCATCTCTTTTTGAATGTTACTTCAGCATTGAATATTGAATGTATTCAATGGCTAAGACATAATATTGTATTATTTAAATATTTTTTTAAAATAATATTTAAAGATTTTTTAAAATAGCAAAAAAATTAGCCGCTCAACTGCTGGTGATCACTTCATTGTCCATAATCATCATGATTTAACAATTATTAAATAATTAAATAATTAATTCGAATAACAATCAATTCATCATAATATCAACATGTAAAATCTCTGCTCATTACCACCTCCGACTCCGATCCTTTTAAATGCTTCAAACATGATGATTGAAGACACATTCATTGAATTAATAATTTCTTGGTGTTTCTTGTTCTCCAATAACAACAAATCATCAACAACAACAACAACACTTGTGTTGGGTATAACAATTAATTGATCCTTTGCAAAAAGGTACCCCAACCGTAAACAACTTCAACAACAACACTTCAGGAGAATTTACTGGTAATACAAAACAACAAGGAAGCAAAGAGAGAGGAAGAATCACTTTGAAAAAAAACAAACAAAATGTCCGACGAAATTGAAGAAATTCCAAACTCATCAGCTCAAGCTATTACTACTGCTATTACCAGCAATGAGGGAAATTCTGGTAGTTGTGCTGGCTCAAGAGTTAGGGTTTGTGTTACGGGTGCGACTGGATTTATTGCCTCTCATCTTGTTTATCAATTGTTGTTGAAGGGATATATTGTTCATGGTACTGTACGTTCAATGCCAAAGGGAAGAGATGAATTGTACAAGGCCTTGTTAGCCTATGATCAATCACAAGAAGGGAAGAAACAATTATCGGAGGAAATTTTGCAGGAAAATTTAATTTGCTTTGAATCTGACTTGTTGAAGGAAGGAAGTTTTGCTGAGGCCATCAAGGGATGCCAATTCGTTCAACATACTGCCTCTCCTTTCAAGATTACTGTCAAGGATCCTCAATTGGATTTAGTTGATCCTGCTGTTAAGGGAACAAGAAATGTCTTGGGAGAATGTATCAAGTTGAGAGAATCTCAATCCAATGAAGATCCAAATAGATTACAGAGAATTATTCTCACTTCTTCAATTGCATCTATTGTTGATACACCACTTCCAGATAAGATTTACAATGAAGGTGATTGGAATGAAGTATCTAATTTGAACAAGAATCCATACTTTTTCTCTAAGGTTATGGCTGAAAAGGCTGCTTGGAGTTTAATGAAGGAAGCTGAAGAAAAACATGGAAAGGGATTTTTAGAGTTGGTCACAATTTGTCCAGCTGCTGTTATTGGAAAGCCAATATTTGAAAAGCAAGTTAATACTAGTCACGAATCAATTATTATGCTTGCTAATGGTGGGTTCCCTGCATTATTTGCTATTGGATTTGTTTTTGTGGATGTAAAGGATGTTGGTCTAGCTCATCTCTTGGCCATGGAATATCAAAAGGATGATAGAACTAGATTTACTCCATCCAACATGGAACGATACATTGTATGTTGTGATGAATCGACAACAATGAAACAATTAGTCGATATTCTCAGAGAACAATTCCCTAATCCTCCACACAAATGGGTCAAGAATTTACCATCTCGTTCAATGGAAGGTAAATTTGGGTGTGCCATTGCCAAGATGGGTTCAATCTTTCAACCTAAGGGTGTTCGTGACTATATGCAAAGTAATCTAGGAAAACCATTATATTTCAGCAATAAGAAAATTAAGGATGCTTTCGGAATGACATTTGTGGATACCAAAACTCAAGTTAAGGAATCTACAGAATATTTACTCACCATTGGTCAAATCAAACAATAAAACTACTTGATGGAAGTAACTTGATATTTCATCACATTACAATTATTGGTGTGAATGTGTGATTTGCATCACTGATGAAATCAAGTCATCTCTAACAGTATGTTGGATGCAATTTAATGTTCACAAGATTCAACAACTTGGTAATTACTGAAAGACCTTTCCAAATGCAACAATTAAATTCTCTTGTCAACTCGATAGCTCCTCTTAAATATTGTAATCATGTTGAATTATGCCAAACATCCACGCAATAAATGCTCAAATTAGTTCACCTCCTTATTTATGCGACAATAACGTTGGTTGACTGAAAATCTATTCAGCAGCTGTCATCTTTTGGTGAGGTTCGGTATGTCTAACAAATCAGTAACTCATCTAAACTCTGGGGTTTTAATCGGTCTTTCTAGCCAAAAATCACCAAGATCCAAAATACATTCCTGGCAAGACTTGCGAATTCGGGAGAAATCAACCTAAACCAACCTACACCTTCCACCTGTAAAACACTCCATAACCTTTGCACAAAACATTTAAAAAACCCTCGAGAAGAATCACCAAACCACAACATCAAAAAATGACTCAAGATAATTCCACACAACAACCAACTCAGATTCGTATAGTTTCTCCAACCACGATGACGAGTCCAACCACACTCACTTCTCAAACTTCTCAAGACCCATTCTTCGAGTCATCTGGTAGTCCAACCCTTCCAAAGAAGAATTCCATGTCTGGTAAACGATCTGTAGTTTCCAAGTCCAACCCATCCTCAACAAAAACTCCACTTTCGTCCTCAATCACAAAATTCTACAATCGTGCATGTAAAATTCACACCTGTTGTGGTATTATGGAATTTAACTGTCTCAAGTTGACAAGCATGTTAGCATTAGCCGTCAGCTTGACTGCCTTTACATTTCTCATAGTTATCATTGCACTTAACTATTCAGTTGTTACTGACATTAGTTCGAGAATTGGCGTGCTTCAAACTGATGCAACTTACTATAGAGAAATGATGAAAATGGCAAGTAGAATTGCAGCTGACAGTGAATACAACAGAACTATTGCTTTAGAATATGTTGATATCTATCAAAATTGTTTTGATAATTATTACAAATCTATTAATTCACTTTATATAGTTGTGCCATCAGAAGTTATTCCATACATTAGAATGAATATCAGTAGAGAGGAGACCATGTCGAGAAGAGCTGTAAAGTCAGAGCTTGCTGCTCTTGAGCTTGTCAAAACTTTCAATTATTCTGGCGCAAAGTTTATTCTAGATTCGGATAATTACAATTATTTACTGACAGGTTATTCTAGTGAAGTTCAACCAGTTTTGGACTATGCACAGGCTGTGAGTGATGGATATGCTAATGCTGACCTTGCTGTCACTACTACTTCTCTAGTTGTCATTGCAGTTTCAATGGCAATTGTCATTCCTATCATGATTGTTTTCGTTTGTCTTTCAGTGACAAAAGACACCTCAAAGGAAAAGCAATTACGACAAGTAAGAAAATATCTCTTAATAGATACCATCAATGATTCAGTTCTCTGTGAAAAATTCAAAGAATTTTGTAAACTCGAAAGAAGCGAAGAAAATTTTGCAGTTTTGGAAAAAATTAACGATTACAAAAAATTATGTCAGAGAAGTTTTGATATTCAAGTAGTTCTGTATGATAATGATGAGTTGAGTGGTTCAGATATGGTTTCTGATACGACTACCTCCAGTAACGAAACAACAGATTCGAAAAAGAAAAAGAATAAGAAAGGTTTCACCGAAAAGGATTTATTCGAAATTGAAAAGAAAAAGTTTGAGTTGGCATTCGAAGTGTTTACTGATTATTTAGATGTCAGAGGTGATCATTCGATTAATATTAATAAGAATTTGGCAGATAAGGTGAAACAGTTTTTGGATTTCTTTGCAAAGGGAGAAAACGAAAGTTTACCTGAAAGTTTATTCGATGCTATTGAAACTGATGTTAGTATTCTAATGATGGATACTCATCATAGATTCAAAGCCATGATTGAAATTCAAATTAAAGAAAAGAAGAAGGTACTTTCGAATAGAAAAAGAAAATAAATAGTTTCTTCCTCGAGTAAAGTTTAGTATCGTTATCATTTGTAACAGTTATTGGAAATAGTTGTTTGACATAGCTAATTTCAACAAGAACTTTCCCAAGAACAACAATTGGAATCCAATCACTATCCAAACCATCAAAAATCCCAAATTTGACATTCAATCTCATTTTCTAACAGGTTTGTCCTTCACCTTCTTTCCTATATCAAAATCCCAGTGTACTCGATATCCCAACACGAGAACTTTTTATCTTCTGCATGTGGATGAGATTATTGGGAGTGAAGGCAATTAAGATTTTCGTTTATATTGAGTGAGTGGTATAGAATGGATTGAAAAAGTTTTCATGTTTAATCCTAAATGGTTGGAGGATTGGAATAGGCAAGGAAATGGATTGATTCTCAAGCACTGAATAGCTTTCGTATTTACCATTTCACATATTGTAAACATTCAAATATTAAACTTCTAACTGTAGTTCATCTTCCACAACAAGTAACATTGCATTAAAAGTAAACTGTCCATCACTTTATTTCCGTTATGCATTTCTCTCATCAATCAACCTTCAACACATCAAAAATAAATCAAAAGCCAAAAAAAAAAAGAAAGACAAAGCAAACCTTGTCTCTCAGCATTCTGCCACATTCGTTTTTACAAAAAGGAAAAACACGTCACTGAAAAACAAAAGATTTTTCATTCTGCTACTACTACAGTTCTAAACGTCTATATATAGTTCCTAGTTCAATCCCACATTACAGTTTACCTTATTTAATCTTCAAATTGAAACTCTAAAATCTCCTTCAATCTGATTAATTAACAACAATTTAAAAAAAAATGACTTCAAAACTCTTAGAAGAAAGATATCGTGAAGCACTCAGAGAATTGTCCGTCTCCTCCCGAGACAATATGATGTGTGTTGATTGTATGAGCAAGAAGAAGACCTCCTTCATTGTTCTCCAATTTCAAAGTTATATTTGTGAGATGTGTGCCGATGTACATCGAACATATGGTCATCGTGGAGTAAAACAAATTGGATTATCCAATGTTACTAAAGAAGAGGTTGAAGAGATGAGACAAGGTGGTAATCAAAAGGTTAAAGCCGCTTGGTATGGTGGAAATTATGATCAAATTGTTCGTCCAAATCCTGAAACATGTGCCTCCGATAAGGAATTTAAAGAAAAGGCTAAAGAACACATCAAGAAGGTTTATATTCAAAGACTTTATAAGACTGGTGGTGGTTCTACTCCTGGAAATGTTGGTAATTCCAATACAACCACTACTACTAATACAAATCAACAATCTTCGACTCCTATCGGATCAAATAATAATAATCAACAAATGCCATACAATAACGTTCAATACAATAATGGAGGCATTGATACTAGAACAAGAGGTGCTAGTTTGAATACTACACAATATGCTAATTTGAAGACAACCAATTCAGCTTCAATTATTCAATCATCAAATATTAGTGGTTGGTTGGTAATGGTAATGGTGGTGGTAACAAGAATAATGATTTGATTTCATTTGGTGGAAGTGATTCTCAACCTGTACAATCTGTGATGAGTAGTTTTAATCAACCACCAAAGCAACAACCACAACAACAACAACCAATGATGAATCAACAACCACCACAACAACAATATGGTCAACCACAAATGATGAATCAACCACAATATGGTAATAACAATAATTATCCACCAAATAATAATTATAATAATAATTACAATAATAACTTTAATCAAGGAATGTCATATGGAAACAATCAAATGATGAATAATAATGGTGGTTATGGTGGTTATAACAATAATAACATGATGAATCAACAACAACCAATGATGAACAATGGTTATAACAATAATTATGGATACAACAATAATGGCATGATGAATCAACAACAACCAATGATGAACAACAATAATGGTATGATGAATCAAAATTATGGTTATGGTCAACAACCACAACAATATAACAACATGAACAATAACTATAATAACAATATGGGTTATGGTCAACCACAAGGAATGCAATACGGAAACAACAATCAACAACCAATGATGAATAACAGTAGACCACAAATTTCCTCTCCACCACAAACTCCACCTGTTAATAATAATAATAACAACAACTATGGAATGACACCAACCAATGTAAATATTAGTCCAAGACAACCATCCCAACCATCCATGCCTATCAATCCTATGGGATACAATAATCAATATGGTACTCCAATGACTCCAAGTCAACCACCTCAATCTACTATTACTCCTGTCAATCCATACGTTGGCACTTCACCAAGAAGTAATAACATTCCAACTCCACCTCCAACCAATCTTAATGTTGTTTCTCCATCAAGAAGTGCAAGCATGCCTCCAAAGTCAACTCCTCCATCATTTGGTTCAACAAGTACCATTAATCAACCTCCTACTTCTGTTCCACCAAGACAACCATCCCAACCAGTTAGAACTCCATCAATGGCTTCATCAACAATATCAGTTCCAAGAAAAGAGGGTAATAATGATAGTTTGTCAAACCAATTCAACAACATGTCTCTTTCATCATCAACCAAGCCAGTCACCACTTCAACAGTTCCAAAGAGTACTCCACCATCTACTGCTACCACTTCCACTTCCACAACAGGTCAAAAGCCACCTGTAGGAGTTACTAGTGGTGCTGGTCTTCTTGTTGGTTCAACTAAAAAGATTGATTCTTCAGAATTTGAAAAGGCAACCACAACTGGTGTACATATGGACGATCTTCGTGGTAATGCCAGTAAGGACAATACTAAATTCAAGGAAATCAATCCAAACAGAGTCATTCCATTGAAGCAAACTACTGAATGGCAATAATTGAGATGTGTAAATAATTAAACCACCCAACAATTGTTTTATTTATTAATCCAAATCAGTAATATATGTTTGTTTAGGAATCACACAAATGCCATTCTTTTCCAACAATACTTCCTCATCTTGCTTGTAATACTCAACAAACATTTCCACAATATTCTGAGCTCGCAAAGTATTGAAGGTATCACTAGTGATGTGAACTTGATTTGGTTTTCCAGTTGCCTCAATCAATTGAGTAGTGGCCACTTCAGGACCAAACAAATCATAAGTTCTCTTTGTCTTTCCAACCACTGCTGCAAAAACTTGATTATTATTTGATGTGTGAATTCCAATTCTGACCTGAATGCTTCCACACTCAATGTCCTTCTTCTTTTCCATCACTGATTTCAATTCCTTGATCATTAATATACCTGCCTTAACACAGTGATCAGCATGTGTCAAACCATTCGAACTGTCAATGATGGTTGGCACTTGAGGTCCCCTCTTCTTTTCCTTATATAATCCACTACCAACAAAGTAACAATCTCCAATGGTTTTAATCTTTTCCAATCCTTCAACTTGTTTTCCATAGACAATATCATCGAATGCAGAGAAGATTTCATGCAAGAGTTTCACAATTTCTGATGGAGGTTTTCCATTAGAAAGTGCAGTAAATCCAACGATATCACAATACATGAGTGAACATGTTGGAATGGTATCGAATACAGTTTGACCCATTGTTAAACGTTGTACAACATTTTTTGGAAAGATCTTTTCAGTAATCTTGTTCATTTGTTCTTCTTTTGTGACCATTTGTTTGGCATCACGAATGAAAGCAACAAAGGACGAAACTGAGGTTAATGGATCGATTATTTCAGAAACTCTGAGCTCAATTCGAACAGATTTACCACTCTTATTGACTGCTTTGAGTGCACGTACTTGATCTACGACTCGTTTCAGATAGCCATCATGAAGATTTCTAATTTTGGAAGGTACCAACATTTTGATATTCTTACCAACAATTTCTTTTCTCTGATATTGAAATGTTGTGGTAGATGCCTTATTGAATATCAAAACAGTTCCCTTATCATTAATTCCAATAATTGGAACAACCGAAAGGTCAGTAATTGTTTCGGCAAATTGAATCGAAGCAAGTTTTTGAGCATCTTCTTGGGATTGCTTCATTGGTTGCATATACATGGCAAAGTGAATTTGATTTAGCTTATTAAGGACTACCAAATTCGTCTTCATTTGAAAAATTCGTTTTTCTGTCACTGATTTTCCTGTCAATTGTCGAGATTTCTTTAATTCATCACGTCTCTTTTGTTTTTCTTCCGGAGTGATCAGAGAAATTGGTAGAATCACATTCGCCACATTATTCAGTGCTTGAATTTGTGGATTATTTTCAAAAGTTTCTTCATCCATTCCAATATAATTTTCAATTAAACTTCGAACATCCATTGTCGATTCTGCTGACAGCACCTCACTCAAATATTCACCCATAATTGAGAAGGTAAATAATCCAAATAAATCTTCAGCTTCTCTATTTAAATATTCGATTGTCAAATTCGAATCGAATATTAATATTGGAAATCCACATGTATAAAGTTGATTCACTAGCACATTCAATTCCAAATAATCTTCTACTCTTGTACTTGGATACAAATCTTCAAAATCCTGACCTTCCATCCCAGAAGAAGCTGACGAAGTTGACTGAGTGAAAGATGACATTGAGCTACGCATTGATTGTTCACTTGCTAAAGATTCTTTAGTTCTGGATCTTTGAAGATTTCCAACAAATCGTGAACTAATACCTCTATTTAATTGATTTCTGGATTTTCTATGTAAATTTGACATTGAGGAACGATTAGAATCACTGATTACTGACATGTTGTCATCACTTGATTTCTTTTCGTATGACATTCGAAGTTGAGCAAGTGGAGGATTAGGAGTTAGAAGAGTGGGGGATGATAGTTTGCTGGCATCTTCCTCTGGTTCTGGTAGATCTTTATGTTTGAGAAAACGTTTAATCATTTTGCTGTCAAAAGTCTAAATTGTTTGATGGTTTTTTATTTAATTATTAAAACAGAATCAAAACGATCTACCGATTAAGCAGAGAGGTACCCTCTTCAGAATAAAATTCTACTGTAATGTACATTTTGACATTCGGTGATGTACTTTTGACAGGAATTAACTTTGAGAAACTGAGATAAAAACAGGACTAGATAGAATCTTTATCAAATCTGCTTTTGAAGAGATAATCAAGTCAAATCTTTGGATATTGGTATTTATTATGATTTTTGGTTCTCAGAATAGAAAGTTAAGTTTCTAAAAGTTTCGAATAAATCTCCCTAATTTTTTTCAAAGAGTTTAATTTCAATACCAAGATCTTAAAAACCACTTCTTTGGTCTAATTCAACATGGTCGTAGGTGCATCTTGTCTCTTATTTCAACAACATTATAAATTACCGAAAATAGTAAATATGCAATCATCTCTAACTGGATCAAGTAAAAAACCCTTTTAGTAATCGAACATTTCAAACCTATTACAATGTTTCGATTCCTGTCAAAAGTATTCAATTAACATCAAAATAATCCTCAAGCAACAAACTTCCTTATAAACACATTAATTGACAAATATGCAAAAAGAAAAGATAATAAGGAAGTTTTTCCTTAATAACCGTTTTTGAACTTAGCGAACTGAAAAAAAACGAACCGCCAAAATAATTTACGGTAATTTTTAAAATAAAAAATGTTAGAACATTCCACCATCACGGCCTTGTCAGTGCTTTCAGGTATTTTGAGTGAGGAGGGTTCTGCTGATGATGGAACGCTTAAAAAGCAGAGGGTTGATGTTTTGTTTTTTGGTCACTTGGATGGAATTATTACTGCTATTTTTCATAATAATACAGTGATGAATGAGGCTTATTTGTATGAGGAGAGGAGTTATGATGTTTGGTGTGGAAGGATGCATTCGGAGGAGATTTGTGGAATTGTTGGAGTGCCTGGAGAGAATACGTTTGTTTCGTGGAGTAAGCATGAGATTAAAAGTGGACTATTCAATGATTCAAGGGAAGGTGAAGTTTGTTTAAAGTTGGACATGTCGCACCATGTAAAGGGATTTTCAATAGCAACAGTTCTGGTTGTTGAGAGGAATATTCATATATTTACAAAGAATGGAAGAGTGTTGGAGATTGGTTTGGACACAGGGGATTTAGTGAAACAGTACGAATTGGTAGTGAATACTGCCTTATGTGTGGAGCAAGTATTGATCATGGGAGGAAGTATTGATGAGTATTACATTCTTTGGGAAGGAAATAGAATTTCCAAGCACAATAACCATGGAGGAGGGAAATTCTCTCAGGTAAAATTTGAGGGAGGAGGCAAAATTTCAGAAATAGATATTAGTTCGGATCAACAGACAATGATTGCTACTGTCTGTAAGGGAGATGAACGTAAAGTTTGTGTGTTTGATATTTCCAAATTGATTTCATCAAACATTATTGACAATATCAAAATGTATTCCACTGTCAATACTAAAACTGATACAGGAGTTGAAGTGAATGGTACGTTGTTTCTTAAAACTTGCCTTTATCATTTCAACATTCTCAGACATTGTAGGAATACATTGTTGTGAAAATCAAAATTACTGTTTTGCTTACTCGAGTGGCATTTCATGGTTCTCTACTCATCAAAACAGTTACTCCAAACTCTTATTATTAGTAATGAAGAGAGTTTTCAAAATTAATGATCAAAAATTATTAAGGATGAAGTGGAGTACGGACGGAACTTGTTGCTTTATTGTTGGAGATCATGGCTCTATTATTGCCTTCTACACAGATCCGCATCAGCCAGAATTCACTCTTGCTTCTGCTGATTGCATTCAGTTCCCAATACACAAAAAGTTCCAAGAACAAAAATTGCAATTATCGGCCTTTTGTGATTCTGAAGAATTTTCAGATATTGATATCATTACACAGAACTATGCAGATAACAACTCAGAACTAAATGTGAAAGACAGTCTCCTAACTACATCTAGTTTTGATATCTTTCAATTAGGCAAGAATGACAAATCAGTTGCCAGGTATATCTTTGGCCACGAAGATGGAACATTTTCTTTATTCTCAAAGGAAACTCCTAGTGGCCCTTGTAAACCATTGTGTACATTCCAACCAATACACAGCTCTAAGATACAAGGATTTTTGAAAGTTTCAGAAAATAGATACCTTTCATGGACAAAAAAGGAGATTTTCATCTCTGACCAATTGTTCAAAGTGGTAAAGGATTTGTCCATTCACATTAAGGGTGAGACAGTTGTTGCCTTAGAATTTTATGGAACGAATGTTTACATTGTAACCCACATGTCAAAATTGAAAATTGTAGAATTGAGATCAGATTTCAAATTTGTCAAGTGTAAGGAGATTTCTCTGGTCACAGAGGGGCTATCAGGATTAACTGTGAAAACATGCCAAATTTTAGTGAACTCAACCAAAATAGAATTGTTGATTTTGTGGAATAGTGAAAAGGATTACTCTTTCAGAACTTTCCAAAACACACCAAACAGAATTCAAAACCTCGATGCTCCAATTAATGTGAGTCTTTCAAACAAAATTACCGAGCTTGGAAAATTGGACAAGTTCCTCTATGTAAAATATTCAGGAGAAATTGATTATACATTTTTATCAATTTCTTCCATTCCTGATTCGTTGGTGAAAGGGCCAGAATTTCCAAAGGTACCAGACGCTTCCTATCAGTATACACTCTATCATCATGTACAATCTGGAAAGAACTATGGATTGACCAGTGATAAGTTCTACTCTCTATTTGATGCTATTCGTCTTGAGATTACCATTCACGATGTGAGGCGAACCTTTAAAGGATTTAATGAAAGATTTGTATCCCTTAGGTGGTGCCAGAATGTTGAAAGTCCAGCAGTGTACATTCTATGTAGTGGTGGAACAGTTCTTGTTTTTGATCTATCAAAAGATGAACTGCATGCTCCAAACTTACAGCACTGCAAACCTCTCAGAATCAGATGTGATGAAATCACTAAGAAAATACCTCTTAACAAATCAATACGAGTTCCAAAAACTAATTCTGTACCAAGAATCAACTTGTCCTCACCAATTAAAAAGTAATTAGAAATATTTATTGTAAACATAATGGATGATGAACTTGTGAACACAAGAAGAACTGTTCCAATAAACCAAAAAAAATGTCTCAACAACCATCCTCTTCCACAACCTCCAACAAAAAACCAGAAATTCCTCTCGTCTCCCAAGTCATTGAAATTGGAGATGTTGATCAAGATATTACTCCCCTCTCTTCCATGATCATCTCTGATCAGTTATTTGGTGATGATGAAAACATTGATTCCGAAACGAGTGATGATCATCAGCCTACAACAAAGCCCTCAATATTTGCCTTTACAAATGTTCCTGAATATGAAATTGATTTGGATAAACCAGCATCGGAGAGATGGAAGGCTATTATTGAAGATTATAAAGATAAATTTCCTGCATTGATTGCCTTTTTGGAGGAGGAAATGGATGGAGTGCTGGGAGGTGGATGGAAAGCTACGTTTGCCAAAACTTTTCTGAATATGTTGTTTAATGTTTTTACAAATTCTGGAGCTGTTTATTATTCACAAGAATTGAAAGCTGTGGCTGAACAGGCTAATTTGCCACTTGGATTATTTGCTTTTATGCAATTGAGTTATGAATTGTTTGCTTGTTGTACTAGTATTGTAAAGGAGAATAGTGATGGATTTCCGTAAGTATTAGTTTTTTTTACAAGGTGAAATTAACAATATCAGAATTCATGTGAGAACTATGGATTGGTCAATGGATTTTCTCAAATCTTATACAGTTCAATTGAATTTCAAAAAGAATGGAACTACTCTTTTCAAGGCATCAAGTTGGGCTGGATATTTGGGAGTTTTGACAGGATGTAGACCTGGAGCATTTTCAGTCTCTATTAATTTTAGAAGTACTGATGATGGACATTTTGGAAAGAATATTCTCAAGAGTATTACCAGAGGATGGCCAATTTCATTCTTAGTTAGAGAAACACTGACAGATTGTGCAACATTTTCACATGCTGTACAAATTTTGAAGAATAGCAAATTGATTGCTCCAGTTTATATTACTATAGCTGGTGCTAATAAGGGAGAAGGTGCTATCATTACTAGAAATAGAGAAACATTCAGCTCTGATGCCTACCTCCTCAAATTGAGTGATTTGGATCAAGATAATGAAACTTCCAAAATGTACTATTTAAAGGAATCAAAAGCATTGATACAGACCAATGCAGAATGGTGGAAGAGTTTGGAGGAAATTAAGAAAAATTGTAACATATTGTTCAGTAGTCAGAGATTGAAAAAGGCCAATAGTTTACTGAAACGAATGCCAAAAGATCAGACAACCATTGAAAAGATGACTGGACTTTTCACGCCACAGAATCATCCATTATTGAATGAGACTACTATTTATATTTGTGCTATGAATCCCTCTAATGGTGATTATGCCACCATTCTTGTAAATTAATAACAGCATGCAATACGTATTGTATGATTATAATCTGATTAGAAATACTTATGCCGAGTTAGAATTTTTACTTCTCTCAGTCGTGGTAAACTCTTTAAACAATCAATATCTTCAATATTCAGTGAATTTTCACTTAAATCCAATAACTCTAAGTTAACTAATTTGGTCAGATAGTGAACTGCATCATCACTAATATGCATATAACTATTTACCAAATTCAATATTCTCAAATTCTGCATTTCAGAAATTACCTTCACGCCTTCATTGTCAATTAAATTTCCACTCAGCTCTAATTCAATCAATTTGTTCAAGTTTGTTAAATTTGAAACAGATCCAATCAAACAACAAGATGCATGCAAATGCGTCAAGTTAGACAATTTGCAAATATTACTGAATCCATCATCATGAATATGATTTCGACTAATATTCAGTTTCGTTAGAGTTTCAATTCGAGAAAGAGATTCACAACCATTCTCACCAATGTCATTATTCTCAACTAGCAAAATTTTCAAATTCTTCAATTCGGAGAGGTAGACACAAGCATCATCTTGTAAATCATTATTGGAAAGATTCAATTCCATTATTGATTGACAGTTTCGAATATTTTCACATCCAGATCTTCCAACAAAATTACCATTCAAATTCAAATAGGTCAATTGAGTGAAATTTCCAATCCAAAGTGCATTTTCAAAGTCAGATTGAGTAATAGATAGCATTTCTAAATTAGTGAACTTGGAAATGTGCTCAAAACATTCTTTCAGGCAAAAAAACAAATTCAAACTCTTCAATCTTTGAAAATCTGTACAATATTTTACAAAAATTCCCAAAGATGAATTATCAGTCGAGCTAAATCCAACAATATTCAATAATCGTTGACTCTGACAATATTTTGCAAAACTTTGACAGTTCTTTTTCACATCAATAATTAATTTACAATCGGCTGAAATTTGCAACCAATTTTTGCAAACGAGTGAACATTTGGTGATTATAAAATTACATTCCAAATATTTAGCAAATATTTCATCACGTAATAATTCAACGGGTAGCTGTAAAATAGTACCGCACCTATCAGACATTTTTTTCGGAATAATATTGAAAGTAAAACCTCTAGATTTGGTTAAATTGCCTTAGTTTAATTTTCGAATTTAAATCAATGAATAGTGAAACAGGAAAATGTGTGATCCATTTTATTCAATTCCTGCTTCAAACAGCTCTGTATGTTAAGGAACTAGTCATGCATTTCTTTTATTGGAAAAAAATGAAGTCAAAACTGTGGAATCTTTCTCCATCAATATGATAGATAAAAGAGAGATATTTTAGAAAAAGATGCCCTTACATGTCTAGTTTATGCTGTTAAATAATAAAAGTTTAACTATACGTGGTTTAAGCAAAAATGTATTTCTATCAGATGCGTCGACCGGGAATTGAACCCGGGTCACGGCGATGGCAACGCCGTATTCTACCACTAAACCATCGACGCTTCTGGTTTAACAGAATGTAACCTTAATTCGTAACTAAAATAACAGAAAATTGTAAGAATAATGGTGAAAGATATTGATCCACATAGAGAATCATGAAAGAAGATTTGATGGAGCAAAACTGTAATTTTTAAAAAAGCAGATGTTAAATATTGGAGTTTGTTCTAATTCCATCCATTTTGTGTTAATACAATAAAAAAATGGCAGCACAACAACAATTTTCTTATGGAGTGTGGTCCCTGATATTTTCCATGTTGGAACCTTTTGATAAGAGATCTAATGAAGAGAATTTAATAATGGAAAATATTAAGAGTTGGACTTGTTGTAGGAGCCGATCAAGATCAATTCATGATGGTTTGAAATATGGAATAACAAGATTGGATTTGTCGGGATGTGTTTCTTTGCCGAGGAAAAAGATGGTTGCTCGTGCAATTAATCAAATTGTGAATGCTAATTCCGTTACTAGTAATGGAGTAATGATAAAGACTTATGAGAGATGCTCATGGAATGATGAAGCCTTGATCAATAGTAGTGATTTGCTTAGGATGGAATTAGAGAGACAGGACAAGATTTGTGAATTATTGGTAAAATATTTAATTGAAAACTTTGCTTGTTTGACAGAATTGAACTTGAATGGTTTGCATCGATTAAGACAAGATCAATTGGAGAGTATTAGTTTTAATGAACTAAAAAGTCTATCAATTAGCCATTGTAGAAATGTGAAACAATTAAATCTAGACAAATTTGGAAAATTGGAAAGGATTTCAATTCATGTATCACAAATTGAGTTGAGAATTAACTTGTTGGAGCAGATTGCAAACAAAGAGAATGAAAACTCTGAGAGAATTCCAGAGCTTGTTGTTGATGATGAAGGAGGATATGAGGTGATTATTAGAAATTGGTTGAGTCAAGCAACAATTCCCATCCATATATATATTGATTATTCTTACAGGACAATTGATTTGGAACGAGTGTGCGAACGTTCAAGGGATGTTAGTATGATTAAACTTATATTCGCAGGAAAGGCATTGGAAAACGAAAGGTACTTGGTGGATTACAGCATTACCAAGGGCACAACCTTGCATTATGTTAAACCTTGAATACTTTAAATATCTTTAAAAGAATTCCAAATTAAATTTGAAATATTAAAATTATTATTAAATTCATCAAATAAAGATTTCCAAATTGAACCTTCCACACTTGATTTTATCATGACTTTTCACAGATAATATTATTAGTATTACTAATTATAATTTAATATCATTTCTTCATTGTTATTTAATTGATTCATTCATTCTAATTTTCATTTGAATCTTCTACTTCTTCAGCACCTTCGGAATTATCATCATCAAATTCCTCTTCAGAATCATCATATTCCGAAGTTAAATATTTTTCTTCCCACTTTTTGAAAAGTTCTTGATTGGTGGCTAGCAATTCCAACATTTCTTCAATAGAGAGTGCTGGTTGGCTCATCACATATTCCTCCGTGAGTGGTTGTTTGGAATTTTGCATTTTTTTTTGAATTTTAAAGTTTCAATTAATTGTTGAAGAATTTCTAATGCGGAATCTCAATAAGAAAGTTCTTCTTTAGAAACTATTTATTGTATTAATGTGTCATCATGAGTAAGATTTCGATAACTTAACATTGTAACAGTGAACTTTCTAAAAATAAAGGTCAAAAAAAATACTCAACTTAATTGTATTTGCAGAGATTGAACAGTTTACAAAATGATGCAAATTTTTATTAAAACTCTCACAGGCAAGACAATTACTTTGCAAGTAGAGTCAATCAACCAAACAATAGAAAATATCAAATCCAAAGTTCAAGACAAGGAAGGAATTTTAACAGATTACAAACTCTTCTTTGCAGGTCAACCAGTACATGATGGAATGCTAACAGATTACAATATTCAGAATGATTCAACTCTGCATTTAGTGTCAGGATTGAGAGGTGGTGTTCAAATACTTGTCAAGACATTGACTGGTAAAATTCTCACTTTGGAGGTTGAATCGAATGACACTATTGGAAATGTTAAATTAAAGATTCAAGATAAGGAAAATATTCCACCAGATCAACAACGAATTATATTTGCTGGTAAGGAATTGCAGGATGGAATCACCTTGTTGGATTCTAATGTTATTCAAAAAGATTCCAATCTTCATTTGATTGTTAAGGCTAAAGGTGGCTAACAGTGTTCTAATTAAATTAATCATTGAATGAAAATGCAATTTATATCCATGTTGCTGAAACTGGCTTTTTTTCGGTATAGTTTTTATTTAAATATCAGAAATTAAGGATTTCAACGGCTACGGCCATATCACGATGAATGCACCTCATCCCGTCCGATTTGAGAAGTTAAGCATCGTAGAGCCACATCAGTACTGAGGTTGGAGACAACTTGGGAACCTGTGGTGCTGTAGTCTTTTATTTCTTTTTATATTTTTGCAGATTTTACACTTGTTTGATATCAACAATATTGGAAGCTTGTTTTTATTGGTTTTTCAATATTGATTCATTAAGTACTGCCATTTTACAAAATTAGAAAGCATTAATCAACTTTTTAGCTTCAGAATCAGCAGATGGACTTTGTCTTTCATTAGCAACCTTCATAATAAGAGTCAAATTGCAATCCAAAGTGACAACCAAATCAGTACCATTAACCTTGTAAGAATATCCAAGGAAACCAGAAGATTCCTTACTATCAGCATTGTGGACAACTCTGAAAATCAATTTTTCCAATCCCATGAAAGCGTCCTTACAATCAGGATCCTTGATGAAAACCTTGGCAATTTCACTCATCTCAATCTTGGACTTTCAGTTAAGAATTTGATGCAATTATTCAACAAGGTATCTTCAGCAAATCTATCACCATACTTGTATTTGGTTTCAGTTGGCAATGCAGCAAGAGAAGCCCAATCCAACAAGATGATCATCTTTGAATTGACTTGTTGAAGATTCTTAGTAGCAGGAACAATACGATTGTTGAATAATTCACGAACCACCTTCTTGAATGCCAAACCACTTCCACACATGTTTTCATTGAATAATTCTTCGTGAGTTTGTTGAGTCATTTTGATATAAAGCTTGTTGAGGAGTTTTCAGATACAATTCAATATTGAATATTGTTTTTTTGTTTTGTCTTTATCATAAAGAATGGTCAATTTGAATTTATAGTAATTTTTACTGAGTAAGATTACAATATTTACAATGGAGTTTAATAGAGTTCAATGGTTTTCTGAGAATTGAATTGGTTTAACATTTGTGGAACAACCTTATTGAGAAGTCAGTAAGAGGAATGGTAACACCTCAGTATCATCTAACTATCGAATAGAACTCAACAACAACAATTGGATATGGAAAAGGGAGGATATTAGTTTCCAATGTTCTCATTTAACCCTCTTGATCGTGTTGCTTAAAATAATTAGTTGGAAACTCATTGTAACTTTTGGAACTACAAAAACGAAAAAAACAACATGGACATGTTAACATGCTTTCATGCAACATGCAAGAATGCAAGTTGTGCTATCAAAGCTAATAGGAACCCAAAATATTCATTTCAAATAGGATTTTATTTCATTATAGAACAAATTACAACTATTGCTTATATGAGGATGAACAACTTGCACATTATTACAAAACCTGAATACAGTGTTACGGAGGAATGTTATCGAAAGGGAACGATTCTGTTGAATATGACAATTTATTTGATTCGGAGGTATTCCATTAGATCAACAGAATTAAATATATTTACAGTGAATGTCTAGGTTGTACAAAATTTGGAGTTGATTGATTTATCTAAAAGATTACCATTATTTGATATTGATACATCTAATATTATAAATGGAACTAGACATTGATTATCATCTTGCAAATTTAAATGGTAAAGAAATTTCAGTGAAAAGATCTTCGAAAAATTCAATTGAAAAGAGCTAAACAACAATCAGCCACCACTAAGAAGATTACCAAATCGAAAAAGATGTAAATTAACTTGTAACTAATTACGTAGTAAATTGTAAATGTTTTGAAATAGATGAAGTTTCAATTTAGAATTGATCAGAATATGAGAAACCAAAATTTGCATCAAACAATTCAACATGGCAAAAGTTCAATAAATACTAGGTTGATCAACCATATCTATTTCTTCAAACAAAACCTGAACCAACAAGATTCTGTCTTCGTTGCCTTCACTGTTCATACAGTCAAAGACTGTAGCGGGACAGTCGCCATATTCCTGGCAGGCTTCCTGTCGTATCTAATTAATTGAATTTCTATTGACATTGCTTCCAAGTAGCGATCTAGTAGAATTCGACTCTACATTACACAACTTAAAGGCAGTTATAAATATGGTTACTAAAGTTCAAAGTGTTAGATCATTAAGTAATCATCTTGGATGGTTGGAAATAATGCCCCAAGTGTTAAAGTTATTGATAACAATAAGGATGAACAAAATGGTTCTTTCATCCACCCTCGCTTCTATGTTCGAGAAAGCTCACTCATCTTAATAGATTAAATATCGTAAATTAAGGTGATGAATGGCTACGGCCATATCACGATGAATGCACCTCATCCCGTCCGATTTGAGAAGTTAAGCATCGTCGAGCCACATCAGTACTGAGGTTGGAGACAACTTGGGAACCTGTGGTGCTGTAGTCTTTTTATTTAGCTTTTTATAAGGATAATTCATTTGCTACCTGTTCAATTTTTGATCTTTTCAAACTTTTATTCAAGTACCACAACACCATGCATCCAAGGTAATACAGAATCGCTCCACATATACAACCTCTTATCCAATTCTCTCGAAAACATCTTTCTCGGCCAATTGGCTTTGATCGAGTGTAGTATCTGTTCTTTTCAGTTTAATAGCTGAAAGCAGCCCACGGGTTGCAATTACTATTAACTCAATTTTTTGTAGGGTCCAGAGTTGTGCTTGATTGCACACTTTGGTTGGTTTCAATCAGACATTGCACTGTCCGTCAGAATTGGAGCTATCCCACTCTATTGAAAAGTGAAAAATTACAAGAGTATTTATTGACTTTACATAGTAAGACGACCATTAGTTTAATTGGACGAAAACCGTTGTCTTGTTGGAAATATTGATGAGAGCAAAGACATGTTTTTTCTCTTCCAGGAGAGAGAAAATATATAGAATTGATATCTGGTCAAGCCAGCAATTACTTTCTTTCCGTTGTTTGTTTCGAGTAAAAGGTTGAGATACAGTAGTACTTGTTGTTGTAAGAGCACCTTGTTGTTGATGAGATGATAGGAATAATGAAACAGAAATGAACAAAGGTTGGAACCAAAGCCTTCCTAGGAAGGTATCGATAGCGTTGCCATTTTTTATTAAATTTAAATTAAATTAAAAACCATTTTAAATATCTAACGGTTTGCTTCTTCCCTTCATCACAATAAGAAAATGACTTGAACACAAATGTTATATTATTCACTTTTAATACCACTGTATAGTGATACCAAACACAATAGTCTTAACGGAGAGATGACATCAACACCTCGCTGCTGAATTTTTCGATCCACTCTTGAAAATTTCCTCTTATCCGTGGAAAATCCTCTTCCATCTTTCTCTGGAAACAACAACCTATCATCAATACTATTAAACTATTATTACGTTTGACAATTAACTAAAAAACAACACATCATAATAACATATAATTATTATTATTTTACATCTAAATCTAGGAACATTATGCTGCTAACAAACTCTACATCAACAACAATGAATTCATCATCAATAACAACTTCATCAATTAGAGCCAATGATAAGGATGGCTTACTTTCTCGTGTTCTGGTCTTTCAAACTTCCACAAACATGAGTGGAAAGAACAAGTATTGGCAATTTTGCATCATTTCCCAACACGATCACGACGATGATAATTCTTCTTCATCTTCTGATGAATCAACATCAAGTAATACAACAACAGCATCAACAGACACTAACAATAATTTATTCTCCTCCTCCACTACCACAACAGCAACTATATACTATCTTCAATCTAGGCACGGTATTACTACCAAAGACTCACACTCTGGTAAAATTCATACAAGTGGAGGAGCTTGTTATCAGAAAGCCTTTTCAAGTGAATTACAAGCACAGAAGGAACTCTTGTTAAGAATTCACTCTAAACTCACTGATGGTTATGTGTGGATTTCAAATAGAAAGAAGAGAAAGTTTCCAATAGAAGAATTAACTCAACAAGTGAATGATAAACTTCAAGAACAATACGACAAGTTTAAGAATATGTTTTCCAATAAGAAGAAGAATTCAAATAGTTTACCTAGGGTGGCTTCTCCACAAAGATTTACTAACATGGTCATTAGAAGAATGGGATTGAGTCCTAGTAGAAACATTCCTTCTCTCAAGACAAGAATTGATAAGAAAAAGAGAAAGCAAATGGATAAATCCTTCAATAGAGAACAATTACTCAAGTTGGCTGAATTGTCTTCTTCATCATCATCGGAAGAGGAAGAAGAAGATAAAAGACCAAGAACTGTTGCCAATAAGAGAAAAAGAAACAAACAACAAAAGAGAAAGTACAAATCTGCTTCATCTTCATCAGAAGAAAATCTTTTGTCTGAAGATGAAATTACTCCAAGAATTAGAACATCCAAACAAGTTAAAAAGAAGAGGAAACCAACAGTATCTAGTCCTGCTTCTAATAATTCTACAAGTGTTGCTCCAACTAGATTATCATTTGGTAATATGAATGAAAATGATTCAGATTCAGATTCTGAACATGGTGATAATGATGATGGTTTATCTGGATTTGAAAGAATTTCTACACCTGAAAGGTTTAGATCTTTTGATAGAGTTCACTCACCTGGAATGGTTTCTGAAATGGACTCTGATTATGAGAATAGATCATTTAGTGCTTCTCCAATGATTAATAATCATCGTAATAACGATCAAGATGATGATAGTTTCTTGTTGGGTGGAGGTGGAGCTGATTTTATGGATTCATCACCATTTGATTATTCAAGTATTCCAACAGTTGAGTCATCTAGTACAATTTCCAAATTGGAAGAAAAGATTAAAAAGTTGAATGAGAATCTTTCAAAGGAAAGTGAAAGAGCTAACATGCTTTCTCTTGAGAAGAATTATTTAGAAAATCAATTGAAGGAACAACAAGAATTAGCTTGTCAACAAAAACTCTCACATGACAAGTTGGTTGAAGAACTCTCACAACAATTACAACAAATTTCTAATGATCAATTAGAAGATACCAAGAAATTCCTTGCCAGAGAAGAGGAATTTAAAATAAGAGAGGAAGTATTGTATAATAGAGAACAACAAGTCTCATCTAGGGAATATTTATTGAACGAGATGGAAATCAAATTACAACAAGAACAAGAAAAGTTGACAAGACAATTAGAAGAATTGTCTTTCCAAAAAACTAATATCGAAACTATGGAAAAGGAATTGAATGAAAGAAGTCAACAAGTATTGCAATCTGAAAAGGATCTCCAAAATAGAATTGAGCAACACAACTTGACAAAAGACGAGGAAACCAACAAGTTGAATCAAATGGAGCAAGATTTTTACGAAACCATGCAAAGATTAGAACAGGAAGTTCAAAATAAGTGGTCAGAATTTGAAACTTTGAGAAATAATTTTGAACTCGATATGGAAAGAAGAAATCAAGAAATTTCTCAACTTGATCTCGAATTGGAACAAAAGAGGGTAAGAGTAGAAGCTGATTTAGAAAGTGTCAAACAATCATTTGAACAAGAAAAGAAACACCACCTCTATAATATTGAAACAAGACAATTACAATTGAATTCTCTCGATGAATCTATCAATGAAAAACTTGCTGATTTGGAACTGAGACAAGCTTCTTTCACAACAGAAAAGGAGTCCTTCCAAGCTTTGATCAAACAACGTGAACAAGAATTGAATGAAAAGCAAGGTCAACAAGAACTTCAAGCTCAACATTTGAAATTTTTAAAGTACCAATTAGATACAAGAGAAAAATCATTTGAAGAAGCTTCTACACAGTTTAACGCAATCAGGTTAGAGACTGAAAATTCTCTCAAATTGAAATCAGACACTCTTCACAATCATTTACAAGAACTCTCAGAAAGAGAAAAGTCATTTGAAGTTTCTCTTGCCAAATTCGAAAAGGAAAAGTCACAATTCTATGAAATTATCAAGAAGAAAACAATCATGGAAAATCAATGTAAAATTTTGGCTCAACAATTGAATGAAAAACAAGTGGAATTCCAACATGCTCTCTCTGAATGGATGGCATCAACCTCCTCTCAAGATGAATACTCAATCATGGCAACTGATGAGGAAACTTCTATAATTTCCTCTGCTCCAATTCCTTCCTATATGGCCAATGATGATACAGATAATAGCCAATATTTTTAAATAAAATCATAAATTCACAAAGATCTGTATCCTTTTCTATTAAGGAATGAACTCTTCTTGGTCTGGAAAGAGTTTTAAAAAAAAAGCAAAAATGAGGAACAATCTTAATCCATCCGTAACGACAATCTTAATGTTGCTCATGGTCATGATGATAAAGTTAGCCGAGGCAACAACCCCTATTTTTGAACCATCCATTGACACAACACCTCGAAATCTTGCTCCGAATACACCAATATTGTACAATTTTGAGGGTTGGAATTTTAATATTCAATTTTCAACACTCCCTGATTCGATAGTGAGTGGCAGTCTCAAGATGAGTGCTGCCGATGTGCCAATCACACATACCATCCCATCTTTTAATAAGAAAATGGAAGAGGTGTTCTTCTTTACTTTGGATTTAACTCAGACAACCCTTAACTATCCACCAAACACTCCCGAAGAGGAAAAGGCAAGAATGAGAGCAACCAGAACTGCAATGGAGGTTGTTTTTACTACTTCTGTTCCTTCTCCATTCATGTATGATCCCTACTCTTATAAAATGTTGAGATATGATGAGGCAACAAATGCATTTTCAGAACCTGTTGATGCTTTAAAGATTGATTTGGATTATTCCTTCTCTATTAATGAAGCTTTTGGAAAGAAGATTATCTTTGGATTGTTTGTTTTTAAATCACCACTAGATGTTCAGTTTGGAAAGAAGATTGCCATATACTATCCAAGCTATTTGCAGTTTTCGTATGATGATTACTTGATGGGATACCTTTTTCCAAAGGCAAATTATTTCACACCATCAAATCCTTCAATGCTTACAGTCAATCAAGTGAAGCAAAAGTATGAAAAATTGGGAACATCTAGAGTTTTACTTTCTCGTATCTCAGTCACAATTACAAAGAATCCATTACAATTTGAGGAAGCAACTTTTCAAGCTTTGTCTTTCAAGAATGAAAATGTAAAGAATGTTGTTGGAGACAGTTACAGAATCGATCTCAATTCATTGACATGTATCTTCCTATCAGGTAATCAAGAATTAATGGCAAGAAAAGTATCCTTTGAAAACAATGTTTTGACTTGTGATGTGAATCCATTATTAGCAGGAGATCATGAAGTTTTAATTGTTGCCAATAATGCAAATCCACCAGAACCGATGAACAGAGGTGTAGGAAGTGTGGTTCTTGGTTTGTTTATTTCTGTGGTTGCAATTGTTTCACTCGTTGTTTTGGGTATTGGTGTTTTCATGTTCATTAAAAGAAGTAAAATGTCAAGAGGATTACTGTCAAGCTCACAAGCTGCTCCAACCTCAGCTTATTATTCAACTGATATTTAACAATATTGCATTAGGACCAAGCAAAATCAAACTTTCTAATAACCAAAACTAAACACAACAAAATTGAAATGAAATTAAATTTACAAAAAATCATTTAAAATTAAAAAAAAATGTCACAACACTCACTCACCGATCAACACGGATTGACCAACCCACCAGCTAATATTCCGCAATCAACCAATTCACTTCCATCCTCATCATCAAATGTTATTAGAAATTTCATCGGTGGTCAATTCATCAATGAAGAATATATTAATGAATGGATTGTTAATAAAAATCCAGCAACTAACGAAGTAATTTCGTACGTTCCTTGTTCGAAAGAAGAAACCATTCAAAAGGCTGTGGATGCATCTGTTCAATGTTGGAAATCAAAATCATGGAGAGGATTATCGGAGGAAGACCGTGCTAAATATTTGGATTTAATTGCTGATCAAATTGAAAAGAGAATTGATGAATTTGCATTGGCAGAAAGTAGGGATACTGGTAAACCAATTACATTGGCAAAGAATATGGATGTTGCTAGAGCAGTTTCGAATTTTAGATTCTTTGCTCAAGCTGTTCGTCAACAGTCAACCAAAGCCCATTTAATGTCAAACAAGACAATTAATTATACAACTAGAAGACCTGCTGGTATTGTTGGTATTATTGTTCCTTGGAATTTGCCAATTTACTTGTTGAGTTGGAAAGTAGCTCCTGCTTTGGCTTGTGGTAATTGTGTTATTGCAAAGAGTTCAGAATTGACACCAATGACAGCTCATTTGCTGGCTGAAGTTATTGAACAAGTTAAATTGCCAAGTGGTGCATTCAATTTAGTTCATGGTTATGGAAAGGATTGTGGTAGTGCCATTGTTGCTCATCCAAAGATTAATGTCATTACTTTCACTGGTGGTACTGCCACTGGAAGAGTTGTTTCTCAAATGGCAGCCAAACATTTCAAGAAGGTTAGTTTGGAATTGGGAGGAAAGAATCCAATGGTTGTTTTTGGAGGTATGTTCATTCCCTTTCTCAATATTTATTCTATTATTATTATTGATGTGGAATTATATGAATTTGAAAATTATTTTGAATTATTGAAAAGATTATGACGTTACAAAGGCAGCAGAACTTGCAGCAAGATCAGGTTTCTTAAATCAAGGACAGATTTGCTTGTGTACCTCTCGTATCATTGTTCACGAATCTATTCATGATGAATTTGTTGAAAAGTTAAAACAACTCCTTGAAAAGAATACCAAGATTGGAAATCCACTCGAGAATACTACCACTTTTGGAACTCAAATCTCAGAAGAACATTTAATCAAAATTGATTATTATGCTCAATTGGCAAAACTTGAGGGAGGAACCATTGTTACTGGAGGTAAGAGGGCTGAATTACAAGATGAATCAGTCAAGAATGGCGCCTTCTATACACCAACAATTATTACTGGACTCGATTTTAAGAGTAGAACTGCCACTGAAGAAATCTTTGGACCTGTTGTAACTGTACACAAATTCTCAACTGAGGAACAAGCTTTGGAAATGGCCAATCATGTAGAATATGGGTTGTGTGCTGTTGTTCTCACAAATAATTTATCAATTGGCCATCGTTTTAGTGATGAATTGGAATCAGGAATTGTTTGGGTCAATACATGGCTTTTAAGAGATTTGAGAACTCCATTTGGTGGTATGAAACAATCAGGAGTTGGACGTGAAGGAGGTGACTATAGTTTGGAATTTTACAGTGAGGATAAGAATATCTGTATCAATTTGTAATACAGTCAAGCCATCTCATTAAAAAATCAATTCACATTATTTACTTGCATTTGCTTTTTGTAAAACAAGATTATCTGACCTTCCTATCAAGTGATAACGCTACAATAAAAATATCATTATTCTAAATCCCCAATCAGCCAGTAAAGGTATTATTTGGTTAGTGCTCACATTTTCTTAACCCAATAGTTTTTATCCTCCTGGGGGATTTTCTCTCTTCACACTCAATTTCTAATCCATCTCAACTAGAGATGAAGAAAAGAGACTTTCACATTCACTCAACTCTTATCGTGTAACCCTCAAAATTTTCCGCCTCAACTTTCTATTGTGGTTCCAAAAAACTAAAAAATCAAAAAAAATTCTCAAACTCTATCGGAAGAATAACATCTTATTGTTTCGGGTTTTTGAAGAATTGTGTGTTGGTTGATTGATAATTTATTGTGTTTATTGGGATGAGACCAATTGAGCAGCTGCATAGATCTTGGTTTATGCTTCTTCGGAGGCTTTATTTGACGTACAATGTTGGATTGTGTGCCTTTTTGGTGTTGTTGGAGGGTTTGTCGTTTGGAGTGCAATTGTACTATGTATTCCACTTTGTAGATACAATGGTAGGTTGCTAGAATCTTTCTATTATAATCATCACAATAACTTTATATTAATTGAAAAAATTAATGATCACGATCAAAAACATGATTAATATATGAACAATTTATTGAAATTAGAAAGCTTATCCATATGTGGAGAGAATTTGTATACAGTTTGCAGTGATTGGCATGTTGGGAGTTTCATGTTTCGTCTTTTCTCTGATTATTGCCAAGTGTTTGCAGTTCATTAGAATGTACGTACACACTAATTTTAATATCAAAGTGTCTAATCCTTTCATACAGAGTGTGGTCGAAAGAGCAATATTTGCACATTACAAAGAAATTTAGAACATTTATTCAATCTTTACCATATTTAGGACATGGTTCAACACCTCGTTGGATTGATATTGTTTTTCAAGCATTACTGATTTTAGTTTTGGAAATTGTGCCACTATTGGTTGGATTAATGACATTCTTTTTCAATCCTAGAGAGGGATCTGGATTTTTATCAAATATGAGTGAATCATTCCAAACTTTTATCACTTCTGGATTTGTAATTAGTTTCTTCTTCATATTGATGTGGTGGATTGGAAGTTTGATTGAAAATTGGAAGAGATTAATCATGTTTTTAGGAGGAAAAAAGGCATTCTTTGAACGTCTCAGAACTATGGAATACAAGAGAAAGAAATTGAGCGATTCATCGAATGGAACAACTAGCAATTATGGAACTGTTAATCCAACAGAGAGTGAAAAATTGATTGCCAAATCTAGAGATAGAGCAACAAGTTCTGCCTCGATTGTTGACATTGAAGATGATAACATGGCCATCGTTTCAACAATAGGAGAAGAGGAAACTGTAAATCCACCAATTTATCAAGAGCTTCCAAATTCTGTTCCAGAGAGTGAGGATTTTGTTGATTTGGCTGGACATCAAGTAGATGAGAAGGTCTATGAAATTGAAAAGGAGAGAAATGTTTGGGTTCTTGTAACTTGGTACTGTTGCTTGGCAGGCATTAGTTTCCCAACATTGACAGCCCTCTACTACAAAATCAGAAAGTGCTTTAAACCTAAATTAGAAGATCCTGAAAACAAACACAAGAGAAAGAAGAATATCAAAATGTCCTTTGTGTGGTTTCTTATAGTTTTGGGTTTAATGATAGCTATTGTTGCCCTCTTGGGACTGTTCCATGTTGGAGATGTTCTCTTGATTGTCTCTGTTATTGTTGTTTGTATGATTGTGAATACTATTGTTGAGAGATACTTTTTCATTCCTCCACATCAACCTTCAAAAGAAAGATTACTCTGTAGTTGGAACTATAACGAAGATAGAAAGAAGAATGGTATACTCAGTTGGATCTTGTCAAGAATTGACAAGTATATCACATTTGTTGAAGAGGTTTTCTATCACAGTCCATATGTTATTTTTAAGGCTGCCAAGACTCTCCTCTTCTTGTTTACCATTGTGATTGCCATCTGTATCACCTTCAAATTTACAGAGACTTATCTGACATTCTTCCTTCCTTGGACTTTTTGTTTGATTTTATTCATTTTACAAATTTTGAGATTCAACTTGAACAAGTGGTGGGATAAGGTTTTATCTTTGGTCAGAAGATCAGCAATTACAAGTGAACAATCTTCAGAAAATGAGGGAGCTACTCTATTTGATATTGAGGAAGTTGAAATCAAGACACCAACAATTCCAAATAGCAATTCTAGTAAGAGATTATCGACATTCACTGAGAGTACTCTAAAAAACAGATCCAAATATTATAGAAAGAACTTACCTCCTCACTATCACTGTGAACACGAGCATACCTTCTTTAGATATTTCACAGTAATTTATTTCCAACTTTCCATATTGATTACACTCTTTTTATTGATTGGTTTTACATTCTATTTCATTGGGTGGATTTCTGGAGTTTGCTTAATTGTTCTACTCATTATGATTTCTTTCGTATTGTTCATGAGAGTTGATATTGATGCTGCAGATGCATTATTTGCCTGTTTGATGACTTTTATGTTCTTGTTGGGAGCTATTTTCATCTTGGGTAGTTTGAATGCTCAAGCCAATGACGAGTTGTATTGGAGTAGAATTGGTGAACAGTACAATGTCACTACTCCTAGATTTGATATTTGTGATAATCGTTGGCATGGATACAGCCCTGTTGATTATGCCTTGTTCAGTGCTTTGGCTTATGAGGTAGACCCTTACTTTTCACATGATTTGGAAACTTGGTTCCCTGAATGCAAAGGTGGAAATTGTCAAGTTTTGAGAAGAGAAAATACTACCATTAACTTTTTCGATTTGTACATTCCATCTAAGAATTTATCAATCATTTCAGTTCGAGGAACTATAATTCCAAAGGATATTGTTCAAGATTTCGATGTATGGAAGGAGGCAGGTTTGCTTCAAATTGCATCTGTTATTGGACCATTTGCTGTTTGGCCAAAATCTCTCTTGACAAGCTTGGTCTGGTACATTTCACAAATTGAAAAGTTGACCATGGTTCCTCGTTCTAATGTTACAAGTCTTGACGATTCCAGATATTATTATCAAATATTGGATGATTACGTAGCCCAATCAAAACTGAAGAGGCAAGTAATTCTTACTGGACACAGCTTGGGTGGTGGGTTGGCCAAGATTGTAGGTTCAAGAAACATGGTGCAAGCTGTGACTTTCTCTGGACCTGGAGTTTTATTGAGCAGACAAAAATTCTCAATCACTGAGGAAAATATTGACAGATATTGTGTCAGTGTGAAACCAGCCAATGATATGGTACCACAAATCGATATGGATGGTGGTTTAGTTCAACACATTGAATGCAATGGTAACATTGTAACATGTCACAGTATAGTCCACACAACAAGAAAATTAATATCCAGTTGTGGTGACTATCCTCTCAATAGATGGATTGATTCTTACGCGAACATTACAACAACACCACAATAACATTTATTAAAAATCGAGTTTCTTAATATAAATTCAATCAATTATAGTTACTGACCTCATGATAAATTATTAGATGTCTGAAAAAGGTTCTATATAATACAACTTCAATTTCCAAATGTTCTCCCTGAAAGAAACTGTTCGAACATACAATAATAAATGTTAGGAAAATAATACAAAAATAAAATATGCAATTTGGGAAGTAAATCTCTGTTATTGTTTCTTAAATACAGTAATAATTGAATCCAGAGCATTCTTGAATGTATTACTAGTAATGGATGTAGCTCCTTCAATTTCTTGTTCTCCAATTTGAAGACTTGTCACTTTCTGATCAGTACTGGTGGAAATAAAATAGAATAAACAAGCAGCTGCAACTGTTGATGGACTTTTTCCAGAGAGCAGATCAGATTGAATGGCCTTGTCAACCAAATCCTTAATCTTTGAAATGGCACTAGGTGGAAGATGTAATTTCTTACAGAAATCCTCAACAAATGCTTGAGGCGAATTGTAATCCTTAGTCTTGATGAGCTCCTTAGTTTTTGGATTCTTCTGAATGATTGAAACCCATTTTGATATTTCCTCCTTTGAAACATGTAAAATCACACAAAACTCCTTCAATGTCTTACCAATCCCCTCAGATTTGAGTCCACAGAATAAGCAAGCTGCTAAACATTGATTCCTCGTCTTGTTATTGAACGTTCTCCTATTTTCAGAATAAATTTCTTTGAGTAATTCCTTAATTTTAAATGTATATCTACTCTCCAATTTGAATTGATCCACAACAATTGATGTAACCTGTTTGAAAATTTCAGAGAGGAATTCATTTTCAATATTCATCTTTCCTAGTTTAATCAATTTAGAAGAATCTGGTTTAATTCTAGTTCCTAGCACTCTAGATTCATTAATTATCAATACATCCTCATTCTCTTCTAAGGTTGAATTTCCTACACGAGAATTACTTGGTTTATCCTCATCAAAATCTCTCCAATCATTATTTTCAAAGTCTATCAATCGACTAATCACGCAGCCACACTTGGTACATACGAAATTACCTTCCGATCTATCCTCCAGAATATGTTCATTAGTGGAGCATGTTTTGCAATACATTGGATTGAACATGATATGATTGGCGAACATTAAATTGATTTTTGTTTGATAATTTGCATTTTCGAGTGGTTTGGGAAGCCGAACACCTGATGCTCGGGTTGGTGATTGTTTTCGTGGTGGTGGTGGCAATGATGAGGAAGTGGACGTTGTTGGTTGAGACATTTTTTTGATTGATTTTTCTTTTAAAACTTATTTTATTGTAAACTCGGTAAACTTCATTAATTTCATTCATTTCACCAACCAATAGAATAGTTTGGCGGTTGGTAAAATTATGAATGAGATTTTGTGTAGAATCTCAATATTATTTTGATATCATTGGATATATTTTGATTTGTGAGTTTTTGTAAACTCGAATAAATTAATTTCTATGTACAATTTTACAGCTGTAAAATCAGAATCTGAAAACAGTTCTCCTCTTATTATTGATTGGAACCTTTTCATAAACAACTCGGGTAGTTCTACTTCCATCTGGATTGATTTGAGTGATAATCTTTTTCACAGTTTGATATTCCTGCTGCTCTGAATCATCTTCATTATTCGAAGTAATGGCATTATAAAAATCACCAATTGTACTGAAAAGATTGGAAAAGAATCCACCCTCTGAGTCCTTTTGTTTGGCTGGTTCTTGTGTTTTCCTTGAAGATGCTCTTCTCTTTTGATTTTTCCTTCTACTATTCGATTCAAAATGAAAACCAAAAGGTGGAGCATCATCCTCATCATCATCTCCAAAGAATGAAAAGAATGGATTGTGGCCCTGTCCTTGAGATCGGAAATGATGTTTAAAGAATTGTGGAAAATCTTCAAAAGGATCATTATCATCACCTCCTCCTCCAAATGAAAAGTGGAATGATCCACTCTCTTGATCATGTCCATGATGTTGATGATGTTCGAATGGATCAAATCCTCCTCTATCATACTGTCTTCGTTTATCCTCATTAGAAAGTGTTTCATAGGCTTCCAATATTTTCATATATTGCTGTTGAAGAGTTTTTTGCTCTGTCTGTGGTTTGTTTCTTGCTTTATCTGGATGATATGCCATTGATAATCTATTTAATAATAATAAATAGCACACATGATGATGATGATGAATTGATAAAGAACATTAATCTACTTACTTTCTATATGCCTTTTTAATTTCCTGTTGAGAGGCCTTCTCGGAAACTCCCAAAGTCTTGTAATATCCCTTCGGATCTCTTGCTTCCACCATCAAAATAAGTGCCATGCTTGTTGTCATCATCAACAACAAGAGCAAGAACACTGTAAAGTTGTTCTTGTTGTGACTTCCTTTCCGAATCATCATCAAAATTTAAATAAAATTGCGTGATGAAAATTGAGTTGCAATTTTTTTTTAATTTGTAAACACGTGTTTTGCTTTGCCGCTTAAATTCGGAATCAACTCTAGAATAAAGTGATTGCAAGAGCTATTAAGGCTAGATGCAACTTCCTCGTTCAAGAGTTTCGAAAATAGAATGAAATTTTTGCTTCATATTGCTAATATTTTCAAAATGGATAAGATTCCCGTGTAGTCCAATGGCTAGGATACCTGGCTTTCACCCAGGAGGTCCGGGTTCAATTCCCGGCATGGGAGAATTGTTTTTATGTTTGCCCAAACCAATATTGACAAGACCAAAGTCATCTCTCTTTCATATTTGGCTTTTTTAATCAATTTTTCTATTCAATAGAAAAAAAAATCAAAGAACCTTTTATTTACGAAGTTCCTTCTTGTTCGTGCATTTTACTTTTTCTTTAGGCTGTTGTAGTTTCATCATAAAATCCTCATCATCATCGCCTCGGCAAAGAAAACTATTAGAATAGATTCGGAATGATATCGTTTACTCCTACAGGTATTTTGGGTAGGTTCTTCTACTAGTATTATCATCATCATCATTGTTTTCATCATCAATAATTATTATTATTTTTGCATACTATTCGAAATATGATATTAATTTATAATAATACTATAATGATGATCATAATAATAATAATAATAATAGGATTGAAGGATCTGGGTGCCCGAATAGAGAAAGATGCCAAATCACCTGGATTTCTATCACCTCGAGGAATGGCAAGTCCAGCCACTGATGTTTCGCCCAAAACGCCAAGACGAGGTACCATTCTACAACAAAATGAAAATGGAGAACCTATTCGAATGTTTGAAGTGGATGATTATGAATTACAATTTGTGGAAATGATGGAAGTTCCAGAGAGTAGAGATTTATTTCTCACCCATTTACAATCTTTTTCAATTCCTGAAGTTATTTCATTCCTAAAGGATATGTGGAAATATAAAGAAAAGAGGAAGAATATTTACAATGGAACAACTATGAAAATTGAACATTCAACAAGTGTAGAAAATTTACAAAGTAGTTTTGCATCAACGTTTTCATTACAGAGAAAAACAGTTACTGAATTACACAAATTAGCTCAAGATATGATTGGATTGTATATTGAAAATGATGCTCGTCTTCAACTTAATATTTCATCAGAGGTGTCATCCTTGTTATTGAAAAGATGGGGAGCTATCAATCATATTAAGAATACAGTGGAAGTTAAACAGTCATCATTTGCCAAGAGTGCAAAATCGTTTTTTAATAGTGAAAGCAATGAAAGTGACATGTTTTCAATTGATCTGGATACCATTAAACTTCCTAGTACAACAACTACTACAATGGCAAGTTCGGTTGGAACTTCATACACATCAAGTAATAACAATCCACTTACAAACACCATCGTTGCCGGTTCACTTGATATGGATACGATTTTGGACGAAACAGTGACAGATAAAATGGAGAGATCCTCCTCTGTACACAGTATGAGCACGCCCAATTTAGATGAAGATTCTGGGTTTTTTGTCAAGTGTTTGGCACATGCACTCCCGAATCAAATTCAAGAAACTGTATTGAAATTATGTCAATTGTTTGACAGTGTAGAATTTTATGTATATAATGATCTAGCTTTGGAGCACTTTCCAAAGTTTAAAAAGAGTAAGGAAGTGAAAAATTTTCTTCTTCAGAAAGGAGAAGAATTCACAAAGAAAATCTCAATCAACATGAAACTAGGTTATGAACTAGATATCAGATATAAGGCAAAGGATTTCGTAAATCCATTGATTACCGATAAGGATATTTACTTTACAATCATGCTCTGCACAGATGCCTATAAGAGTGAATGGCAATTATTAGGTGAAAAGGTAATTGAAGAAAAATATCTGAAAACTTCCTATCAGGCATACATTTCCAATCAAAAGTTTTTACTTGGTGAGGAAAATTCAAATTCCAATATGAAATTGGCCAAGATTGACATTCAATTACCATTTCCTGTCGATGAAGCATACAAAGTGGCACTGGATAGAAAGTAAGTTTTCCCTGAAATTATTTCATTAATCCCCAATAGAGCTAAATTGAAATGTGACCCAATCACTCTTGGTGATTTTGATACATACAAGGTTGATGATTTGGATGTGAAACGACCACTATCTATTGCCTTCTCTAGTGAAAGTTATAACATTGGAAAATTGTACAAGACAAGAGAGGCAACCTTTGTTCAGACTCTTGTTTTTGATAGAAAAACCAATTGCTATATCAATATTGCCAAGACGGCTGAATTTGAGGAAAAGAAAAAGTCCAAAGATAAGATACCAGTTGACTTACTCTATGCCTACATGTTTAAGCATAGTGGACCAAACAAGTGCACTCTGACCTATATTTATTTTGGAGATTTAAAACTCTCACTGGATACAGATATGTTTTTCAAACGATTTATCAAGGATAGAGCCAAAGCATTGAGCAAGGGATTCTCCAAGATACTAGCCGAAAGAACCAGTTACGGAAATCACTCATGGAATGAGAGTGTTGATGATGTTTTCTGTCTGCAGGAATGCTTAGAAAAGAATATGAAAGCCTATCCACAAAGATCATGGTTCGACGAGTATAATGCCTACCTGGAAAGAAGCAAGACAATGGAAAGAGCCAATTCCAAACAAAATTTGAATAATTAATTGGAAAATAAGAATTCTTTGAAAGAAAATCTAACTTGGACTAACTGAAGAATAATTGCTCTCACTTTGTTAATTACCAAATGTATATTTGGCACACAAACACACCACAAGCACATTCAATAAACAAACAATACGTCATCAATCAAAAACTGAATTCCAATCACAAAAGAAGAATTAAAAAAAAAAATGACTGAATCATCACTGCAACACCAACTTTACCAACATTGCATTAAAAATCTTGATCGGGAATGTGCACCACTAATAACCATCGAATCATGTGGAGAGTATTTAAAATTTTTCCAAAACAATTGTGATACTGCCTATCTATTCCTAGTGACTTATCCTTCCGAAATTGCCACAAAAACAGGAATGAAATTTTATTTGGCAAAGAGAATTCTTGAGGATGCCTCGTTGAACTTGATTGTTTGTCAAGGGAGAGTGGATTTATTGTTAAAATTAATGCATGAAACTGGATTGAATTATGAATTTTCCTATCAGTGTCTATTGGAATTTAAATGGAATTTTCCTGAAGCAAAAGCCAAAGTTGTGAAAATGAAGAATAATGGTGAGATACCACCTCGAGGTTTTCTCAATTATCAACCACCACAACAGGCAATCAATGTTTCAGTACCAAATAGTTCAGTACAAGTGCCAACAATGATCAGTCAACAACCTAATATTCCACACCAACAAGCCATTAATCCACAATCCCCTCCTCAGTTTGTGCAAATAATTCAATCCAATACCTCACCTTTTCAAAGTGTAAAGCAAGAAACAAATGAAAGAACTTTCACTTCAAATACAAGCTTACACACTTTGGATGTTAAAAGTGAAGCTGAGAGTTCTACACAATCCACAACTTCAAAGCAATGCCAATATCCTGGCTGTACAAATGAAATTGAAAAGAGTAGAAAGAAATACTGTGCTGAACATGGTGCTAAACCATTAAAAAAGGAAAGTATGAGTGTGGACTTTGTAAAATGTCAACACGCTGGTTGCACCAATCCAATAGCCAAGTATAGAAAAAAATATTGTGAACTACATGGAAATAAAAAATAATTTTATTATCCTTACATCTAAATAATATATAGAAACAAACCTATCTTCTAATATCGTCCATTTCTCCGCTACTGTTAGAAATATTGTCAGAATGTCTATAAGCACCTGCTTCTCTTGGCATATACGGATCTCTTCCATTGAGCATTCCTTGATGGTGGTGGTGATGCATCATCATGTAAGGTTGATCATAATAGGGAGGTATTGGAGGTGGATAGAAAGATGATGTTGATGGCATTGGTTGACCAGGTAATGGTTGCATATATCTTTCATCAATATGTGGTTGGTGATGGTGATGTAAAGGATGACCAGTAGGATACATAGAAATGTGTGAAGAAGGAACATCAACAGGACCAAAGAAACCATTAGGTTGCATTGGTCCATTAGTTGGAGAATGATCATAGTATGGTTGCATTCCTCTTCTTGATGTTCCTGATTTATCATACGGAGTATATCTGTAACTTGGTGGCGTATGACCAGACTTTCTAGAACCGTTGTTGGATGGAACTATTGGTTGGCTATTAGGAATTGGTGCTTGTCTGGTTGATGTTTCTGTTGGAGGCATACCTCTATGAGGAGGAACTCTTCTTGTCATGTCCATTTCACGTTCTCTTTGTTTTGTGAAACTGAAACTTCCTTTTGGCATGGCTCTTCTAACATCATGAGCAGCAAATTCCTTACATAAAACTCCAGAATGGAAATCATCCAAAACTTTGGTGGCACTATCTTCACTTGTATAGGTAATAAAAGCAAATGGTGTTCTTCTATTGAGAATTAATTGCAAGTCCTCAATAGTACCATGTTTGGAGAAGTAGTCATGAACAGCCTGTTTAGTAACTTGAGGTTGTAAACCACCAACAAAAATTCTGCGCTTCTTATCAAAAGAAGAAATGGTATCCTTCTTAATAGTTGGTGAATTGTTGGAAGAGGCTGATGAGCTATTACCAGACCTTGATAAGTCTGTGGAGCTGGCTCCATAAATCATGTCAGATTGTGTATCTGAGTTGTGAATATTGTTAGTGAATAATCTTTCATCATCAACCATTCTTGAGGAAGAAGAAATGGTTGAGGCGTGTGTTGGTATATCAACACTATCAATTTTACATCCTTGAGATTGGGCAACTTGGCAATCAATTCTGTGGTTTCCAATCATGAATGGATGTTCTTTATGGTATGATAGAACCTTCTTGGCAATACTTTCATCAGAGAAGGTAACAAAGCCAAATCCTCTCGATCTGCCATCCCACTTTTTCATAATGACACAGTGTGAAATTGGTCCATAGTTATTTGGTGAACGAGAGAAGAAATCAATGAGCTCTTGTTCTGATGTAGTTTCCTTCAGCCCTCCAACGAAAATTCTTCTGTTAATAAACGAAGGATTATCTGGAGCATCACGAGACAAAAGATTACAACCACTACTTGGGCTGTCAGCAAAGTCTTGCATCATATTGGAGGAGGATGAGGAAGAATTAGAAAGGGAGGATGGTGTCATTAGATTGGTTGGTGTGTTACTATTGCTACCACCACCATTGCTTGAGGTGTTGCTTGGTATGCGAATTCTTGGAAGACGAGGCAAAACAGTGTTGGAGGTAATTTGCTTAACAGAGTCAGTTGAAAGTTCTGTTGGGGAAGAGCTACCCTTCTTTCCATTGGAAGTATTGACCTCGCCATGATGTTTACTGTTATTTACTGTTTGGTGGTGCGATGGTGTGGAAGAAGAAGAGGAACGGGTAGATTGTTGGACATTGGAAACAGATGAGCTATTACCAGAAGACAAAGGCTGTGCAGTAGAAGATGTATTGGCAACAATAGTGGACGAACGAATATTGGACGTTGAAGTAGTTACAACAGAGAGAATATTTCTGAAAGAGTCTGTTGCACCTGGTGGTGGTGTTTGTTGATCGTCCTTCTTGAAAGCTACTTGTTGTTGGGAAGAAGTAGCACAAGAGGTGGTAGTTGCTGCACTCAAGTGGGTTGGAGAAATATCATTTGAATGTTTAGCGTTCATCCTCTTGAATTGATGGTAAAAGTGAAGAGGGTCGTTCACAAGTATTGACTTGTCGATAACTGTTGGTGAGTTATCATTGTTGGAGGAGGAAACAGAGGTGGAGTTTGTAGTAGTAGCGACTGTTGAGAGCGCAGAACTAGTTGGTGAGTGGAGAGAGGAGGAAGAATTGGAATGTGTGAATGTAGCAGCATCATGAGCAACAACAGTTGATGGTTGGGAATGGCCTAGAGGAGGTGTATTGGTAGTGGTATTATTTGGTTTTGTACAATTGTGAATGAGAGAATAGTGGGAGGAGAGTTTTTTCATTGTGGTGGTGGTAAATGTGTTAAAAGGAAAGTGTTGAGAGCAATATAAAAATCTATCAATGTGAAATTTCACAGTAGTGGAGGTTGGATTATAGTAGTGCAAATATATAATTTAGCAGCTATCTAGCAAGAGGTGAATGGTGAGTGGAAAGAGGCGTATCTAATCAATAGAAAGAGAAAATGGAGGAAAATAACGTTGTTTACACAAGTCAAGATTCAATATATGATTTTACAAAAATTACTATTAAGCTGATGATGAATAGTCCTTTGATGATTATTCAATAATCTACACTACAAGTAGGTTATTACAGATGATTAATTCGCACTTGTTACTATTACTACTCTACTAGTATTATGAGTGATAAACAATGACGAACAAACGACAACCAACAACAACAACAATATGAAACAAAAACAGCAGCAACAATCTAGAAGCGCGTTTCTACGAACAACAAAAATGTTTCAGCAGCAAGCAGCGGCGGTGATGATGATGATGGTGTTGTACAGCAGGACCAAGAGTGTCGTCGTACACGCGAATGTTGGTGATGGTTGGTGGTTTGTTGATATTTTTTTGTGTGATGATGAAATGAATTTATTCGGGCTTGGGTTTTTTGTGAGGGTGTTGTTGGAGAGTTGTTTGTTGAGGCGGTCGTTGTCGTTGTACACAACCACAAGAACTGGAAGGGTAAATGTGTGGTGTTCTTTCTTTTGAGTTGTTGTGGTTTTGGACTTATTGGGGTGTTGAGGAAAATGTAGTGGTAAGTGGTTCAAATATAAATTGTTTTTTATTGATAATTATATGTAATTTCCAATGGGTTGTTCAGGAAAAAAAAGAGGTTCCTTAGGCATGTAAAGAGGTAAAGAGCCTTAATATGAAAAGAATAACAAAGAATTAAAAGAAGGGGACCAGTGGGAATCGAACCCACGGCCTCTCGCACCCAAAGCGAGAATCATACCACTAGACCATGGTCCCTTACATGAAAATCAATCATATTGAAAATTGTTGCCTGTAGTTTGGTTGTGTAATCTGTTTCCATTTAAGGGATATGTTTCTACCACTTGCTGTAGAGACCCTTATATATATTCAATTTCTGTAACTTTGAAATTTTGTCATCTTTGAACTTTGAACATTAACATCTACCAATCATCCAAGTCAACCACTAGATTTGATTCAAATTAAAAAAAAATGATCATTCCTCCACCTCCTTTCCAAGTGCCACCTCCACCAATTAACATTTCACCCAGCACTACTTCTTCCTCAACCACCACAACACCTCTTCCGCCACCACCTCCTCCTCAACTTCCTTCTTCATCCATTGCTGATCAACGAAAGAAAAAGAAGAGATTTAAATTAGTTCCACCTAGTGATAATCAGGTGCCACTTTCTAATCCTTCCATTCCTAAACCTCCATTGCATAGTTGTGCCAATAATGTTTTACTAGTCCAACTTTAGTTTCGTTTGGTGGATCAAGTTTCGAATTGGGATATCAAAAGACTTTGTTAATGCTTGATTTGGATCCTGCCACAAAGTATTCACAAGATGGAGGATTAGACACTAGTTTTGAATTTGATTGGAAACCAATTCAAACAGAGAATAATCAAGTGTTTGATGAAAGTAATTTTACTTGCATGTTTGGGAATATAATCTATTCGAAACGTAATCAAGCAATTTATGTATTTGGGAGAGGATGGTCTAAACCATGGATCGCTGAATTGAGCTTGAAAACACTCAAATGGAAAAAGAAAGATGTCTCAATTAATCATGTCTTTCCATCTGTGAAATATGCAGTTTCCCAAGACAGTGAAAACTTTTTATTATGTATGGAAGGTGATTATTACAATAATCCACCAAAATTATCCATGTTCAAGTTTAGTGAGCTGGAAAGGATTTTCTCAAAGCAGGAGAAGGAGGAATTACTATTAGGAGATAGATCCTGTTTCACTTTGAATGGCAATTTTCAAGCAAGAATGACAGCTCCATTGTCAAATGAAAACAAGACAGTTATTTTTGGTTGATTTTGGATTTTAACTCGGAGAAAATTATATCTAACTGCCCTTATATTGGTGAACCAGTATATCCATGTGCTACTGAGTTGATGAATGATTCAAACTCAAAGTGTGTTCTCATTTCGAGTGGAGATAAGTATTTCAACTTTAATGTGGATAAGAGAACACCAAAATCATTGAGATATTCCAAATCAGCTATTGAAATGAATTACCACAAGTTGTTTGTTCCATATTTGGCATATTTCAAAACAAGAAGAGGTGAAAATCAAGTAGTTCACATTATTAATAATGATATTCTCTTAATTTTGAAATTGGATAACATTGTTCCGACCTATGCATTCAATAACAAGTTGACAGAAGCTCATTTTAGTGATGTCATTGTCGAATGTAATGCCACCACCAATCACTAATCAAAACAATTACCTTAACTCTTTTTAAAAGAAAATGAATTTCAGTAAATCTTTTATTTCTAGAAATACATTCCTGATTTGCAATTATTCTGATGAATAGTCTTCATCACGGTAATCGATTGATCTGAGCTATTTTCACACTTGGTGCACAAATTGACCATTCTGCAAAATTTACATTTAGCACAATTTTCAACAATTTCATTACACAAGAGACATTCATCATGAGCTTGATTCTTTCTATCATCAGTAAAGAAACTGTCATATTCACTCCTTTTTTCAATGACAACTTTCAATAATTCTTGAATGTCTGAATTGACAACAATTTCTCTTGCTTTTGGAAAAACTTGAAGTCCTTGAAAATAACCTTCAGCATTAGGATGACGGAAATAGAATAAATTCTGTCTCCAATACTCTCCCATTCTATATTTGAAATTATAGAATGGATCCTTCTTAATACTTTCAAATTTTGTAAAGTATTGAGTGAGTTTTCCCTTCATCTCACCAGAACTGCAGACCTCATGAGGTTTCCTACCTGAGAATGATGAAGCATGAGTTGGGTCGGCTCTCATTTCCATCAAATATTCAACAATCTCAGGAAATCCTGAATAGGCAGCATAGTACAATGGAGAGGCACTTCTGTAATTTTGCATATCAATGAAAATCTTCTTTTCTTCCAATAGATACTTGACCATTTCAAAATTTCCACTTCTGGATGCATAATGTAAGAAGGATTCTCCATGATGATCACAAACTAAACTGATATCCTCATTGAATGTATCGAGAATTTCCCTCACTTGGGCATTATCCTTTTCTTCCAGTAATTGAAAAACTTTCATAAATTTCTCATGATTTTCTTTACCAATTTGTGCTTTTTCTTTAAATTCTCTAAATATTTCAACATTCTTTGTAAGAATTGAAGAATCTGTCGAGTTGCCCATTAACAACAATTCTGCCTTTTCACAATTTTCAATCACTTTTGAGTACTCGTTAACTCTGATAGCTGCTCTAACTAATCTCAATAGTGACTTGACATTTTCTTTATCAATTTCCAATGAATTTTGTGCATCTGGAACAGCATTATAAAAACTACCCATCAAATAATAAACATGTGATCGATTATTATACAGATCAACTAGAATCTTATTCTTTTGATCTGAATCAACTTGTGTTGCTTTCTTGAGTGTTTTTAAACCTTTGGTGTAGAGGGAAATGACTTGTGGGAGATTGGTGCCGATTTTCAAGAGTTGATTTCCTTCTTCTTTGAATTCGAGAGCTGTTTGAAGCGCATTTGATGTTGACATTTTTTTTTAATTGTAAGATATTTAAAATTTTGTAATATTATTATGATTCCGATGTTGTAATAAATGGAGTCTGTCTTACAAATAGAAATTGCAATGGTAGACTGCAATTCTGAACTTTAAGTAGACAAGAGTCAAATTTGATAAAAAATGAGTGGAGATGCGGGGTATCGATCCCCGTACCTCTTCCATGCTAAAGAAGCGCTCTATGTGAGCTACATCCCCTTACATTCATAGTGAAACCTAATTATGTTTTATTAGTTTCCAACAATGTTAGGGAACTATGCAAAGACTAAAACTCCATTGTTCCAGTTTAGTCAAACCATAAAAAAATATTCACACAACAATGGAAGACGATTTTGCTGTTGTGATTGTTCATCTTGATCAAACACCAAAAAGCTCGCTTCTTCTCTCTCGATATCGAGAAAGATTTTTGGATGTGAAATACATGTCAATTCTTGCAAAAGCTATTCGAAACTCACAATCAGAACGCAATATTTATATGTCAATGGATAAGAAATGGAAATTTGATTTATTCATGATGAGAAAATTCTTGGAATGTAAACCATCAAATTTGGAGAAACCAAACGATTTTCAATACGAAAAGAAACAAATTATTGAAAATTGTGATTATTTGAAACAAGTTGGTTGGTTGCGCAGTGTTGATAAAGAAACAATGCTTGAATGTTCTAAGAAAATGGAAATTCATGATGTACTTTCGTGTTGTCGTCAAGATTTTTTAAGAGATAGAGAGTTTCTAATAGCTATTCTAAAGAATGCGAAACTCTCTTCGAATAGATATCAGTGTTTCTATTCATTATTTAAAGATTCTAATTGGTGTATGGACAGAGAAATTCTTGAGTTACTGGCTAGTAAATATGGATATGTGCCACATGTCAATAATTTGGAAAAGGATTTTGAATTAGGTGTGATGGCTGCAAAAAGTGGACAACGAATCCATTCAAATTTTTCATATTTACCAGATAATTGGAAAGAAACAAGAGAATCAATATTAATGGCTTTTGAAATTGATCCAGAATGTCTTGAGCTAATTTCAAAATCTTTTAGAAAAGATAAAGAACTCATGATGCAAATAATTCAAAGTGAAAAAGGAATTCCACAAAAAATTGCAAAACATTTGGATGAATCATTGCTAAAAGTGAGAGAATTTGCAATTTATGCCTTGACCCATGATTCATCGATTGAATATCTTGTGAAAATTCTGAAATTGGATAAGGAAATGTTGAAAATTATTGCAAAGAGGGATGCATATCATTTTCCAACGAATCATTCTTATAGAAATGATAGAGAATTAATGATTGAAATGCTCAAATGTGGAGTTTCATATGAAAAGTTTGACGAATCTCTTCAAGATATGCAAATTGTAAAAGAATCATTGATTTATATGAGATTTCCAGTTTCCTTTTCATTTATCAAATTGGAATTGAGAAAAGATAGAGAATTAACCAAGATGGCTCTAGAAATTAATCCACACATATTCAGATACATTTATTTTGAATTCAAATCTGATTTAGAAATAGCTCTATTGGCCATCAGAAAACTGCCAAACAATCTTCAATTTATGACTACAGCTTTCAAAAAGAATCCTGAAATTATATTACCAGTACTTGAGCTAGATCCTCTCACTCTACAATATGTCGATCCTTCCATTGAAAATTATCACGAACTTGTAATGAATTGTGCGAAAAGAGATCCCGCAACATTTCGATTTGTCAAGGAACAAGATCCATTCCTTCCTCAAATTCTTTCAATTGTACCCCAGTGTTTTCACTGTATTCATGCAGATGTTCATGGAAGAGAGAGATTTAAATATTTGGAATTTACTTTACAGTATGATGTTTCAGTGAGTAGATTTTATTCATCTTATGAAGTTGCACCCTTTTTTTCAAAGTATCCTGAGATTCTTCTCTACTTGTCCTATGTTCCAATAGAACATTATGACGATTATATTGGGGAAGATCAACTCGAATTCATTTTCAAAAGAGGAGATTTGAGAATTACACACACTAAAAAATTGATGAATAGAGAGCTCATGTTGAAAATATTCCATGATTATTCAATTGGTGATTTACAGATACGTCCGACTATTAAAAGATAATTGTCTTGTACATTATCATCCCCTTACATTCATGATGAAAATATTCCTTATATCACTCAAGGAAAACAAATTGATAGTGAGTTTTAATTTCTGAATCCTTAAAAGAAAGAATTGGAATTTACATAATATGATTGGGGACTTAGTACTCTCTCAATATTTCAACTTTAGCCACTGTAACTGATGTGGTTCCTGCCAAATCAATATTGAGATTGTAACTTTGATATCCTCTGTTCAAATTTATTCATAAATGAATAATTGTTCAGAGTATTGATCAGTAACATATAATTCTCCAGTTTCATAATTGATACAAACATCTGAAACACATCTAAATGAACTATTAGTAATTGAATCCATAAAATTTCCACTTTCCAAATCGAGAATAGAAATTGTGCATTCTCCACTATCAGCAATCAATAATCTATTCCCCAGTTTGTCATAGAAAATTCCCAGTGGATTATACATGATCATTGAATCACCTAAACATTGATCCACTACCATTTGTCCAACTTGATTTTCCAATCTCTTAACACAATGTCCTGCAAATTGACTAACCCAAATACGATCTTGGTTATCCAATGAAATACCCCAAGGTTCTCTAAACTCAATATTAGATCCTAATTCACGAGAATTTCCCTTCTCTCCAAATATTTTCAATTGTTTCCCATCAAACGTATTCAAAATCTTGATTCGATTATTCCACTTATCACATACGAATAGAATATTTCCAAGTTTCTTATCATCATGTTCATTTCTGAAAGAATCATACTTATTGGAATAGCAAATGGCTATCATTTCAGGCCAATTATAGTTAAACTCATCAGTAAATCCTCTTCCACTATCTCCAGTTTTTTTAGTGCCACTTATCCACAATGGTTGGATATTTGGTTTAGTTTCGTTACTCTTAAACAAGCTCTCCAAATCATATTTCTCAACTGTGTGTCTGGTAAATGAGACAATGAGGGCTTCACCACCTCTATATCCATCCTTTTCAATTGCAATATCACTAAATGAGCTATGCAATCTAATTCCCTTGATGAATTTTTTAGTATTAAAATCCAAAAACAACAATTGACCATCAGCTCCCACAATAATACATTGAAATTGATGTGAAATTGTAACACAATTTGGCATTCCTCCTTCAATTGGTCCACTATAATGCCTTTCATACATTGCTTCTTCATCTAAATCAACTTGTCTTTCATCAAATTCTTCTTCTTCTTCTTCGTCTTCTTCTTCTTGTGCCTCTTCATCATCATCATCATCATCATTAGGAATTTCCAATCCCTTTCTATCCAATTTTATAACTTGTTTCAAATTAAATTTGTAGGAAAATGGAATTTCCTCCTTCGGAGCTTGTTTCCCCAATTTTTGTTGTAATTGCACTTCGATGGTGGAATGTTGTGGAATATTGTCCAATGTGATGATTACTGGCGAGGAATTTTCAAGATCTTCTTGGTGTGTTGATGGATTCATCATCATGGTTGTTCGATGTGTTTTCTCTCTATTTTTTTTTTAAGAAGAATCAAAGATGAATTTGAACTTTCAGATATCCACAACCACACAACCACAGATTCAGTGCATGGTTGTGTGGTTGTGGAATGGAAATATATTTCACAATATTTCAATGTTGGTGGGATGAATCTCGGAGTGATTTCACATGGTGAAACTTAGAATTTTACATCATCACCATAATCATAACACTAATTGACTTATTCATCATTTAAATTTTCAGTAAAATCATCACCAAGTGCTGAATCTACACACAACAGCAATATTCCAGGTCGCCAATTTTAAAAACTCTATTTTTACGTTGGGAATTCACAAACAACAGCAACTTTAAATTTCCTTCATTTTCCATCATTTACACAACACAAAAAACATTACCACTACAACTACAACATCAGATTTTCATAATCATCATCATGGTCAGTGCCTCAGAGGAACGACAGGAAATTCTTCTACAAGTCATTACACTCCGACAATTAGCCAAACATTCGAATAGTATTCACAAGGATGCCATCACTGCCTACATTGAAAAGGATCCACTCTACAAGCAATGCGAATCAATTATACTTGGCATGAATGGAAAGAGAACGATCTTTCAAATTATTCAAAAATTATCAGAAAATGATTTGAAATTCAATGAAAGTGAGGAATTTGAATTGATTAGAGATTTGAATCAAGTGGATGAAGAATTGTATCCAAAAAAGTTCTTTGAATTGACTAAACCATTGGATAGATTGTTTTCTCTTGAGGTTTATCAGTTGGCTGCACTTTCTTTGAAAATTGATTATAAGAAACCTAAAGAGTTTTTTGACTTGATGTTTGCCAAGCTAAATATTGAGCAAATAGTAACCAATAAGAAGAAGAAGGTATTATTTACTAAATTGGATGAAGAGGAAAGTAAAAAGAAATTGGTTGTGATTGAGAATCAACTTGATGAATTATTCGAAATATTTCCAATAGAATTTGCAGAGAGAGTGAAAGCCAAATGTGGTGAAAATTTGGATCAATTGGTTGAAATTGTAATGGATATTAAGAAACCCTTGAGACTCTACTATTATCAACAAGACGAAAAGGACGAAACTTGTACAATCGACTATCAAATTTTAAACTCAATTTGTCAAAATCTAATTTTTGGACAGGATGACAGGGCTGGCATTAGTGGAACACTACATCGTGTCAGTAGAATTACATCCAGAATTGGAAACGTGATTGGCTTAACTATTCGAATAGGCAGAGCAGTTGTAGGAATTGGAGAACTTTTCAAAGATGTCACTAATTCGAATGAAAATATCCTACTGGTGGGTATTCCTAATTCTGGTAAAAGTACATTGATTAGAGATTTGAGTAGAGTTCTTTCAGAACAGAATCGAGTAGTGATAGTAGATACATCTTGTGAAATTGCAGGTTTGGGAGATGTGCCTCATTCTGCAACAGGAGATTCGAGAAGAATTCCTGTCAAAGATCCAAAAAATCAAAGAGTTGACATGTTGAGAGCTGTCCAAAATCATTCTCCACAAGTAATTGTCATTGATGAGATTAGTGATTCTAAGGAGGTGCAAACATGTAGAACTATTTCTCAAAGGGGAGTCCGTTTGTGTGCCTCAGCTCATGGAACTTTGGAAAAACTTCTGGTCAACCCAGTGTTACGCGATTTATTGGGAGGAGTTGGTGATGTTACAGTCTCTGATGATTCAGCCAGACAAAAGGGAGGTCAAAAGATTATCAATCAAATGAAGGGCTCACCAATTTTTGGAATAATAATCGAAGTTAAAAAGTCTCAAAATGGTGACACAGAGTGGATTATTTATAACAATGTAAAGGAAACTGTAAGGAGTATTTTGAATGGACAGGATTTTAAGGGTATTAGGAGAAGTTTGAAAATTCCAAATGATTTGCTCTCAGTGCAGGACATAGTTACGGTTTTCCAACCAACCAATTTTTAAGTAATTTTCTTGATTTGGAAAGAGCAAATACTATGACTTAATTTTGAAACCTTGATATTTAAAGTAAAAAGTACTGAAATGGCCGCAGCCATTCAATTGATTTATTGACTGTTATCTGACCCAAATGCAAAACCTATGTCTCAACCTGGTAAGCCAGCTCTTTTTGGAAAAGGTACAGAGCTTAACCAATTTATGCAATCTCCTCAACAATGGTGTTCTTGCGTGTTGCAGTATAAGCTTTTGAATCTGAAAATTTGTGAAAATGATGTTTTGACATGAAAATAATGAGAGCTTTTACAAACTTCGTATTGCTCACACTATCATTCATATCGCTCAACAACTTATTCTTCAAATCCGTAATAAGTTCTGATGTTGGCATATATTCTATTATTGGATAAATATATTAAATATTAAATAATTAAATACAGCTACATACCTTTCCATTCAATTTTCTCAGTCTTGTTTTTAAATATTTTAAAACTAGTTGAACTATAATCATCATATCCATTAAAAGATGTAACTTCAAGTATTACATTCAATATTTCATTACTTGTTGTTTTAAAATTGCATTCTGAATAAATTTTCATTTCATCTAAAACTGGACTTGATATGGAAACTGAAAAACCCTTCCTATCATCATTTAATTGTTTCTTTTTCAAATGTTTTTCTGCTTTAGATTTAATATTGTAATCACTATTTTCAAATTTTACTAATTTTCCAGAATATTTCAAACAGAAATTTCTTAAATCAATTAAACTTTTCAAATGTTGACTACTATTGAAATGATATGATTGTAATGAAATTTCATTCACAAGCTTTTCCATATATGTAATTCCATCCAATTCATAACATGTATGACAATTTCTACGGATGGTATCATTAGAATTACTATCATTAGAATTGCTATCGGAATTACTATTATTAGAATTATTTTTGGATAATAAATTAAAATTTAAATCGTGTAATTGTAAAAATTGTAAAATATCAACTATTGCATATTCCTTTTCAGAAAAATTGGTAATGTGAATTTTGAACGAGCATGAACAAATCATTAAAAATTTAACAAAATCTTCCAAATTCCAATTTAGAGGAATATCCAACAATGAAAATACATCATTCAATGCCTCCTTATCATGAATTACTTTATCTTGTTCATATGTGTCAGTTAATAACAAAGTTTCCATTCTTTTTTCTTTTCTAGCTGCCAAATAATAATAAACATGGCATGTATCATCTCCACTACATATTGTCTTGACATGATGTTGAAAGAATTCCATAAATCCATTTCCATCTTTTCTTTTTATAGATAATTTACAAACACTTCCTTGTGAATGATCCAATTTAACAGATGCCCAACTTGTAAATTTAACATTTCCATCCTTAAATAATTGTTTATAATTGTTCAATATTTTTAAATTTTCATCATTGGATGATAAATAATCATTCATATCAATTGAATGAGTGGAATCATTTGACACTAATTGATTGTTTAATATATGTGCATTTAAATGGAGTATACATCCATTAATAAATTGCATAGTAGATGCAATTGTAGATTTTTTATCTAAATAACTGTTAATTATGTTTTTAAATAAAAGATATATTTGAAATTGATATTTACGATACTGTAAATGACTATTATATCCAATGTAGAGTTCATTGGTAAAAGCTGCATGAACAAGTCTAAATGGTAATTGATCACTATTTGGTAAATACATGAAAATATTGTGTAATACAATAGTATTCAACCAATTTGTAAAATGATAATTAGGATGTCGAATAATAATTAGTGAAGGAGTTACATTAGTATTGATAGATTGTGTTACATGTTTAGAATTATTCAATTTTCTCTTTTTCCTACGATGACGAATTTTCCTTTTCAAATCTTCATCATCAGAACTTTCCTCTTCATCGGAATCCTCATCTTCCTCATCATCAGAATTATTACATTTACGAGCTTTCTTTTTATCCTCATTTTCCTCTTCCTCGTCTTCTTCCTCATCCTCTTCATCCTCATCTTCCTCTTCCTCGTCTTCTTCCTCCACTTCTTCCTCCTCTTCCTCATCACAATCACAATACAATTCTTTTCCAAATAATAATGTATTTCTAATTTTTTGAACATCACCACGATCATAGTCATAGCTTTCGGAATCATAGCCATAGTTTTCGGAATCATAGTTTTCGAAATCCGAATAATCATCTACACTATTTTCTTGCTCTTCCAATTCCTTTTCCAATAAATTTTGTAATTTGCTTTCTTCCCTTAATGGTGCACCATCTGTTTTGAAATGATCATACCAGCAAGAATCGCCAAATCGACAACAACCTGCTAACCAATACCAACAAACAACCATTTTTTTTTAATTAGTATTATTTCTAAATTGACCTTTTTTTATTATTAGAAAGAAATTTCCACTTGCTTTTGGAAGTCAAACTTCTAGAAATTTGAAGAAAGAATAAATTTAGCAGTTGTTTATTTCAGATAAAGTAATCTTTCAACTTTATTCAAATTTAAATGAATTAGTAAGTACGACATTGACTTTCTGGAGGACAACTATCTGGAATTGTGAAAAGTTTTGGATCTAATTGATAACTTGCTCCAGAAAATTGTACATTCTTTGAGAAACTTCCCTCAGGTTGAGTAATTGCTTGAACATAACTTGCAAAAACGCAACTTTGTTGATCAATAGGAAGTGTCCAATAATATTCGGTGCTGATATATCTATCGACTCCTCTTTGCATAATTGTCTCAGTTCCATATTTTTGTGCCTTATTAAAGCCAATATTTGATTCTTCCAATAGTTTTCCAATAGTACAATAGTTATTGGACCAATTGTTCTGAGCAGTTTTCACACAGAAACATGTTTGTCCCCAAATAATAGTATAGGAATAAGTAAGTTGGCCATTTCTGTATGAAATTATAGTAGTATTTGGTGCAATATTGCTATTGGTCACATCTGTTCTTGCCTTTCCATTATCTAAATCATCATTGATGGTCCATGTAGCAAAGTATGTGTTGGTTTCATTACCAGCAAAGCCTACTTGCATTGTACTTCCCTTCAAGGAGATTTTTCTTGGTAAACAGCAAGAAGTTGGGTAATCCTTTTGGTTGACCATTGCTGGCAGTATAGAACGAGGATGTATGGCAGTAGAATAATTGACAATCAACAAGATTGCAAATAAACAAGCAGTGATGATCAATGCGTTGTGATGAGACATTTTTTTGTTGGGATTTTGATTTGATATTTAAATGTGGCGTAACTTTCTAGTATGATTCCAAGAACATGTTCTTCTCATCCATTTCGAGTCTAATAACGGAACAATTTGTGAAATTTACAACTACTCGGAGTTGACTACAATCTTAAATTCAATGTTCAGCAGATGATCTTTATTTTCTTTTTTCATTCACTTCTTACAGGGTTAATGGTGTTGATTCTGAAGCTAAAAAGTTGATTAATGATTTCAAATTTTTTGTAATTTAAACAAGCGTCCACCTCAAAAGCAATATTATAAAAGACTACAGCACCACAGGTTCCCAAGTTGTCTCCAACCTCAGTACTGATGTGGCTCGACGATGCTTAACTTCTCAAATCGGACGGGATGGGTTCATTCATCGTGATATGGCCGTAGCCATTGATATCCTTAATTTACGATATTTAATCTATTAAGATGAGCTTTCTCGAACATAGAACGAACTATGAACCAAGAAACGTTCATCACAAAATCAAAAAAAATGGGTCAAAAGCAAAGTATCTCTAAATGGACGATTGATGAACATACTTTGAGCATTGATGATGTTTGCAAAAAGTTCGATACTCAATTTAATAACTATAATCCGGATGAATCATTAGGCTTGAAGAGTCAAGTGGTTAATAAACGATCGGCACAGTTAAGTAGAAAGAGGAGAACAGTCATTGTATTTAGGGATGGTATTAAGAAAAATATTGATAGTGAAGAGTTGGTGGTGGGTGATATTGTGATGGTCAATAGTGGAGATATTGTTCCAGCAGATTTGAGAATTTTGAGTATTAATGGTTTGAAGGTGGATAATTGCATAATAAGCGGAGAGAAGACGATATTGAATTGTACTGTTGATAAGACACACGAAAATCCTTTCGAGACGTCCAATATTCTTTTCAAGGAGACAACCATTGTAGCTGGAAGTGGGTATGCAGTGGTCATTAAAATTGGTAGTGATACATTAATTGAATCTTTGGCTCCATAACAGAATGCTATTGAAATCATACACAAAAAACTGTTCTGATGCAAGGAATAGATAGGTTATTGAATTATTAATATCATATGTTGGGGAGGTATTGTTTGGTGCTGGTTGACTAGAATTTAAAAACATTCCAATAATATTTTAGTGGGTTTACATTCTCTTACATCTAACCTAAGATCATAGTATCCGCCTTAAGGCACTCCTTTCAGGGACAAAGCTTTGAAGAACTACAGTTTGAAGGATGATTAAGGGATGATTAAGCATAGTGTAAATCACAATTAAAAGCTGGAGTATCAGATTTAATTTCCTTTTCAATCAACTTGAACCTTTTTCTTCACCTCTTTGATGTTTTCCACCACCTTCATGATGGAACAATTCAAACGTTTTTCCTTGCTTATCAATGATAAATTGGCGCCACTTTCCAAAGCCTTAAATTTTTAAAATTTTAAAAAAAACTCTCAAATTGAAACTCTAACTTTCTTCTTCAGTAATGAACGCAAACCATTTCAATAGCCTTTTGAATAAGGTCGCAGAAGGGCATTTCAACAGAAAGATCACAGAATCAAAGGTTTTGAAAACCTTTCTCTCTGTGATTAGAATGAAGATTAAGAATAATTTTGATTCACTTATCGGAAAGGAAGAGGAAAACGAAGAGATGGAAAGAATACTTCATTCCTTTTTAATTGATGAAATTGGTGATGTAAATAATATAATTTATACCCACTCGTTAATTATTAGATCAAAACATTCCATCACAAACGTTGAAGATTTCTTTAAATTTCTAACAACAATTGGAAACAAGTACAACCTGTTGGAGTTATTGTTTTTAGATGATCTAGAGCATCAATGGGCTGAATACGATATGATTGTAAGCGATTATGAAGAATCGATGAAAGCTTTTGTTAAAAGAAATTTGCCTTTCAATCCTTCATCAATAGAAACCGTTGTAAGGGATAACGAACAGTTTGATGTTTTCGAACAACTTGTTAATAGGTGGTTCCCAAATGCATCAAACAAGCTTTTGATTGATGGGTTGATTTATTCAATGATGTTTTACTTTAGTATTACCCCTTCCAGAAAAGATTTAGTTTTGCAAGTTGGAATTCTTCCTCAATTACCAAGTTTCTTTGACAAGTTTTTATTGCTAATGTGTTATTGCAAAAACTTTGAGATGATTCCATCTGAAAAGTTTAAATTTATCTTGAAGTTTATTATTGATAATAATCCATTCAACAATTTTTCTGACTTGATGAATAGCACCGATACAGTCATTCTGACCAAGCTTTTTATTAAGCTAGGGATTGCTTTACATGAAAAAATGGACCAAACAAAACTAGAGGAATTAACTATGCAAATATCTACACTTTCCGAAAACCTAGAGAAAGAGTCAAGAAAGAATTTGATAACAAGAGAAGAGGTTCAATTAATTAGTATAAAATTGGCAGGGACTGAGGAAGAGTTAAGACTTACCAGAGAGAAGTTAGAAGAAGAATTACGACTTACCAAAGAGAAGTTACAATCACAAGAAGAAGAGTTAAGAGTTGCAAGAGAGAAATTATTTGAAGTAGAAACTGAATTAGCATTGATGAATAATATTATGATTAACCCCAAAAATAGAGAACTGCAAAAGTTAGCCTCACAAATTGAAGCACTCACTCAAACAATATTCTCTCTTCTTTCACAACAAGACAGTTCACAAAAGGAATGTGCAAGAAAAAGTAAACAAATCGAAGAATTGGAAGGGTTCATCGTTGAAATTCAAGAGAAATATCATTTGGAAATGAAACAAAGAGCAGAGCAACCTGTTTGTGAATGCAGTTGCACATCCTGTGTTTCTTGTGTTCATAAGAGTAATACGAATATTTCAAACAATTAAATAATAAACCAATATCCAACAGCCTTTAATTACAATGAAATTACCGAAGTTGACTAGAATTTAAAAATAGTTTATGATTTTCACTTAAAAACGAACTTCCATCATCTATTTTTATTTTCAAAAAAAATTCAGCCACTTTCTCTGCTGAACTTAAAGAACAACAAAAACAATACAAAATTACAAAATGGCAAGGTCGGAGAAGAATGGATCTGGATATTGGAGTGATGAATACAAACATTCAAAGAATAGACACGGATCATCACGTGGAAGCGTTAATAAAATAAAGAGAAAGAAGATGAGAGACGCAACAGCAAGTTTTGGACAAGGAGGGTTACAGAGCATCGATAGCATGCCAACGAGAACTTTTACACAACGATATTCATTGGATACTGTTTATAACTCTGAAACAACAGAATACAGACACGACAATGTCAAAAGATATAGAGAGAAAGTGGAAGAATTGGACGAAAAGAAGGAGCAACTGAAGCTGGAAAAATTGAGTGAAAAGTTTGAAGAATGGTCTGCTGGAAAAACTAACAGAACTGTGAGAAAGGCTTTGAAAAAGTCGAAACGTGAAGGATTGGAGCATCCTTTCGAAGAGGAATCTACTGATTCAGAAATTGAACGAGAAATTGAAAAATCTAGATCAAAACTGGTTGGTGCCAATCAGGAAGTTGTAAAATATTTGGAAACAGGAAGTGGTAAGTCTTTTCAATGGGAAAGGCATTATTCCACTAAATAAATTATTGAAATTTTGAAACTTTAAAATTATTAAATTATTATTATTATTACTATGTACACACTCTTCAAAATTGGGAGAGCAATCCTTTTAGAACAATACTCTTGCTTTAATGGTTGATTCCAATTCCTTAATTTGTTTGAAAACTTCCTCAGCAACTGATTTATCCAATTCAATGACCATATAACCAATATGTTTTGTTGTGCCCAACAATTGACTAACAACATTGTAATCTTGCAAGAGAGCGTTGATAGATTTCAACACACCATGTCTGTTGACGTGAATGTGAAGCAATCTGTGACAACCAGCATAGTGAACTGGATTAATTTGTGGGAAGTTGACACTACCAAGAGTGATACCTTCATTCATGTAGGAAATCAACTTTTGAGCCACTTCCTTACCAATAGCATCTTGTGCCTCAATGGTTGAACCACCAATGTGTGGTGTTAAAATTGTGTTTGGACAATTTTGAAGTGGTGATGAAAATACATTATCACCATCCTTTTCAGGTTCAGTTGGGAAGACATCGACAGCACAACCATGCAAATGACCACTCTTAAGGGCACTAGCAAGTGCATTAACATCAACAACACTTCCACGAGAAAGATTCAAAAGGTAGGACCCCTTTTGCATTTGGGCAATTTGTGCTTCCCCAATCAAGTTATTGGTTTGTTCAGTTTTTGGAACATGGAGGGAGACAAAGTGAGCAGTTGAGAGAACTTGTTCCATACTATCGACAGGTTTAGCATTTCCCAATGGTAACTTGTGTTCGATATCATAATAGATAACACTCATACCAAATCCTTCAGCCAATAAACCCAATTGACTTCCTACGTGTCCATAACCAACAATACCCAAAATTTTACCTCTAATTTCATAACAATCCTTAGCAATCTTGTACCAATGGCCTTGATGCAAACTCTTTACGTGTTCGGAAACCTTACGTGACAACATGACAATTTCTGACATGGCCAACTCGGCAACAGATCTAGTATTTGCATAAGGTGAGTTAAATACAGGAATACCCTTCTTTTCACAACATTCCAAATCAACTTGATCAGTTCCAATACAGTAACATCCCACAGCTTTCAATTTTTTAGCATTAGAAAGAACTTTTTCTGTTAATTTAGTTTTTGAACGAATTCCGACCAAGTGAACATCTTCAATTTTAACAGTTAATTCTTCTTCACTGAGAGATTTGGAAACACTCTCAACCTGGAAACCTTCCTTTTTAAATAAATCAACAGCTGTTTGAGAAATATTCTCCAAAAGCAAAACCTTGATGAGGTGTTTAGGATAGCTAGTCATTTTCTATATTACAATTTAATGGTGAGTACAAAAGTATGATGATGATAAATATAATACAAAAAGTGATGATGAAAGAATCACTACTGTAGTGAGAAAGAAGTGAGGTAGGTAGGTGGTATGGAAAATATAGTGCCCGAGCGAAAAAACAAATTCTCTTATTATGAATGGAGGAGAAGTTGCCAACAAGGTTTTGAGTTGTTTTTTTTAAAGTTGGTTTTTCAAAAAACCCGAGATGATCAATAGCAATATTTTGGATATTCTCTCGAGAGGTAGATAAATGTACGAAGAGAATGAGAGGAAGATTTCGAAGGGTTTTGTGGTGGTGCCTTGGTTGCAACCTCAATGTATTAATGTTGGATATTTTTCCACAACGATAAACTGTTTGAGGGTGAGAACGGATAGCTATTGTCAATTTTGAAAGAAGAGAGTAAGATTTTTCAATGGACAATTAGTGAAAGAAACGATTCTTCAAAAAAAAAAATTCCCTTTCCTAATTGAGGAGAATCGGATTAACGCGAAATTTCTTCTTGCTAATTCAGACAAGTTTCTATTTGAGTTCAATTCAGCTCTCAATATTATCCAGATGAAATTAAAAGAAACTAATTGTAAAAGTAGATAAAATATATGAATTATCATAAATATAAGAATTTGAACGAATTAAGGCTTCTAAAAAAGTGGAATATCAAACACCTAGTAGTAATCAAATCAATTTTATTCCATGTCAATATCCACAATTTGAGCAGTAACGCTTGTTGAGACTGTGGTGATAGGTGCAAATGAGGCCAAAATATTGGCTGGTTCGATGGCTTCAGAATGACCAGCTTTAGTTCTATATGAACGACGTAACTTTTCAACAGCTTCAATAGTACTTGGAACGTCATCTATAGTCTTTGGCACAGCAATACGTAATGAGCTGAGTTGATTAAATTTATCAACTGGGTGTTGCAAGGTAGGGAGGGACATGTTAGGCTTTTTGTTTCCTTGTAATGAGGAAAGATCAAGTTTTTGAGTACGAAGTTTCTTATTCGATCGGAGCTTTTGAAGATAATCCAGTAAATTATCACAAATCTTGATTTCTTCCTCATAGATGTTCTTTGTTTGTTCTGGCACGGCTTCAGCCCATTGTTGTGTAGTTTCTTTAAGGAAATTTTCACGAGCCTTCTTTTCTTGCATTCTCTTTTCTCTGATAGCCTTCTTGTGTTCAAATTGCTTTTGTGTTTGCAATCTATCTTCCAATTTTTCCAAACTTTCCTTTTGTCTTTGTTGAGAAGATGAAACTTTTCTTAATGTAGATTGACTTTGATAATTGTCATCGAAGAGATTCTTAATTTCCTTCTTGATACCCTTGAGTTGATCTTCAAGTTTCTTCTTTTCTTCGAGGGCAGCCTTCTTTTTTGTGGTATTTTCGTCAAGCATGTCAAAATACTTTTGACGTTCATCAACCTTATCCTTAGAGGCCAAGTTGAGGCCTTGAATCTTGAGCTTGAGCTCCTTCTTGGCATCGAGCTTGTCTCTAACTTGTTTCTTCAAGGCTGAATGCTTTTCAAAGTTATTTTTCAAAGTGTTGAGAGTTTTGATTTTTCTTAAAATTACTTCTTCTTCCTTCATTGAAAGGGTTTCTGTTTGTTGTTTTTCACTGAGGTAATAAATCTCTCTGCCAATTTCGTCGGCACTTCTAAACTTGGATTTCTTGACTTCCTCACCAAATTCTTCAATACTTTCATTGAGATCGACAATTTCTTGTTCGATTTGATTAATTTGTACAAGAATACGATCCTTTTCATTACGGGTTTCATTTGTTACGTCCTTATATTTACCAATTTCATCAAATAAAACCTTTCTAGCTTCATTCAATTGTTTAACCTTCTCGTTAGCCTTTGAAAGCTTTTGATTAATCTTTTCGACTTGATCTTGTTTATCTTCAATAGTTTTTTGAATCTTCTTCAACTTGTCTTGCACTTCTTGCTCTTTTGGATGTTCAGCTAACTTGGCCTTGATTTCCGAAATCTTTTTACTCAACTCTTCGGAGGTGAGGAATTTCTTTTTATTTTCTTCCTTGTTGTTTGATTCCTCCTTGTTATCATCCTCTCCGGTTTTTTCTTCCTTCTTGTAATTCTTTTGTCTCTTTTTCTTTTCCTTCTTATCTTCATTTTCTTCCTTTTTGTTGTTGTTTTCATCACCTTCGACAGCCTTCTTTGGTTTTCTTTCCTTCTTCTTTTTACTATCAGCGGCGATATCTTGTTGTTGTATCACCTTTTCATTAGTCTTGAGGGCTGATTCCTCTGTGGTAATAGTGGTATTTGTTGTAGAAGCTCCTGTATTTGCTGATGACAAATCAGTTGAAGCGGCTTGCAGAGTATTTTCAGACATTTTTTTTGTGTTTGGCGCCATGTAGCTTTTCATTACTCAACTTTAGACAATGAAGCCCTTGTCTATTCCGAACTCAATACCATTTTCTAATGACATGATAATGACCCAAAGTTGAAGTGTTCAACTCGAATTTGTTGTTTGCCACTGTGATGAAATTTTGTATATTGTCTTAATGAAAACTCAACTAACAATCCATTCCATCTCCAAAACAGGCACGGAGCCAACGAATAACTGCATTACGGTTGAGGATTGAATTTGTTAGTCGCTTACAAGAAGATTATTATTAAAAAATGTCTTCTTCCTTAAATTGCTATATTCCAACAGGTGTTTTATTATTTTAATTTAAAATAATTAAAAATAATATTTTCATGATGAACAATTAATAACCTTTTGGAGAATGACAAAATTTGATTCTAATCCATACAATAGAAGAATATATCCATCTATCACCAAGCAGTCATCAAACAACAAAAAAAAGAACAACATGTATGCTGATTTGACTTTCCAATTCCTTGCTGAAGAGGAAGACAATTCCGTTTATTATTCATCCTATTATGCTTTTCAATCATTTGGATCTGATGAATTGCTTTCTCTCTTGAAAAACAAATTTGTAAATCAAGCTAGAAATTTGATCAAATTCTTGAATAACAGAAAACAATTTCTCGAGTATGGAAAACGTTTGAAAAACAATGGGATCATTCCTACGGGTGTTCCTATAGAATTGATTTGTGATTGTACGGTACATTTGAATGTTTTTGAAACATTTAATAGAGTTTCGTTTGAGGAGATTATGGCTTGGGTTCCTGGTGAAATATTTTGCATTACAAATAAGCAAGTTATAAAAGAAGCATTGCATTATCGTGGAATCCTTGTAATGGCAAGTGATGAATTGAAATCAGACCCAGAATTGGTTCTTAAAGCTATTGAAACAGATGGAAATTTAAAGAAGGGAAGCTTTAAATTTGCTTCCAAGAGTTTGAGGAGTAATCAACAATTTCTACTGGATGCCATTGAAATAGATGCTGATATTTTAAAGTATGCTGATTCTGCATTGAGAAATGATCCAGATTTTATGAGAAAGGTTGCTAGAAGACACCTCTATTGCTTTAGATTTATTGGTGAAGAGTTGGAAAGAAATGAGGAATTTATAACCTCTGTAATGATTGAAAACTCACTAGCTATTGGTTGTTTGGGAGAATTGTCGAGATCATTGTTCAATGATTTGGATCGTGCTGGAGAAGAAATTGTACAATTATTTGAAACATTAGTGGATATGAGTAGGTCTGACCTCATTGAACATGTTAAGGGAATTTGTCACGATAGGGATTCAATGAAGCAGCTGTTGAGGTGTGATGGTTCACTTTTGGAGTTTTGTACTGAAGAACTTCAAAATGACAGGACACTTGTAATAATAGCTGTAAAGAATAGGGGATCCTCTCTCCGATTTGCTGCCCCAAATTTTAAAATGGATCGAGAAATAGTTAATCTTGCATGTAAAGATTCAGCAGAAAACTTCAAATATGCCTCAGATTCTCTCAGAAGTAATTTTGATTTTATAATAGAAAATCTGAAAAACGGTATCGACCTTGTTCCATATCATACAGCTGATATTGATGAAATGTTGAAATTAATTGGATTTTATTGCTTTGATGATTTTATTCAATTCTCTTGTGAATATTTTCCTGATTTAGGTTCAGATCTTGATCTGATAGAAAAGATTGTGGAGAGATGTTGGGAAGTGAGACAAGAATTTAGTGACTGGCCGATATTGGAGCATGTTTCCGAGGAGGTGATTCCTGCTCTTCAAAAAGACATTTTGTTAAAAGTAGTTCAAATGGATGACTCGAACTTTGACAGAATACCTACTGAACTCAAGAATGACACAGAAATTCTAGCAGCACATATTACAAACCAGGTCAACCAAGCTCCATATTTTGAAGACTTTGAAAGCCTACCACAATTTCTTGATTCTGAATTCATCAAACTATTAATCAATTATAACATTGACTATCGTATTATTGAGCATATGCCTGAAGTTGTAAAAGTAACACCCATTACATCTGAATTTGTGAAGAAATGGCCACAAGCTTTTACTCTATGCCCAGAATTTTATTCAGACGATGTACAATTCATTACAGATAGTAACGTTATGGCTATTGCATTTGCTCGTGAACCAGTGCAACTGGAACACTTGGATTTAGTCGCTCAGGCCATTCAGAAAGATCCTAACGTGTTGACAAAATTACCTGATGATGTCCAAATAGGATTACTCAAACAACACAAACCAGACCTATTGAAAGCACTAGCCCAAAATTGTGACGATTATGCGAGGCTATGTGAGGAGGTACAAGCAGATCGTGATGTGATTTTAATGTGTGCTGGTTCTCCTTTTGGAGGTCATTTGGCTGATCTTATTCCAGAACAAGTCTTGTTGGACAGAGATTTCTTAGTCAACCTTGTCAGGAGAAATGGCTTTACTTACCAAATGATTCGAGAAATGACTATGGAAGAGGATGAAGATGAAGAATTAGCTATGGAAGCTTTGAAATCTTGGGGCTGGTTTGAATCTTCATTACTATATCAATATCATGATGCTAAAATAATTTACAAGATTTTCAAGGAATTATTGAATCAACGTTTGAAGGCTTTTTACAGTGAAGATTTCTTTATTCCCTCAAGATATTCTTCACTTGCTTTTAAGGTTTAACATTGAATAGGTTCAATATTTGAGAGGATTTATTTCCTTAATCATTATGACTATAGAATAGTCTAAAGTAAATATTGCACTTTGCCACACCAATTTAAAAAAAATGTCGCTATTCCTCACGCACTGTTTCCCTCATGCTAGCTCATGCACCGATCACTATGAATCCGATTCGGAATATGAATGTCGTGACGATCTATTCGATTTAAACAGATTCACACAACCAATTCACGTCGGATTGGATTTAACAATCGAAGGTTCAAGAAAATTAGGACACTACCTATTGATCATCATGTGGAGGTTAATATTAAAAAGTCCCATGTTATTCCGAGTGAGAGATGAAGCGAAAGAACAAGTCAAATTGTTGGAGAAATTTTGTTGCCAGAGACACGAAGAGTTTAGGGAGGTTTGTTCGAATCATCATTTGTTTGAAGATTCGAGTGTGGAAGTGTTTGATGATATGCAGGTGTGGGCTTCCATGAGAGAAAGTGAAGAAAATGAGACACGGGAATACGAAGGAGAAAAGAGAATTAAATTAGATGCTGAATCTCTGTCAAAAGTTTATACACTTTCGAATTATTTTGCTACTATTGTTAAAAAATACATATTTGGAGAGTTGGCGAAACATGGCACTGTAGAGATTTACAAATTTATCACAAAGCAAAATAAGATTGCACTTACATTTAAAATTGAGGAGCTCAGAGATATGGTATTGAAATATTTCGAATATACTCCTTCAATGCTTCCATTGGAAGATCAGGATGTTAAATTATATTTTATTGGAATGACAGCCTTACTGGAATATTTGGCAGCTGACATGATTGAATTGGGTGGAAATGCCGCTAGAGATGCCCGTCAGGAATATATTACACCTTCTTGTTTTGAAATAGCCACTTCAGGAGATGCAGAATTGGAAAGGACTGTACTATTTCACATGAACCATTTGCCTCTCGTTGATTTCAATTATTTTTATGGAGCCAATCAAACAGTATTACCTCCTATTGATGTGAATGAGAAAGCCAATAGTGGAGAGGAATTTAATTTTACTCAACTACCAACTGAATTACATCATACCATACTCAAAAATGTTTCTTCGTTGGAAGAACTTTTGGAAATGAGATTGGTTTGCAAACAATGGAACTATTTCATCATGAATGATAATGATATTTGGAAGAGTTTAATTTGTAACAATATGATTTCAGAAGATTTATTCAGGTTCTGTGATTCAACTTTTACTGTTGATGAGTTGGAAACTATTTTGAGTAGAGGAAAAGATCTAAAACCTCTCCATTTTGGCCAACAAGTAATTAATCATTTCTATGAGAAGAATGATTGGAAGTCCCTATACTTTATTCTCGTACGAAGACATTTGACATTTATACGTGATTTGGATTTGATGAAATCAAGAGAATTTTTCGATGTATTTCAATTAGATTCTTCTGTAGAATCATATGATAACTCGAAAAAGAAACTGCAAATTGGAATTACAAAGGGTTTATTTGCATATTTCAACTTTACAAAACACCTATCATCACGTGTTTCGTCTAAGGTTTACATTCCTAAAGATGCTCTTTCAGAATTTTTGAAATTTGGAAATAATTATTCACTAGTTGGTGTGATTGACTTTTCAAAATTCTCCTCCTTCATTTCATGTCGTTTGTTCCCAAAAAATGGATTATTATATTGCTTTTATCACAAAATCAATCAAGCAGATTTTCTATTCTTTGAGAATTATTCTCTTGAATCTGAACAATTAATTGAATTTGAAATCAAAGACAAAACCTTTAAATTTCCTCAACCAATTAATCCATACCAAGTCTACCATGAACAAATTGTTGTCAATCAACCTTCATGTTGTCCATTCTTTTACTTGCAGCAAGCACAAGGTCATCGTTCAGGTTGCAATCTAGCCCCAAGCGTTCTATTTAACAATAATGAAGACAGACCTGAAACAATGATTCAATCCTACCTCAGAGAGGATGACGATGATAATATAGTACTGCTATCAGACACCTTGGAGGAATCAGAAGATACTTTTTCTATTTACATTTCAAGAGAGGATTTAATCTTAAGAAAGTTTGAGAATGCAAAAATTGAATATGTGAAACCAAACTACTAGCACGAGCCATCAGCCAAAATTGTTTAATAAATTAAAAAGACTACAGCACCACAGGTTCCCAAGTTGTCTCCAACCTCAGTACTGATGTGGCTCGACGATGCTTAACTTCTCAAATCGGACGGGATGAGGTGAATTCATCGTGATATGGCCGTAGCCATTCATCACCTTAATATGTGATATTTAAATAAAAGGTATACTACCTTAATATCCCGATGTATAAAAGCTATACCGAAACTAAGCCAGTTTATCTTATATCTGTTGTATATCCAAATATATAAGATATCACCTAATCACTATTCATAACCAATTTCTTTTCAAACAACAAAAAAAATGCTAACAAACAACCAAGAACTTGTTTCAATCATTCTTGATTCGAATTTTAAAAGCGATTCGTTGAAATCAATCTTTGGAAATTATTTAATTAATCAACAAGAATTAAAATATTTACACATTCTCGCCTTTGTCTATTCCAACAATTACAAGAATACTAATTACAACCATAGCAGCAGTCGAGTCAGAACTTTAGAAAATCGAGAATTGATCAAACTTTGTTTGCATAAATGTGGAACTTTTATCAAATTATTGGAAGATAAATTCCGAAATGATAGAGAATTGGCATTGATTGCTGTTAAGAGTAACTCGAATGCCTACACGTTTATTTCGAGAGATTTGCAGGATGATGAAGAAATTTGCATGGAAACCTTGTTGAATGCTAATTTTGGAACTGGGTTCAATACACTGGAATTGATTTTTACAAAATTTCCAGGATTTGGTTTGCATGAAGATGTTTTATTGCATAATTTGCAGTTCAGTGCTGATTTGTTGAGATTTGCTGATCGGTCATTGGTTGGAAACAAGGAATTTATGATGAAAGCTGTCAAGGTTAATGCAAATTCTATTCAATATGCTTCTCCACAAATACGAAATGATGAAGAAGTGGTGATGGAAGCTGTTTTATTACAACCTCATGTAATATTTGGTATCCATTCAACTAATCCAGATTTTATTTTGAAATATATTGAGAAAAGTCAAATACCAACAATACTGAAATTTGTTGATTGGGACATACGAAATAATCGAAATATTGTTTGGGAAATTATTAAGAAAAATCCATCAGAGTTTAAATATGCAAGTTATGAACTCAAAGGAAACGACAGAGAAATCGTTGAATATGTAGTTCAAATAGATGGCCAACTCCTGTTGGAATATGTAGAAGAACCACTCATTCAAGATAGAGACATAGTTCAGCTAGCTATTCGAAACAACCCAATGGCTATCAGATTTGCAAACTATTTTCAAAATGATAGAGAAATTGTCGAATTGGCCCTTTCCATGAATAAAGATGCAATTCAATTTGCATCGAAGAGATTGAGAGAAGAAATTGAATATCAATCTCAATTAGACAATGATTTATATGGAAATGAAACAGTTTCCAAATCAGATAATCATGAGGTTGATAATGATCTTTATGGAAATGAATCAGTTTCGAATATTTTAAATGATGAAATAATTCCACAAGATTTTAATCTAATTTACTATCGAGAGAAAATGTTAGAATCCATCAAATGGAATGAATCTTATTTGAAGAGTGTTGAGAATTCCCTTGATTTGAATCGATCTTTCATAAGAGATTGTATTCGAAACAATAAGAATTGTCTATTATTCATTAGAAATCACTTTTTAATGGATAAAGAATTTATCCTCTTTGCATGTTCCAACTATTCCATTCAAGATTTTTCATGTGAGTTCTAAACTTTCAACTTCAAAACTTGTTTCTAATAAAATATTATACTTTATTTTTACTGTGTCATGTCCGTATCCATGTCCATATCCATATCCAAATCCATCAAATCCAAATTACGGTTCCAAATTCTTTCCAAAATCTTGTGGAGTAACAATTAAATGCAATTTGGCTTCTGTCTTACTTTCCATAAGATTCAACCACAAATCCTTATCCTCTCCCAAAACAAACGATGCAAAGCTTAGAATTTTAGCTTTTCCTAAAGGATCATCCTCTGATAAATGGTCATGATCTTTCACGACGAAAGTTACCGAATCCATTTTTGGATTAGAAATGGAAATGTAAAATTCTTCATTCCAAACTGGATTTAAAGTTCGTTTTATAACTTGAGTGGTGAATATTTTGGTGGGTGTGATGATTTCCACGTACGGATCACTCGACAAGATATCGGAAATCATCAAGTTTGTTGCTTCAACAATTTTAATTTTGACAAGTGGCATTTTTTTAGAGTTGATTAATTGGGATGAGATGGTGAACTTGATTGTCATCTTTGAAAATATAATGGATGGAATTTTATATCTTTAATAAATGGTGAAATTTTAATATTTTTTATTATTTCTAATATAAATTTTAGAATAAAAAATGATCAAATCACCTGCTAAACTATTCTTCACAATTGCATTGATAGTCATTGTCTATTCTTTAATTTTCTTATTATTCAAGGGAACAAGCAACCATTCACAACTATACGAAAGTGATGAGAAAGCAGCCGAAACACCTCTAACCAACAATGTTCCAACAAGAACAGATAAACAAGGAGTTTCGGAAGAAGAAAAACCCATTCAATCTTCATCAGACGAAATAGGATTTGGAGAAGCTGACGAAGAAACCACTGAAATTCCAACAGGACTTGCTCCAATCTATCCTAAATTTGCCAAACTAATCCTTTCGTATGACTTTCGTAAAAAAGGAACCTACGGATGGTATTTACATAAATTACTAACTAAACATTCCATTGGAAATCAGCAATTCCCTTCAAAAAAGAAGAGAAAACTAATTCAATTCGGATTTGGAGAGAAATTAACAACTCATCCGAATTGGTTTGGATTTTTCAGGAAATTTAATAATACGCATTGTAGACAATCGAATTGTGAATCATTTCCATTGGAAGATTCCAGAACTTTCTTCTCAAAGAATCAAAGTTTGGGAATTTATTTGGATGCAAATATTGAACATTACGAATATAAAGATAGAGGATTGGGATTAGCAATGGCTAAGGGAGAGGAAAAGGTTAGAAGAAAAATGGATAAATTTATGAGTGAGAATCAATCACTACATGATGAGGAGAATCTATCTGAAAAGTTTGATGAGGAATTTGCATTGAAAATGTGGTTGGCAATGAGGCCATTGAATATTCTGTTGAATAATGAAGCAAATGCATTGAGTGAAGTGGAAAAGAGTGATAATAATGAGAAGGGACATATGGATATGTCAATGTGTTGGAGTAGAAAGTGCTCCATTTGGACAACCTATTTCTATACCAAGATGAATTTGGAATTTCAAGAAAATGATTCAGGAAAAATACCAAAACATTGTATCTGTTCATTTATTAGTAATTGTGTTGAGGAGAGATTGAAAGTTGTGAGAGAAATTAATGCAATCACTCCTGTCACTCAATATGGCAGTAAGTATTTAAGTACTAATGAATTATAACTCATCTTTTCTCAAAAAAGCATGTGAAAGAAATGCACAAGAAGGAAAGGGAGGTAAAATCCAAGAATTAGCTGACAATTGCAAATTCTACATGGCCTTTGAGAATACCTTGAGGGATGATTACATTACTGAGAAATTCTTTGAGGGTTTCATGCCACTTGGTTTGGGAGGAAAAACAATTTCCATCTATAGAGGAGCTTTCAATGTTGGAGATTATGGATTCAAAAAGGATAGTTTCATTAATTTCCATGATTTTCAAACCCCAACTGAATTGGCAAACTTTATCAAACCATACTGTGAGAGTGATATAAAGTTTGCCAAGCTTTTCCAGCAACGAATGAATGAACAGACTAAAAAATCCATTAAGGAAATGACATTGAAATTGCATTTGGCCAATGTGATCAAGTCGCCATGTAAATTGTGCACAGCCATTGGTGAAATGAAACTTTCCAGATACATCCTATTTAAATTAGGACTCAAACCAAAATATTATAGAGTGAAAAGTTCTGAATTTACTAAATTTATTGCGGAGATGGGATATGATAAATTGGAAACAGATCAATTGAGAATTTTGTGGGATATTTGGGATAGAGCTTATGGAAGATTAATTAAACCTGATAACAATCAATCAAATTGGAATGATTATGACATTAGTTGGGTGACCTATGTCAAAGATCAATAGACATTCTTAATATTTACAATTCTAAACGACTTTCCTTGGCCAACTTGACTGCTGCCATAATAAATAATATGAAACTCAAAATCATTTGACCACCAATCCAATTACAAAATAATGAAAGCACAGCAGTGTGCAATGGATAAATTTGTAGAGGATAATAATTATCAAAGTAAGGAATGGCAAAACAAATTTGCATCACTGAATAGGAGGTTGTAATTTCCAACAAGTAGAAACAACTCTTTGAATGAAAGCTCCACCAGAAATGCCAATCAAACCAGCTGAAATCAGCTTGTGCCAATTCCGAAACCAAAAAGAAAGCAAAAACTAATGTCAAGACGCTTTGAATAATCTCAGCTCTCTGATAGCCACGATATTGATTAATAAATAGCACATTGAACAATATCCAATAGATGACCAGAGAACCAAATATTGGGAATGGCCAAACATAGAGCAGAAAGCTAATCACTTCATAAATCATTTTTTTCTTCTTGTTTAAGTGAAATTAGGAGTTTGTCGAATTTTAAATACTTTTTTATTCGTTGCTTGTGGTTGTGTGAACTCTCCAAACAGTAACACTTGTAAAAAAAACTTGCATGTGGAAGAATCGAAAATGGATACAGGTGGACTTTGTTATCGAACAGAAAGTTTATTTTGTTGGCAAAATCGAATAAAAGTATCTTTCAAATTCATTAAACATTCAAATCTCAAATCCTCTAAAAATTGTACAATTTTGATTTGTGGAATTTCCTCAAAATCATGATCTTCCAATGACATGGGTGATAGAGAATTAGTTCCTTCCAAATTTGATGGATGTGAATTACTCAATTGTTGCTGCTGTCCACTCTGAGTGGATGATCCCTGATTCAAAATTGCAGAAGATGAAAAGAATTTCATGCTCATTCTCTTCGAACTTCTCTTATTGGCCAACCACTGTTGCTGTGCTTGATTATTTTCCTTAATCTTTTCAATTTGACTTTTCAATTTCTTTCCAACGTTGATTTCTTCCAAACCACCACCACCACCACCACCGCACTCACAGCACCAAATGAAGGAGCAGAAAATTTAGCAAATAAATCTTCATCGAATGATGAATTGGCACCTTCTGATGTTAAGTTGCCTCCTCCATTTACTGCACTTGTCGTTCCTCTCTCACTAGTAAATGCTTGTTTAAACATATTTCTGTCAATTCCTAGAAATTCAGTGTTTTTTCTTCTGCCCTTCATGAGAGATTTTCTCTTTTCCAAATTCATTTTCTGCATCTTTTCAATAACTTGTTCCAAAGATTTTTCCAATTTCTTGATAATTTTCTCTTCGAATGAAAATTGAGATTGTGCAATTTTGAATAGTTTGGATTTCGTTTGCATTCTTACTGAATTTCTCTTTGAATTTTCAGAACTATTCGAATTATCTACAACATTGTCCAAATTCTTTTTACATTCTTCCAATAATTGATTACTGACAAGAAAAATATCCAAATTTTCTTCTGAATATTCCATCTTGGTATAATTTCTGAATTGTGAAAGGAGAAGTTTATCTTTTAGCACCTTGTTTATTCCATCAAATCCTAAACTATCTAAACTACTGATGGAAAATGGACGTTGCTGAAAAGTACGACTATTTCTATTATTCGAATCTGAACTATTCTTATTATTCAATAAAGCAAATAATCGTGAATCAATGGAGAGGTGTTTTTGTGAGTGTTGTGCAGAAATGGTTGGTGGAGAATTGGGAGTAGAATTTGTAGGACTTTCTTGTGAATTATTCGAAGTACTTCTGTGGTGATGATACATGGAACCATTAGACGAAACTATGGTTAATGAAGATGTTGAAGCACCAGAGGAAGGTTGTTGATTTTGTTGATGGTGGTTGTGCATCATGGAAATGGCTTCTGTAAAATTAGCTGACTTTCGTTTAAGTGCTTTTTCATTATTCGAAAGTTTATGATGTTCAGTTTGTTCATTTCCAATAGTTATTGTAGAAGTGGTAGTTAATGATGTTGTTGCTGTAGTGGATGATGATGAGGAAGAAGGAGGAGGTTGAGAAGTATCTGTTGTCATCATTGGATTATTCGAAACTTCGGATAGTGGCAGCGAATAAATCATATCATCGTATGGTCCTGGATGACTCGTCGTGCTCGTAGTTAAACCATGTAACGTAGTGGACGAATCTCCATTCGCTGGAAATTCATTCGATATTGGTTGTCCCATTGCTTTGCAAAAAACAACAAAAAATTAATATTAGAAACTGGACGAAATAGTTTCAGATGATGAATAGCAAGGAAGATGTTTTGTGCTTTTTTTAAGTATGCTAGTCATGTCACCCTCATGTTAATTTTAAAACCGTTATTCGATACCAAAAGATATATTTCGCCTTGCTTCGAATGAGGATTCTTCTTACTAAAAGTGGAAGCTAGAGTCCTTTGTTTCTGTAATCACAAAACCTTTGTTTCGTTTAAAATTAAAGTAAGGTAATCTACTTGTCAAAATTATTCTTTATTGGAAAGTGAATTGTTTAAAGTTTCTAATAATTCTAAAATTGTGAAGATTTAGTGGTCATATAACACCATCTACTAGCTTTCAGATATTCCAAAACTATTCTCATTGAATCTCTTGTTCCAATTCTTTCCAATGCATCCAATGCAAATCCAACAACATATCTACATTGATCTGTTTTCAAAACTCTGTTCAATGCTCGAGTGGATCTTTCGGCTTGGTTTCCAATTCTCAATGTAGAGAAAACACTGACATATCTGGTTTGTTCATCAAAGTTTGCACTTGTCATGAAATCCATTAACTTATCGAGTGCTGTGTTGAAAGTTTCGTTTTGAGTTTGTAATTGATAATTGCAGAAAATGGTTCCCAAAGTTTCGGCAACATAGATTTTCACAACTGTTGGATATTTGGATTTAGAACTGCAAATGTGATTAATTAAATCAGAAAGTGATTTGTCATCCAATGAAGATTTGACAAAAGGTCCCCATTCACTTAAAACATACATGCATCCAATCAATCCATTCAAATGTGCAAATTTTCCATTCATGATTTTGGAGGCAACTGCTTGAACGGCACTTGGCATTCTACAGGCAACCATGGCTTGAGCTGAATTGAGACTGAATTGTTCATCTTCAGAGTCCATTCTCTTCAGAAGTGTGTTATATTGCCCAGAGAGAGCAAAACGGTAATGATTTCCCATTCTCAATTGTTCTCCCTTTTCATTGAGGGATTCTTCGGTAAGTGTTTTCGAATCTATTGGCTCTTGCTTGAATGGAATTTGATGCATCCAGTTCCAAATGTGTTTAGCAATTGGATATTGAGTATTCTTTTCGAATTCTTCCAATTTTTCAGAATCTACTTGATCAAATTCAGTAAATCCATTAATATTTCCTACAATATCTGGATCTACTTGTGGTTCAACAACTCTACTGAATTGGAATTTGAACATGGCTCTATCTCTCAAATCATTCTTAGATCCCTTATGGATAAGATCATAGTGAATCAGCAAGATACTACCAGCTTCACATTCCATATACAAATCACAATCTTCTCTCCATCCCTTTTCGAATTCATTTGGCAAATCTCCCTTATATCTCTTTGGATCCATACAAGTATATTGGGTTCCCTTTCTCAATGCAGTTGGACCCATTTCAAGAACAGTCTTTTGAGGATAGTACATTAACATGACATTTCTCAATTGATTAGATCTCAAAGGTCTACCATGTCCAAAATACGAATCCTTATGCCACTGTTGAGTCAAAGTACCAGGTTCTGTAAAATGCATAAATCTATGAGCTTGCATCACATATTCTCTTCCCAAAACTCTTGTCAAAACTCCTCTCACTTTCTTATCTTGGAAAATTTCATTCAACTGTGGAAATCTTGCCAAGACGTTATTTCCCAAATTTCCTTCCTCCTTATAAATTTCAGAAACGTATTGAAATAGATTTGAATGCCATTGTGGATTCACTGATAATTCACTTGGTTTAATAATCAAATAACCATCCAATAGAAACCTCTTCAAATCACTATCGGATAAATATTCATTCATTGGCAAGGTCAAATCTCCTGATAAATCATAATCATCCTCCAGATAATCATAATTTATAGGTGCTTCTTTTTGAGATTCCTTTCTAACTTCACTGTGTCTTTTCTTATTACCTGCCATTTTTCCTAGTTGTGTGTTGAATATTTTTTTTGTTTTTGAAATTGAATTAAAAGTTGAACAAGTTCATCTTGTTTCTCAGAGTTGATAAAAATAGTTTTCAAGATGGAGGATGAAGTTTATTCACAGGTGTATTGTTCAATTCTTGTAATAAGGGCTTCTTTCACACTCAATAATATAGGACTATTCAATTGTTTACCGTAAACAATCCATTACAATAAATACATAAACATGCAATCTTCCAACACAACAGCAGCACAAACCAACATGCAACCAACAGCTTGCGTGTTGAGCACAAGTATCAATCCACAATTGGTCTCAACAACAATATCGCACGCAGCAATCAGAAAAAAAAAAGCGCCACCATAAGTAAGGTTATTTTTCTCTCTGACTTCGGAAGATATTAAGGTTGTTGAGATGAGAAGGACAGACGTAGTACTCTTGTTGGAGGTTTGGATGGTTTTGATGATGGGAGTTGTGGTGGTTTTGGCAGCAAATCCACCAAGTCCTAAAATTGAATTGAATGGACAAATTTCCAAGATGGAATCTAAATGTTTGATTGGCTTGAAGGGATTGAAATGTGGAGGAGGCATACCAATGTCTGTTCAAAATGCACAACTTAGAGGTGCAAATGCAATTGTTGATGAATCTGTTATTATTGCTGGTGTTGGTTATAGTAGAGTGGATCATACCATCAAGCCACAAATATTGAAATCTCCAACAGCTAAGAAGGTGCCTGTAACAAGCACTAAATTGTTGAATGTTATGAGAAATGCAAATGAATTCTTTGAGCTTGTCTATCCTGCTGATGGAAAGCCAATTTATAATGGATTGTATTCACACAACTCAGGAGCTGAAAATATTTATCAAAACTATTTCAAAGGAGATATGGTTGTCATGGATGCCCAACAACAATACATTACTCACCAAGTAGAAACAAATACCATTCAAGTTACTGAGGATTTCCAAAGAATTATTGATATTTTACCAAATGCTATGGATAGAGATTTGTACAATTTGGTCATTACATCTTTTGGTGATTCCATTCTCACTAGTGTTAATTATGGTGGAGTTGTCGATATGGTTGTCTCTGTTAGATCCTGTTTCAGTGATGCAAATATGAAGAGTTATTTGGATATTCAATTACAACTGTCTGTTGATAATAATACTGATACATCCTCTCTTCCAACAGGATATATTAGATACAATAAGGTAGCTCAATTGGATATCGTTGGAGGTAATCCTCAAATTTTCAACGTAAAGGAAAGAGTTAAAACTTTTGAACAAAATCCTGTTCCAGTTAAATTCTTGTCCATTCCAATTTGGAGAGCATTCCCAGCTGGACCAAAACAAGAAAATATGAAAACTGTCTACAATGAATATGTAAATCAAAAGGGAAAGGAAATTTCAGGCTTATTCACTCAATTGGAAGACAAGAGACTTCAAGAAGCTCAAACAGTTTACCTCTTCAGAGACAATCCATACGGTCTCATTGTTGATCACGGCCAAAGAATGGAATTGGCTCCTGGAGCAAGTGGATTGAGTAATGAATCAATCAAACTTGTTTTCCAACCTAATTTCCCATATGATGAGCCAACAATTATTTTCGGATTGAGACCTTACGTACACAGAAACAACGACGGATCTTTCTTTTTCGATTTCTTGAAAGGAATTTGTGATAATTATGAAATTGAAAAGTGCAAATACCCAGAGTTGGCCAATAGACCTCAAACTCCAGCCCAACACATTTCTCCAACTGGAAAAGGTGAATGTGTCAAGTTGAAATTCCCATACACTGCACAAACTCGTTATTCTTCATTTTATCTGTGGGCCTGTTCTGGATGTATGCCATTTATTTCAAATACTGGAAAAGAACTTACTTGCAATTGCCCATTTGTCAAATAAATTAATCTTAATTTGCAGTTTTGAATTGCTCTGTGAGATACTTGAAATCCTTCTTGAACTTAGATGGAATCTCTCTGCCAAAGTTACCAAAGTAAGATGGTTGCAGTGTTCGAATATTTGGCATGTTTTCCACATTCTTCCAAACAGTTTGATTTCCATCCTGTACTATTAAGCCGAAACCATAGAGTCCATTCTTAGAAGGGAATTGATAAAGTGGGCTTATTATTGATCCCACCTCTACATAACTATCCATATCAATGAATCTATCCTCATCCTCATCTGCCGCTCTGTACCATTGGGCCTCACTAAAGCATGAATAAGCTCCAAATAATCTAGCACCTTCATTAGAGAATTTTGGATGAATTAATTGTGAAAATACTTCATCCAAACGCAAGGTTTCATATTCGAAACCTTCACAACTAGGCAATAGTAAGTGGCGTAACAAAAACGGATCAGAAAATAATATTTCAGACAGTTTAGGAATAAAAAGTGCCTCATAGAATTGAACTTTTGCACACACCGTCTTTTTTGGATTATTAACTCTTGTCAATTCACTCAAACTTCCATCATAATGCAAAATTATTCCATTATCGAAGAAATAGAGAATACCTGATTCAGGTAAAAGATGCTTCACAGGAGAATTTTCAATAGATAATATACCAACTCCCTTCTCTTTCAAATCATTAATATTCAATTGTAAAATCAGAGATCGTTGACAAATGGGATGTTGATGTAAACTTGAAGGGAAATCAAAATTACCAAAAAGCTTAGTACTACCAATTGCAACAGTATCATCTTGGCATGTAGTTTGTTCGAAAAATAACGCTGTTGTAAGGACACTATTAAACTTGATCAAGTCAAAGCTTGCCTTACTTTCACCTTCTTTGGTTTTGGAATAAATATGTTCTAGAACCACCTTGTAATCAATAATAATTGGATTAATGATATTCCTAAAAATAATATAGTGAGGCATGTTTGTTTTGGCCAATACTTGTTCATTTCTGAATGGAGAAAGAAATTCATAATTTGATGCGTATGCAATACAAATATCCTTCCACAAGTGATCTTGGAAGCACATATTTCTAGCCAACTTGTTCACAAGTGAAAAATTATTCAAAATATCTTGAACTGGCAAAAATTTGAGAGCATTAAAGAAAACCTCATTTGGAAACATATTACTCAATTGTTGCTCAGAATTGATGCTCATATTGAGAAGAGTGTTTTCATAATCCATATTCAACATATGCCTGCTCTTCGTTCTTGCCTCTATTAATAATTCAGAGGAGATGCAGTGATGTTTGAGACGATTTATATCTAATGGTTTCAAATGTTTAAATTCATTAACCGATGCAACCAATTCTGAGTACAGGTAAAATTCAGTTTTTCCAACAAGTTTCATTTCAAAATAAATTTTTCCTTGTTCTGCAGATAGTATTGAATCACTCACTACAACTGCACACTGTCCAAAGTCTTCGATAACCTCATGAGGATTCATTAAATTTTGGATCACTTTAGAGGCACCATTCTCTAACAAGTAACGAGTCATTTCTTCCTTTTCCTGCTGATTATCAGAGAGTAAAATGTAATCTCTAAAGTTCATAACAGGATTGATCAATTGCTTATTCAAATTGTATAATAGCTCTTCAGAATTCTCAAAATATGAATCTAAATCTGAAGGTCTAATAACAATTCCATTCATACTACCCTCACTCAATTTGAGAATTATTCTAAATAGTGGAATGCCAATCCTTGCCTCCGCCTCTGTACATACAAGAATAACAGTCGGATTCAACATTTCAAACAAGGGAGGCTTTGGAGAATGAGATTTTAAGAGTTTCAATTCGTGAGGAGTGAGAATTTCTTTCCATTCCTCTTCACTCTTAACTTCACCAAGCTTTAATAATGAATTCAAAGTCTTTTCTGTATTGGATGAAATACTTCTCACTAATTTTGTATGAATTAAGACTTTTAAAAAGGCTTCGGGATGTTCCATAATTGTAGCACCAGTTTTGAGAATTTTACTCTTCAATTCTTCAAAGGTTTGATTGTTTTCTTGTTTAAAGCCTTCGGAAAATAGAAGGAAATCATTATTAATTCGTGATTTGCCATTGTTGGTCATCATATTGATCATTTCAAAGAGAGAATTTTCATAGTCATCATCTCCTGACTGTTGTCTGTTTCGTTTCATTTTTTTTAAATCAAATTTTAAATTAATATTTAATACTATTTGGTATTTTAATAGTAATAACGGAAAGAAAAATGCTTCGCCAACTGCCGAATGAAATTCATCACCTCATTGTTGATTTCATCGGTACTAGAAAGGATTCCTCCAACTATGCCATGATCAATAAAAGTGTTCGGGATTATCTGATGGAAAATCACTCAACACTTTTACTTGTAAAGATTGAACAGGAAATTGGCAGATTATCCAATAGTATTGCTCGATCTGTACAGAAAGCACATTCAGAGGTTGGATTTGCTACTTGTTTTGATAAGAAACAAATCGATTCAAAGAAATTGAAAAGACTCAGAGGTGAAATTAGCAATGCTGAGGATGTGATTAGCACATTGGAGAGTTCTTGTAAGAAGTTGAAGGAAACTTTGGGGTGCACTGTTGAAACTGTTTCAGTGCAAGAGAATTGGCCACAGTTTTTGAGTGAAATCAAGGAGGAATATGGAAATGGAGTGGCATCTTCTATTTCAGAACTGGTATTCGATAAGGTTAGATATGAAAAGGTGTCGATTCAGTACGAAACCAAGTATATTTGTAATGTGAGCTGTTTGATACATGTTGGATTGTGTACCTTTGATTTTAGTGGCTCAGAATATTTCATGAAAGGAGAAGAAACTTGTTATGGCCTTAGTATGAATAACAAGTCAGTTCTAAAATTCGAAATGAAATATTTGGAAGCGAATCAATCATTATTGCACACCTTTAGAGATCAAGTTGGATTGCAGAAGGATATTTCAGATGATTTATTAGTGGATTTACTATTGGCTATTATTCCTTTCAAAGATGAAGATTCCCAATATTACGAAGAGATTGAATTTATTTAAGAGGTCCAAGAAAATTCAATTGATTCGTGCCCATACATCATTATCGCAGGGTACACAGGTAATTTGATATCACGGATCGAAGCAATCTTGGAGTTTCCCTTATAAAACTGCAATTTTTTCTTGGCAGCATTCAGCTTAATAGTAATTACATCTCCTGGCTCAATATTCTTACTGTACACGTGTTTGTACTTTTTAGATCCACTCTGAGAAGGATTCCATATAAACCCATTAGCGGACATCATGTACATGCAATGGTCATCGTATGGTGACAAGCTGTGAATATGTTTTTCTGGTATTGAATTCATTACCACTCCAAATCCAAGCCAAGTATTAAGATTTACAATTTTAATCTTCCACTTGTAAACTTTTTCACTTCCATCCAATAATTTTGATATAAATACACTTGCATAGTTGGCATCGGTTGTTTTTGAGACTTTTTGCTTATCCACAAAGAATCCAGCACCAGGGATAATGAATTTTGGAAGTTCAATGGGTTGGTGGTGGAAATTCAACATTTCCATTTGTTCCAAACCGTATGCTACAAAGGCTGGATAGACAGGAAGACTAATATTGGGAATTGTCATTATTTTCAATTCATTCTTGTAAAAGGTAAGCTCCTTTTGTTCTGTACATATTTCCATAATTATAGTATCCCCAACATCACATTTATGTTTAACTTGATCATATTTCGTCTTGTCCTCTTTTTGATAATTCCACACATATCCATTCGGAGAGTATAGATAACTACCATTCCTATGGTATGGAGAGAGGTTGAAAATTTGCTTTTCCACAATCTCTGATGAGGTAACACCAACAGCTAACCAAGTTTGGAAAGCTAAAATCCTTACTTTCAATTTAATCTTTCCTGTGAATGTTGTTCCTATTGGAGTATCAAGGAATGTGCTCGAGTAGGATTTGTCAACAATCTTTTCAATTCTATTTCCAACAACCTTAAAATCCTTTGGATTGAACAAGTATTGCACATGATCTGTATTGTTCGTAACTTTGGACAAACTCACTTGAGATGAGGATGTAATTGAACTTGTTCGAATGTGAGAGGCTGATGATGATTTTTCTTGTGGTATTGTGGTGGAGGCAAGATCTTGATGTTCTGGTTGTTGAAGAGTTTGATTATTATTCGTGGAAATATTGCTGCTACTCGTTGTGGATAAGGCTCCATCAGATGCTGATTTTGCAAGAGTGGAAGAAGTGTTTGTGTCCTCCTTTTCAAAGCTGTACTTTAAGGATTCAAGTGGTGGTGGCTCTATTAGCTTGGATGGACATGAAAATTGTTCCAAGTAGTTTGACTTCTCAGCTTCCAATGTTGTAGTCGATGTGCTGCTATTACTACTATTTGTGCTGATTGCATCAGAGGAGTTGTTAATATTGGCTGTTGATGGAGTAGAGGTTGTATCATAGATAGGAGGAGGCTTTAATTCACTATCCATTTTCAATTTTACGCTTTTTTAATGATATGTTTATGAGTGTAGAGGTGTGATGGAGGAGGGAGCGAGGAATGTATTAAGGTAGTTTTTTTTGAAGGCGATTTTCTCAAATACGGTATCAATAAAAGAATGATTTCATCCTTTTACACACTTCAATTGGCTTTTTTAAGGAAATTCAGTAAGTGCTTAACAAAAAAGATTGCTGTTAATTGTTTCATTTCACTTATTGATTTGGCTCTTTCATCACCAACTTGATTTTCACCAATTTTTCAGTTCAGGTATCAAAAGAGCCAAACAGAAAACACTTTTCTTTGGTTTTTTCTGAAATTGAATTGTGTTGGTATTTGCGGACTTTATTAATGATTAAGATCTTTCAGAAGCTGGCGTAGCTCAGTCGGTAGAGCGTTGGTCTAATAAGCCATTGGTCGCCCGTTCGATCCCGTCCGTCAGCAAATAATTTTATAATCCAATCTTTTTATTCTGCAGTTATTAAGAAAGGTGTTTCAATTTAAGATTCTCAGTATGATCTTAAATAGGTTTCATTCTATTGCCCATTTTTTAAAATTCATTTTACACATACCATTTCAGCCATAACATTTGACATCAACTCTCTAATATTGTGTCAACTTTCTTCAGTCACCACAAAAAAAACAAATTCAAAACTCCCCACAGCTCTCATCCAAGAACAGGACAGAGCAACAAACAACACTTGTATTCCACTCCATTAACACAAGATGACATCTTCAAGATTTTCATTAAAAGCCCTAAAAGCAACCACAAATTCATCTTCAACCCCAACTATCAGTACTACACAAAACGGTGGCAATAGTAGAAATAACAGTGCCTCCACTCCAACCCTCCCATCAGATCAACAACAAATTCATCATCATTTAGATATTGCAACCGATCGAAGCCAAACGACTAATGGTAACAATAGAAATAGCATTCACAGTCATCAATCCTATCAAATTAATAATAATACAACTCCTTCCTCGGCAACAACACCTCGAACACCAGCAGCAACCATAGGTGTTGCTTCTGGAGTCAGTACTTCTTCTTCATATAATCACACAATAACTGTTGATTCAAGTTATGTTGGTGGTAATAATCACATTGATGATGACTTGAATAATTGGAAACCGATTAGTAGAAACAATTCGAAAAAATCACTTTCGTCTTCTTTCCGTAAATTGCTTTTTGGTTGTAGAAATGTAAGAGGGGATGAAGAAGTTGAACAGGAGAAGAAAATGATTAGTCGATCATCATTGTATTTACCTGATGATCAATTATTTAAAGAAACATCAGAAACTTTGGTAGATGATGCTCATCATAATTCTGCTCACGTAATGGCATTGGTTAGTCCCAGAGGTAAATCATCACCTAGAACTAGTGCAAATCTGTCACCTGCTCGTCATGACGCTGAAATGAAAAGGAGAAGCGTTGAAAGCCCAACCATGATGTTAATCGCAGCGAATCAATCACCATCTTCATCTCATCATCATCATACAACACCAAGTGGAGGTTCGAGTAACTACTCACTAAGAAATAAGATATTTGCTGGGGCTATTCCAGAAGAGAGAGCTGAGGAAGTAATTTTGAATAGTGACTATTCACAAAAAGTTCAATTTCATTTTGAAGGACAATTTGAAGTCAAACAGTGCCATAATTTGGAAACTATTTCCGATTTGACTGCATTCAAGGATTGTATCACTCCATTTGTGAAAATTGAGTGGTTTGTCGAGTTTTTCAATACACAAGGTTCTTTGAAAAACAAGATGGTTCCAATGCTGAAACCAACTCCTAACACTGATACAAATACATGGAAACAAAGCAAAAAGACAACAGTAACCTGTTTGGAAGTGGGAAGAAAGGAAGTTTCTTGGAATGAAGTTTTGGATTTTTCTATAACTGTGGATGGATATTTGCATAGAAATGTTTTGGAATTTTACAAAAAGAATAGTGAATCGTCTCTATTGGATCAAGTAACCAAACCATATGGAGAGAATGTCATAGGAATTTTGAGAGTCAAGTCTCATCTCTATGACTATGACGATTTACTCCTACAGGAGAATATCATTTCACATCATACAATGGAATTCCCAATAACTCTTAAAACTTTAATGAAAAATTCTGGTGCTACTTCTCCTTCCCTAAAGATTGAATCATACATTGAAAATTTTGGAAATTCAAATTCTCCACTAGGTACCGTTTCTACACCATCTCATGTTAAATTGCAATCTGTTGGAACATCTAAAGGAACAATGTCTCCAACACCTCAAGAAAGTGCCATCTCTGGTTTTGGTGAAAATACAATCACCATGTTTGAAAAAAATCAACCAGTGAATGATTATCAAATGGTTCAAGATTCTGATTCAGAAATTATCCTCACAATAGTACCAGTTATTGAATTGTCTTACTATGTCAAAATGCTTGGTACTTCTGTATAAATTGTACATTATAATTTATAAACTTTTCCATTCTTTTGTTTTTCAAATAGTTTTCAATTCAAAATTCATAGGATGTAAAATTGGTTTAGAACCTTAGAGAGGATGTAAATATTAATCAGTATGCTGTTATGCTTCAAGTACTAGACGTTCAGTCCCGAAAGGTGAAAAATTTGTGTTATCATCAGATTAACAATCGAACTATCCTTGCCATATCACTCTTCGGCTTATCAACCCGTGACACAAAACAAGTATTTATGGTTTTTAATTTTTTTAAAATATTAAATTCAAAAAGTGGCGCCAAAATCCAATACAGATAATTAAATAGGTTCAAAACAAACCTAGCCACTCGCATTTCAATATAGTGGAAAGAACTTGAAGAAAAAATACGTTATAAAATATCGCTACAACTAACGGAAGCCCTGGAGAATAAGAATAACCTTAAAAAAAATACGTTGACAACAAACACATCAACAAGAAATGAGGCATTCTAGGCCTCCCGTATATAATCACTTTCATCATTCTAGCAACAATAATGGAGGATTAGGTCGGGATGATTTTCTTATGAATAGTAAAGATAAATTTAATGTGGATCTAAAATCATCACTTAATGATTTGCAAATAACAAATAGTTTGAGGAAAAGTATGAATAGGAGAGAATCTATGGAGGATTTGACAGTATTTTTGGAAAAGAATCAAAATAGTGGATTACTCCCTATTCAACCAACACCACCTCCGTTGAATAGGGAAGATTCTTTGGCCAATGATGTTTTTACTTATCAGGATAGTATGAAAGAATTTTCTTTGGAAGAATTGAAACATCATCACCTTAGACGTCTAAATGAATCTAGGAATGAATCATATAGAGCCAGTAACTATTTTGAATCGGCTGCCTCGCTCATTACCACCACAACCGAAGAGCAAAACTATTATGACGAAGATGACGAGAATATAGCTATTGAGGGTGTTGATAGAGAGAGTGACATTATGCTCCACAGTGATGATGAGGACTATCAAGATGAGGATGATTTCGAGGGTCAAAATCATCTCCTTGGTAAAAAAAAAGTTAAGGTTTTCCCTTTCCTTGTGGATTCTCCACCTGATTTGAAAAAGAAAGGCCGAACAAAAGCATTACAAGTTGCCTACAATAAGAGAAAGGAAAAACTTCAGAGAGTTAAACAAGAGCTAGAAATGGGTAGAACAAGTCCAACACTCTTCTCTATCAATTCACAAACACCTCCTCCTTTCAGAAAGAGCCCTTGTCCTCCACTGGATATTTTCCATCAAAATAGTTTTCACAAGAAAAAGCCAGATCCTCTCCTCTCCTCAATCGAATCCCTCCTTGTACAAATACCTCACCAATCATCCTCAGCCACCTCAATATCGCAACAGAATCATCACAACCTCTCCACCTTTGTTCCAAGCAAAGAAAGACCCTCCTCAATGAAGGCAGGTCATCGAAAGAAGAATTTAACCAGCAGTGCTGATGGAACTAAAACAAGTCGTTCAGTCTCCTCAACCAATGTAAACTTGAACTGTTTACAGAAGGATCCTATTCCTGATGATTATTTGGGGCATCACATTGCAACAACTTCATCACGAATACAGTCCAAATACAAGGAACACTTTGCAGTTTCGAAAAATCCAATAGTAGTTATTGCAAATAGAAATCAATATAAGGAGAAAAAAGCTGATAAGGAAAAAGCTTTACAAAACAATTCTTCCAGTTCTTCCTCTCTACCACTTCCCATCTCCAACTCTCAACCATCCCAATCTCTTGCTCCTCCACACAAATCAAACAATACCACAACAACCAGTACAGTTAAGGAGCCAATGAATAGAGCTCCACTGTATAAAATTCCCCAAGCTCCAAAGAGGAAGAAATTAACACCAGAAGATTTGGGACTAACCTATCAAGCTAGTTTAGAACTTGATAAGGGACTTCCAACATCTTGTCAAGTTGATGCAAAGAAGGTAATCATGCAAACTCTTATCAATTCTTGGATTGGTATTGGACCTTCACTAGGAGATGTAAATGTTGAAAATAGAAAACCACTCAATTTGAAACCTTCCAAGATTACCTCTTCCAATCCTGAGGAAAGAAGAAAGGAAATTTTGAAATTAATGTACAAGGACAGGCAAACAGAGGTGAAGGAGAACATTCTGAAACCAAAGCAAACAAAGAAGAATAGGTAGATCTGTTTCGAACTGATTTAAATTTAATCAAAAGAGAGAAAGAACATACTGTCAAAATGAAAATTACACAACATGAATGTTTGAACTTAATCAAACTATTTGTAATAAGAAATCCAACAATAATAGAAATCATTTCTTTGCTTTGTCACTTTACAACATGCTAGAAAAGAATCTTCCTCTTGTTATTGTCATTAGGAGTATTTCCTCCAAATAAATCAACAAAACAAAAACCACGACACCTTTCTCATAATCAGTTCTTATTTATTGCCAATAACATTTTCCGATGAGTCATCATCACAATAACAACCACCACCAACAGATGTTGAATCAATCATCCAATTCTCCACACCTTTCTTCCACCAGCAATGGTGCTGTTACTTCCCAACAACATCACAATACCACCACCACACCAATAACCTCCTCCACATCAACAACAACGACAAATAGTACACCCTCTAGTATTCAATCATCAACAACGACCACTCCAAATTCCTCCTCCACCAATAATAATAATACATTTCCCATCCTCATTGGTGGAGTTTTACTTTCCAATCCTTCTCCTTCATCTTCCTCGTCAACAACAACAACAACACAAATCATCACATCACTTCATCAAATCCTCCGACAAGTAATAATACCAATAATACTACGACAATTACAACAGAATCGGCACCAAATAGTAATAATTTAAATGCTGCCACTTCATCCAATGATGGAAATATGCCTCCGAATGCAATTGTTTATAATTCACCAGTAACACTCTATACAGTGGCTTGTACCCATTGTAGAAAGCAACACAAGAAGGTTAGTATTTAAATCTTTAATACCTTTTATTAAATAATATTGTTATTTGTAAAGTGTGTAAGTAATATTAAATACATTTGGAGAATGTTTACAATTTTAATAGGATCGTAAAATGCCAAGTTGTGACCGATGTATTCAGAAAGGAATTAAATGTGAATATAAAGAATCGAAAAGAACACCAAATGGTCAACCTGGTCAACCAATTGAAACTAGTCAACCACAAGAAAAATCAACGAGGAAAAAGAAAAAATCAAAATCTCATTCATTTGTATTGGAATCAACAAATGGAAAGGATGAAAAAAATGATAATGAGATATCAATTGAAGAGGAAGGATTATCAAAGAGACAAGTTATTGATTTTTACTTTAGTTTTGCAAGTGATGGATTTCCTCTAATGAATAAGGATGATCTGGAAAAGTGTCCATCTCTGTATTCAGTCTATCTCAAAGATATTGATGAGGAGAGAATGATTATCAAGGAAGATGAAACAGTAGATAATGAAAAAGTAAATAAGGAACTGGTGGCATTGTTTTTGGGAACTAAAGCTGTTTGTGAAGTGAGATGTGGAATGATGGAGGTTAGTGAAAAAACAGCCAAACTTGCCCGAGCAGCAGTTAGTAGATATTTTGATAGTCATGAAAGCTTTTTCGTTGCTACTACCTATGCTCTCTTAGCTCAATTTGAAATTTGGAACTCGAGAATTACCAATGCCAAGTTTTACCTTCAATTCCCAGCTTTTTATCTCAGAAATAAGTATCTTCAAAAACCAGGATGTGATATTTCACCAACTTCAGGCGAACACGAAGTTGGTCAATGTACAAAATGTATGTCAATCATGACCAAATACGAAAAGAATTTGGAAAACAATATTAATTGGGTGGAAAGATGTACCCATTCACTAAGTTCAAATAATGGAAATAATACCAAGAGAACATTTTTTGATGTTTCCTATGCAGATGGAGGATTTATTAGCGAAATTCCTAGATACTTTACAATTTTCACTGGTTTGAAATTTCCAACTGAATGGATTTCCTCTCTAAATCAAGAAGTTACAGTTAGTAATTGCTTTGATTATTTACAATTGTTAGATTCAATCTTTGCATTTACGACGAGAAACATGAGAGAAAGATCAAATATTGAGCTAATCGCCTCAAAGACCAATCCAACACTAGATCTGGATAACAATTCTCCATCGTGCATCTTTCAAGGAGATTATCAATATATTGCCTTGTATGAGAGAATGCTAGATGTCGTATTGAATGGATTAAAGATTAGAATTCTCACCAAATTGGGATGTAGTGGTAGAGATCGTGAGAGAGAAACAATTGAACAAGCAGCATTGAATATTACAATGGCAACTCAACACGAACTGTTTCCACTCTTCCTTCCATATCTAGTTCCATATATTTCAGCAGCAACACTTGTACATTTGAGAGTGTTAAAGATGAATATTCAATCCTATAGTTCGAGCACTTCAACAATTGTTTCACAACATAGAGCCAACAATTGGTCAACTTTAATGTATTATGAGGATATTTTGAAAAAGGACTTGAGAGCTATGCAAATTATGGCTAAAAGATTCAAGCTAGTCAGTCTTAACTATAGCAAATTAATGAAAGAAATCGAGGACACATTTGAAAATTTAGAAAATCTGAAACGATCCACAAAACCAACAATTACAGAATATGAAACTTCTCTTCCACAACAATTCCTGACCTATCGACATAATCCACACAATCAGCGAGCACACATGTTGCATCCTCCATCACAAATTCAATCCAATAATATGCAACAAGCCACGAATTTCAATTTTAATCCACCACAAGTCCCTCAACCATCAGCATCTTCCTCAACAACCATGCAAAATCCTGGTCTATTCTCACAAATCATACCAAATAATTCACTTCCACTCCATATGGAATTGCAATCTGCTTCATATTTTGCTAATTTAATGAGTTCACACCAGATGGCCGGTGGTCCACCAATGAGTGGTTTTGACACAACCTCTGCATTTGGAAATCTTTTAATGATGCAACAGAATCCTCTCATCAGTAATCCATCACTATCTTCCTCTAGCTCAGCAAATACAAACACAAATAATAATAATAATAATGGTATGGAATCATTTGGTGGTGGTTTTGGTGGTTTTGGAATGGGAGGTGTGTTTGATCCATTCTTAACTGAGGAAGATTTGGATTTAATCTTCTCAATTCAAAATAAGGAACAACAACAACAGGTCAATAATTTATCAGTCAACCAAACTGTTTCAAGTAACAATTTGGGTGATCCACTCCAATCAATTTCCCAACTTAATAGTGCAACAATTCATGATATGATTGATAAACATGTTCAACAAAATGAAAGAAGATAAACCAATTGATATTCAAAAATTATTTATTTTCTATTGCAAAAATGTGTTTTGGTGTTTTTAATGTACATTGTTTTTGTTTCCTCAATAATAATTTGTTATTGTAAAAATACATGAATTGAATCTCCTTCACTCAAATTCTTATCAACAAAAAAGAATTCATCAACATCAGCAAGAATAGTATTCTTAAATCTATCTTGTGAGCTGATCTTTAAACTCAAAACTTTTGTCTCTCCACTATTGCTACTACAGGCCGAGGTAGAATCGTTGGACAACAATGAACTGGCATCAGAAGTTGAAGTAGAAGTTTTTGGATCTTCCAACTTGGATTGTTTAAAGTCTTTTGCTCTGTCTGTCAGTAATTGTTTGATATTCTCCAGTGCAAGTTTACCTTGAATAATTTGAATATTATTTGTTTGAGAAACTTCAAAATGTTTCTTATTGACCTTGAGAGCGGTTGTGTAAAATTGATGGAAATGTTTAGAAATTTCAGAATCCTTTTCGTTTGGATAAATTCCAAACATTTGTTGTTTCTGAATTCTTAATTGAGTTTGATTAAATTCGTTAATTTGGTCTAAAAGTTTTGAACTATCACTTGCAATATCATCATCCACTTGATAAAATTGGACAATGATTGATATTTCATCTGGATTCTTGTTTCTTTTACAAAGAGTTTCTATTTCTGATGAAAATTTAGTTCTCTTACTGTCACGATCATACTTATCAGTACTACTATCAGATGGAACATGATCACTATTATTGGCTCCATTATTATTATTATTATTAATACTGTGAACTGGAGTTGTTGCACTAAATGTAGAAACAGTAAGTGCCTTTCTCTTATGTGTTCGAGGAGAACCATTTGTTGGTGAATAATCAGTTTGAATTGCTGACACACGATTATTCAAAGGGAATGCCAATGTTGGAGTGAGTGGACTTCCAGTACTGTCTCCATCTCTCATAGATCTTTGTTTGATTCCTTCCCTTGGATTGTTTCTTCTGATTTTTGAAGGATCGTAGAGTCCACGTTGGAACCTCCACTGTTTGTTATAACATGTGGCACATACAGGTCCAGATGTGATTTGATCAATATTTTGTGGGAATGTATTTCTATACGATTCAATATTTCCCTCATGAATTGAATAATTCTTCTTGAAACTAACTTCAGCATCTGAACGACCACAACAATGACAATTGGTTACTTCTCTATTGGGATCTTCGGTTGTGTTAAGTTTTGGTGATTCATTCACTAATTTAGTTTTCTTAGTCATATTTGGAGTTCCCATAATGTTTTGTTGTGTGGAAATTTGATTTTGCTGTTGATTCATAGGTCGTGAATACAAGTTTCCATTCATTTGTTCATAAGTGTGAATCATTAATCCATTAGTTGACTGATTTTGATCGTGTTGATGTTGCATTACATTTTGATTATTTCTCATGACAACATCATCTAGATTTGTGCCATTTGTGTGTAAATGTTGTGAATTATCAACAACTGAAGTACTTTGTGTATGTTCCACATAAGGAGCAACACTGTCAAAGTATGTGAAATTTACCTTGTCACCTCTCCAATCATTGTTATTTTGTGAAAGTTGTAATTGAGTTGAATTATTCATCATTAAATTATCATGATTTGATTGATCTACAAGATTTGTATCATTTTCTTGTTGATTTCCTAAGAAATTCAAAATATTATCTTGAATACCATTTGTATAATTCGAAAGTCCAACTTGTTGTTGTAAAGTAGCAGAATTCATTGAATGGTGTTGTAATGAAGAATGCATCATTTGATTAGGTTGCGTCAAATGATGATGATTGGCAGTTGAATGATGAACAACTGGTTGTGAAAGACCCAAAGCAGCTGCATTTGGCATGGTTGAGTAATGATGATGGTGTGGTTGCATCATGTGTTGTGATTGTTGTTGAAGTAACATTTGTTGCATAACAAAATCCTGATGATCAACTGGAGAATTTGCTTCATTTCCAGCACTTCCTCTCATTGCCATATTCAAAATTAAATTACTGTAATCGTTATTCGTTGAATGTGAATTCAAATTATTTGAATTTGGATCTAGACCATTATTTGAGAAGGAGGAATGTTGATGCAGTGCAGAATTATTCAATTGTGGATAATTCATTGATTGTGTTTGTAAATGTTGTTGTTGTCTAAATAATTCTTGTAAAACTTGAGTATTTCCTGTATTCGTTCCCATGCCACCAACAATATTTGAACTACCAATAGAACCACCTCCATTACCCATCATGTGTTGTTGTTGTTGATTACTTGATGAGATTGAATTGTTGTGAGCTAACTGTTGCTGTTGTGAGGAAGAAGAAACACTTGGATCCACCATTGTATTATTGTTATTATTGGAGGACATGTTATGAAGTTGATGATGATAGGGTGAAGTTGAGGAGGAAACAAGTGAATTGCTACTTGAGGACATGCCAGCATTCACTACTGTATTATTGGCAGTATTGTTGAGATTGGGAGATAGTGGTTGTTGTTGTGATTGAGTAGTGGCAGCTGTTGTTGATGGGCTAACGTTCATCATTAAATTATCAGCTGTCGAATAAATAGTATTAAGTGTTGCTGCTGCTGTTTGAGACATCATCATACTGTCAACAAACGTTCTAAATCTGATTTAAAATTAGTTACAGAAACTGTCTCTCTGTGTGAGTGTGGTTTGGTTGATTCTTAGAGAGAGTGAATGACAGTGGCAGATCCTTTCAAAGTGGCAGAATCTCTGTTTTTTTTTGTGCTGTGGAAAGGTTTCTTGTTGAAAAAACGTGCTGGAATGAGAGTTGTTTTTTAAACTCTATTCACACAAAGAAGTGTTTGACACGTGAGGTAAATTGCGCAGTTGTGCGAAAATTGAAATGCATTACCTTCGTGAAAACACTACTCAATCTGTCAGATAACAAATGGGGGCTTGGTTGTACTGCTTAGGTAAGCAATTATTAGGAAAAGCTTTTCAATTATTGAAAGATAAATACTCTGAATGTAGTGAATTTAAACCGCAAATTGAGGTGCTTGCCACTTTTGACTTATTTACAATTGATTATTCTTTTAATAAAGACATGTCGTGCAGACGGGTTGTGTTTCTTTCAACCACACGACAAGATGGATTCTTTGTTACTGTACCTGGTTTCCTTTAGAATACATTGGGAACTTTCGTATTGAAATATTTGGAATGGTGTTGGTGACAGGTTAACAATTTAGTCTAATTACACCGAATTACCACGTGTTAAGTCTCATCACAGTGAGCTACATTGAATAGTTTTTAAATATTGGTCATCTTTTGGCGATCAGTCAACATATTCAATCATCTTCCTCATCTTTGTATTGATTCAATCCTTGCAGCAATGCAGAACAACCTGAAATTGATGATTTCGTATTAGTAAATTTGGCTCTCTGTAGAGTCCACTTTGAATTTTCACACGTCGCCGAGCTTTTGGGAGATGTTATTTCCTGTTGTGTAGAGTTGGTCAACTTTCTTTTTTTTAACTCTTTGGCCATCTTGGTTATTTCATTTGGTTTCAATGGTTGTGAGGATTTGGAAGCGTTAAATATTGAGGCGGATGATGTTCCTTCAATGTTTCTCTTTTTCACACGAGTTGACAATTCTTGTTTGGCAATAATTCCATCCTCAAGTGTTTCTTCAGGTAACAATGAACGTAGTGTATAGGAATTAACAAAGTTAGCTCCCAATCTTTGTCCCAAATTCTTGCAAGCTTCCTTCTCACTCTTTCTTAATTGTCTGTGAGAAGCTCTTAGCTGAAAATTTGACTCGAAATCGTTCTCTTGTCTCTTATTGAGTTTAATAATTGATTCCAGTTGAGGGATGGCACTTTCTGCTTTCACTAAATCCTCTTTTTCATGATTAATTCTCTGCATTGAATCCATACTTTCCAAATCTTGTCCAATCACAATCATTTCCGAACGGGTATCATTAACATCCAAATTAGATACATCGGCATCATTGCTAATGTTCAGTCCTTGACTCTTCCACTTTATTCCACTCACACAATCATAGGTTAATTGTTCAGGATTGGTTCTAATCTCCAATCTTCCCGAACAATCATAACATTTCATAACAAATGAATAAATTGGCATTGTTAGAGTTTTTTCCTTCTTTTCATTGTTCATGTTAAATGTATCAGAATTAATATTATTATTACTATCATCTGTTTCTTCCAATTTTACTTTAACATGATCTAGAGTATTTGTTCCTGAATTTTCTGAATCATTATTTAAATTTTCGGAATTATTTAAATTATTATTATTTCCTCCAAACAATCCAACTTGTTTCTTCCGAGCATTGAATCGTGTTCCTTTTGCAATGCCTTTTGAGCAATGAGTACAGATAGCATTGTATGGCATCTCGAAACGAATGACCAAAGATCCTATTCGTTCATCATCAATATCGGAAGATGAAGAGGCTTTCAATTTACTTGCACGTTGTCTCAATGGATGAGAGTGATGATATCCATTAATTGATTTGTGTTTTTTCGGATCAAAATCTGGTGGAATGTACTTGTTTGTTGCTTTACGTTCTGCCATTTTTTTTTTGAAATAGGAAATAATTGAATGTGTTGTTTACAATTTATTATTCATCTATGGAAAATTGAATGTGTTGTTTACAAGAGTTTTGAAATGGTTGAAATTAAGGACTGCCTCCATGAGAGAGGGTTCTACTGAATTTCGCTTTGTATCCTTTTTATTTCTTCTTCTTTTTAACATTTTTCTTAACCTTCTTTTTCTTTGTCTTCTTTTGTTTGAGAGTTTTGGAAATTTTGGTTACAAATTTAGTATGGAGCTTTTTCAGAAAGGAACTTCTTCCTCCCTTCTCCTTACACAAATCTATTGAATCAATGAATTTGTAATCACAAATCTCTTCTGTGAATTCGTACTTTTTCAGTAAATTCAACAAGCTATCCAGAAAATTATCTTGTTGTGAAATTGTTCGAGATATTTCAACTGCATTAAATGTCATGAGCTCATTATTTTCCTTCAACTTTTTGTAATTTTTCATTAAATTCTCTACAATAGCATCTGTCCTGTCCCATTCTACTTCATGTGCATATATGAAATTTGTTTCAAACTTTGTAAATGGTCCATTCATTACACTTTTCTCTGCATTGATTGAATATCCATACAATTCTTCTCTCATTTCTCTTAGACAGCATTCCATACCCGACTCGGAAGGTCGTGATTTCTTTCCTCCAACAAAACTCCATGCACTTGAATCAGTATTTTTACAAATCAAGTATTTGAATGCAAATTTCTTTCCAAGACTATTCTTTGCATAGATAATAATGAAGGAAGATTCAAATTTCATTGTTTTTCCATTGCTACCAGTCATTAGACATTGCACTGGTTCATTGACAACACCCTCCAATCCAGTTTTTATCCAACCTTGAGCAATCTCTTCCAAACTCTCAAAAAACAATAAATTCATCTCTTTGGATGAATCTTTCTGAATGAAAAATTGAGTATTTCCATGAATTTTTCTATGTTTAAGATTATCTTTCAAATATCCTTCAAACTTTTTCATCAACTTTTCATTAAAATTGTCCTTCATCAATTCCTTGACTTGAATTAAAATTGTTGCAATTAATTTTTCCTTCAACATGCGAATTGTATGATCATTCTTTAATTTCCGAATGGCATCAATTTCTTTAGAACATTGAATGACGTTCTTTGAATTTCTAAAATCGAATAATATGGAATTGTGCAGTGATTGGTCTTCATTATTCCTATCATTGTCGCCTATATCTTGATTGTTGGTTTCTGTTGTTATTTCTTCATCTTTTTCCTCATCAATGTTTTCAACTTCATCTTCCGATGAATCGTCATCACTCGCAACTATTTCTTCTAATTTCCTCTTGTTTTGTTTGCGCCTAGCCATTTGTTTTCAATTTTTTTAAATTATTATTTGTTTTAATATTATTTAGAGGTAATTTTTTGTATTGACCCAGGGCTTTAAATTTCAATGAATACCTTATAAAATCTCATGAAAAAAGAGAATATCATAGAAAAATATGTCTATATTATGAGGTGCAAAATTTAGTTCACGACATTGAATAATCATAAAAATACAAAATAATTTCTGCGTCGACCGGGAATTGAACCCGGGTCACGGCGATGGCAACGCCGTATTCTACCACTAAACCATCGACGCCTTCTTATTATTTATAATTGGTTACTCAATATGAAAATAGAGAAAATTGCTTCAAGTCACTGGAAGGAAGTGTAGCTATTAGTGTTGAACACCAATTTATGCTTTGCATTTTTGTTTATTAATAAAACCATAACAAATAAGATAACAAGGCTTATTGTTCAAAATATTTGCCTTCTTCTAGAGAAACAACCTGGAGTTTTAAATTCCCTAATGAAATATCCAATAAATACAAATGGTTTATTATGTAAATATATGACTTATTCATGATGATCATCATCACCTCCATCGTCATCCTCGTGTTGAGAAACCAATTTATATTCACTACTGTGATCGTCATGATGACCAACATGAACAGGTCTAGCCAAGAAGATTGAAACACTGTGACCTAAAGTTATTATTATTATTCATTATTAATAATTTCCATTCAAGTAATTCAATGAACAAGTATTAAAAGAATTTCAATAAATGGCAATTAACACACAATTTTCACACATTGAGTCAAATTTAACAATTTAAACAAGTGAATAATACTTACTGGCATGAGTGTAGTGAGTGGCCTTTTCAAAAATCACATACCACTGCACCAAAACTTCCAAAATTTCAACAGCCAAATGTTCCTCCAAACTTGCTGATTTGTTGGCAAAGTAGGCAGGATCCTTCTTTCTCTTATTGTAATTGTAATCATACTCACGACCTAAATAAACAAAGTGAATAATACCAGTGGCAAATGAATAAATGCAAAAGATGAAATAAATAATGCTTTCGATCCAATTGATCCAGATGGTGAGTGGTTTCTTTCTCTTCACAGCAATCAATTCACGAATGTAACGGAATGTGAATAGGATTGGAATACAAATCATGGCAATGTAGGAAGTAATTTTCAATCCGAATTGGACATCGGTTTCACCATCGACGAGATGGCCAGTTGTGATGCCCAATAAATCGTTTGCTTGAACGAAGGAAATGACTACAATCTGTAAATGGTGATGGAATTAAATGTTTCAATGAGAAATATTTCGAATAGAGTGTTGCAAAAAGTGAGAAAATCACCAAAAACGATCAAAGCGAACATTGTCATCATAACAACAATCAACAAGGCCATTAAACATGGATACAAAGTATTGAACATTCTAATAAACAATTCGAAAGAAATTTAAAAACAAACCTTGAAAACAGACAGCAAATACATTCTCAATCTTCTATTACCAATTGTATTACGAGAGATTGTTCTGAGAACCTTCTTGGTCTTCTCCCACGAAGACAACTCTCTTCCAGCAGAACCAGAAAGTGGTTCAGTAAGTGATGTAGTCATATTTTTTGCTATTTTGCAAACTGAACAATACACAGAAAGGAACGAAATAGAGTGCTTGTTGTTGAAGAACGACAAAACTCATGCTGGAATAGTTCGCATTCTTGTTAGAATTGGGAAGGATAATCCAATTATGGTGCGACTGAAGTGCTTACAATGAGAAAGAGGCTAATTATTCGAATATGTCAGTGGATGTCATGCTCATGATTGGATGTGAAATTTTAATACAAAATATTGTAAAGCAGTAAAAACAAATAGTATTCGAATTGGAGATACGTTTAGTTCAGTATATTTTAGCGGGAATATAGTACAAAGTTTAATTCTTTATTCAATTTCAATGCCCAAAGTTTCTAATTGACCTTCAACAAGTCGATGCATTCTTCTGAATGTAGATTGATTCTTCTTAACACGTTTGGTCTTGTCTGATGTTTTGCTTATTCTTGTTTTGATTTTGGTGGATGGTGTTGATAAATTAGATCCTGGTGAATTGAGTGAAACAGAGTTGGTTGACTGCTGGAGTGAAATTGTTGGTTTGACTGAGAAGGTTGCTCCAACAAGTTCTTCCTCATCATCTTGTTCAGAATCTGAATCTGAATCAGAGTGGTGATCTTTGAGGATAATCTTTCCAGAGTTGACCGTTGAGTTGTTGGAAGAATTTGGTTTCACTGTTGTGGTGTTGAGTGAAATTTCCTCGTCAGAATTATCGGAATCTGATTCGATTATTCTTCTGGAACTGTTGGATTTTCTATTATCTGAAGGTGTATTGAGTGAAACTGAGGTAAATTCTCCCTTTCCATCAGAAGATGAATCAGTTTCATCGTCTGTACCTGATTCAGTTTCATAGTTTAGTTTGATATTTTCAGTACGATTAATTAAATCATCCAAATCGTCCAAATCATCAGATTCACGTACTTGATTGGTAGTTCTAGAAACTGAGAATGAGTCCTTAATCATAATTTCCATTGCATGATCGTCGTCATTGGATGCTTCGTGTTCAATCATTAACTTGTCCTTCTTTATCTTTTTTGTCTTTTTCTCCTTGTCAGATAATTTGATATCTTGAATCTTGACATCAGAACTGCTTCCCATATAAGATGACAAACTGTTGCTGCTACCTGGAGTGGTTGTACCACCATTTGGTGATTGAGAATTTGGTGGAGAGATGATTGCAGAACCTGGTGAAGTTGAAATTTGCATTGGAGAAGCATGTGCAAAGAGGGAAACTCTCATGTTTTGAGAGGTGAGATCCATATCTTGGGCATGGCTTGTGAGGTTTTTCATTCCCTCTGGAAACATTAATGAAACACGGTTGGAAGCACTCATATCTCCTGAATCGTCGTGTACAGAAGAGAGCTTTGAGAGTTTTCCTTCTTGGTAGAGTTTCCTCAAACGGTCAACTGGATTGGCAATTCCTTCATTGTTGATCTTTTCAACATTTTCAGTCTTTTCCAAGAATTGATTTCTACATCTGTGGAAAGACAAACTCTTCCACATCATTGGAGAGTGAGGAGAAACTTGTTCACTCAAAATGTCATTTGCCTTTTCCTTCTTGGCTTCCTTAATTCTGTTAAGAATAAGTTGATGAATGGCAATCGATTTTTTCTGAATCAATTCACCTTCATTCAACATTTTTGTAACATTATTAATGGCATCAATCCACTCCTCTCTATCACGTTCAGACTCGGCCAAGAAGAAATATTGTCTCCCAACAGTGTGTAAAGTAATTCCACATTTGGTATTTTTAGTTGCTTCCACACGAGTTCCCTTCAAATCAATCGAATCAATTGGTTCCATTTCCTTTTCACTCTTATAATAGGACAATGCACTGTCTTTCAAAACAAAGAATCTAGTCTTGATACTCTTAAAACTACCTCCCTGTTTCTTTAAAACACCCTTCTTTTCAACTCTCTTTGCTTGATCCCCACGAAGGAAATTTCTTGGATCATTGTAAACTTTTTTCAAATTTGCATAATAAACACTTGCACGAAGAGCATAAACCCATTCACTAACTTCTTCCTCCAAATCACAAACCATATAATAATTTCTATTCTTTGTTACAATAGCAAAACAGTTCTTTTTTCCAATTTGAAATTCATCAACAAACATGACAAGACTGTCAACTTCAATTTTAACACTTCCAGCCGGATACGAATCATTTTGACTCTTATAATAGGAAAGTGTGTCATCATGAAGAACGAACCATCTCTTCTTCCAGTTCTTTCTCTTTGCCCCTTGTTTGGTAACATTTCCCTTTTTACTTGTTAATGAAATATCAAATTCTCTCTCGAGTCTGTAATCACCATTTTCCAGAGTTGGAATGTACAACTTTTTTACATATTTATCTGTAATAAACTTTTTTCTAAATGAACTGTTTAATAATCAATGATGCAATACACACACAACAACAAGAATGTTATATCAATTCAACACAGTGTTACGTTATTAATCAATTGTCAAAAAATTCAAAATTCATCAATCATTATCCGATATTATTCGAAAGTGATCATTTTCAACAATTCATCATCAATCATCACACAGGTAACACATCAATATAATAAACATTCATAATTATTATATAAACAATACATACTACTTGTCGTGAGCAGATGGTTTTTCAAAAGGAAATAAATTACATTCCCAATATGCATTAGCTTCTACATTTCCTACTCTATTCATTACTTCATATTGTTCTTCATCATTCCATTCATCCAATTCAACTGATTTCACTTTGGAAATGTGTGTTCCCATTGATCGGTGAACACCCGAACAATTGATACAAACAAAAACACCAAGATTAGTTGAAGCCCATGCTGTTTCTGTTGCTAAACAATCAGCACAATATTTGTTTTCTGATTTGTTTTTTATGCTGATGATTTCTTGTTTGTAGTTTTTAGAGGTCTGTGCTGTTGTGGCGATGACAGACATTTTTTTAAAACTAACAAGTGACAGACAGGTCGGTGATATGACTTACCTTGGTGACTCTTCAAAAATGTGTTGACCATTATTAATCCTTGAACATGTTTAAATGATTCGCAACATCTCACAACAAGCAATTGATCCTTTTTCTCCTTCTCGTAATTACGATTTTTCCAAATGATTCGACCCTCATTGTAAAAATCTCATTTATTTACCAAACATCTCTACATAATCTCTTTTCATGTTCCAATTCTTCCATCTTGAGAGTGGCTTGGTCATTGGAAAGTGATTCATGTTTGATGAAAATATTCTTGAAAGTCTCAATCACAGCAGGGCACATTGAAGATCCATCACCACAAATGTAAATGTGGGCATTTTCTTTAACAATCAAATTGTAAAGTGATTCTGAATTTTCAAGAATTAAATCTTGCACATAGACCTTCTTCTTTGGGTCTTCTCTAGAAAAGGCAGTATGTAATTCAATGGAATTATTCTTTGACCAATTTTCCAACTCGGTTCTATATAAAAAGTCCTTATTTCTATCTCTGCAACCAAAGAAGAGAATATTTCTTCCCTTTGCCTGCAAATTTAATCGTTCTTGGATGAATCCCATGAATGGTGCAATACCTGTTCCTGGGCCAATCATAATAATTGGTGTGCTAGTGTCTGATGGCAGCTTGAAATCTCTATTCTTCGAAATAAATATTGGTACTATGGATTGATGTTTGAGGAAGTTAGTGGCTACACCCTTTCTATTCTTATTAAGGGTATTATAAGTTACAATGGAAACAGTTATTGTTGCCTTTTCATTCTTAGTTTCAACAGCTGATGAACTGATTGAGTAATATCTTGGTACAAGCACTTTGAATTGATCGACAATGTTTTGAATAGTTATTTTAGACTTGGTGTAAGTATTCTTGTTCGATTTGTGAACGAGAGGGATGAGGAAATCTTCCAAAACATCCTCTACCCATCTATCCTCAATGTAGGAATTAAGAGTACTTTCGTCATGCAAAATATTGTCCAATTTGGTTTTCAAATCTTCCATGCCAGTGAAATCTTGCTTATCGTGAAGTAATTGCAGCAGTGAGGCACTGACTTGCTTAAGATCGTAGAATCTTGTAATGGCTTCCTTGAGGGTAATATATTCTGGCATACCACTATCAGCATTCTTGAATGGAGAGCTTTCTGCAGGTGAGAAATAGTTGCTTGGTGCATTAACGAGTGGGGAAGCACTAGATCCATGCTCACAAGTAAAGAAATCACTCAAATACTTGAAGAGTGTCTCTGTAACTTGAGAATCATTCTCAGGAAGGACTCCCAGAGCGTCACCACATTCATATTTCAAGCTCTTATCATCCAACAAATCAAAACAAAAGTGAACACATTCTCTAATGTCTTTTGGATTGGATTCATCAATGCATATTCTTCTATTTTCTGTCACCTTAGCAAAGAATGGATTTGTTCTGTCGTACTGAGTTGTTGTTGACAATGCATTGGCAGAATCACTTTGTAAATAGTCCAAAAGAGGTGAATTAACTGTAAAATTGGCTCTTCTCTCAGTGATTTGTTGAACAACTCCGTTAAGCCACTTATTAATAGATCTCCAATCGTCTCTATCAATGTCAACTCTATCATGAATCCTCTCCGATTGTATAAACTTGCTCTCAAACAAAGAATCAAGTGTTTTCCCTGATCTACAAAAGTGTGTATAACTCTTATCACCTAATGCAAGTACAGAGTAATAAATATTAGAGGTGGTTTCAATTGATTTGTCTTTCTTTTCTTGCATCGATTCAAAGAATGATAGGGCTGCATTTGGAGGCACTCCTTCTCCATACGTTGAACAAACTGAAATGACACAGCTTTCTTGACTCCAATCTATCACATTGTAGTGTTTCAAATCTAATAATCTAGGAACAAAGACAAAGTCATCCTTGTTATTCAACTTTTCCACAATTTCCTCACAAATTTTCATACCAACTTGTTTTGAAAACCCGAATTCTGTACCATACAAGACCAAAATATTAATCACCTTCTTTTGCTTATCAAGTGACGAAATAATATCACTGCTGACACTCTTTGGTGTCCAAACTAGTTTTTTAACTGGTGCCTTTTTGATTTGTGTTTGTTCTTCAGCCTCGGATTCATCCAAACCTTCGAGAAATTCTCTTGTCGACTGAATTTGTTTGTACAATTTATAACCAAGTGTTGATAAGCCAACAATTGCAACAGCTGGAAGTACAATCTTGTATAAATAGGACCATTTGGATGATTTGTTCTTTGTTGATACCTTGTTAGTGACTGCTCTCGTTAAATTATGAGAAATAATTGATGAAATTTGCTGATTATTTGAACTATTAAATTGATTGATGATATTTCTCCCTTGTGATGATGTCTTACCAAACACACTTGTAAGATACATCAAAGTATCCAACAAGAGTTGGTTATTATTATTGATCATCGATGAACCACTACTACTATGACGAGCATAACTAGGAGGAGGTGGGTAGTTGTTTCTTGTCATGTGTTTTGAATTTTTACCTTCCAGATGAGACGTGGCGATTAATCTGGTTTTTTTTCAAGGCTTGTTGAACTGATTCTTAACCTTGATGGTTTTTCAAAGTTTGAATCTTGTTGTGGTGTGTTGAAGATTTTGTAATTGCAACACACTCATTGGTTCTGGTTTGTTCTGCTGTGGTGTGTGGTAGGAAAAACCAATAGAAATTGCTGGCTTATTAGCAAGCCGATTCTCCTATTTGGAAGCTTTCTCTAGAGCGAATTGTAGCCAGTCCGATTCCAAAATTTGATGATGGTGATGAGTGTGACTGGAATCAAGACGCAAAATTTCAACTACCTAGCATGTGTTAAATTTTCACACACACGAACGAGGATCTTTTTTCAACTCCCTCGATTTACAGTATCCTCTCAATAAAGAAGTTGAACAACAATCAAGACTTGTTATTGGTTCAATTTCCATGGCCAGTATTGAATCCTTCCTGAGATGCTTTTTACTGTAATTTCTCAATTTCTCCACATGAAAATGTTGATTTCATTTGAACACATTCTCTTCCTAAACTAACATTGACACAAATTAACCTTCAATTATCCACAACTAATACACATGATCAATCTATTGAATGAATCTTACCAAGTGAGCTTGTTCCAACTCTTCAAGATAACACCTCAGGTTTTTTAGTTCTTCGTTGTTCGAATCTTTGCAGAGAGCGCCAAGCAAGTTAACAACCTTTGAAAAAAATTCACAACACACACCTCTCGCGACAAAGATCTAAAAATCGTACAACCACGAGTCGGAGAGAAAACGTTTGATCATATCGTCATCTATTTATCATCACACACAAAAGAATATTAACGAATATTAACAACAACAACAACAATTATATATAACTGTACAACAATAACGATGAGTGAATTATTAAAGACTAAATTCGATGAACTTATGTTGTTGGTTCAACAAAAGCCTTCTAAACAAGCTCTGATTAAATGGCTCTTATTCAGTGGTGGTATCTTGATTTTGATTTATGTATACAAGGCTAGTGGAATTGGAAAACTCTTCCGTAAGAAGCCTAGAGCAATCCGTGATCCAAATATCAACTCTACTCACCGTTCTAAACAATCAACTCTTAAAGAAAACGAATATGATGTTTGTATTGTTGGTGCTGGTCCATCAGGAGCTACTTGTGCCTATTATCTTGCCAAGTTTGGATACAAAGTTTTGGTTTTGGAGCAAAAGTATTTCCCACGTGAAAAGACTTGTGGAGATGGTTGTACTGCCAAAACTCTTGCATACCTGAAGGAAATGGGTGTTTTACAAGAATTAGAAAAGGAAGGAAAGGTCGCCAGTATGGGAAGTGGAGGTATTGTTGGTCCTAATGGTTTGAGTTTCATTGAAAATTCTGGTGCTACTATTGAAAAGATCAGTGGTGACAATAATTGGACACCAAAAGCAATCAAGAGAATTCACATGGACGAAAAGGTTGCTCGTGCTTGTCAAAAGATGGGTGCCGATCTTAAGGAAGGTATGGATGTCACCAAGGTTAGTCGTAACTTTGTCGGATTGAAGGGGTGGTCTATTGTTGCTAATCACACTCCAAAGGAAGATGGTGAAACCAAGCAAGTTAAATTTTTGGCTTCAGTTCTCGTTTGTGCTGATGGTGCTCCATCTAAGCTTGCTACCTCACTCAAGATGGTCAATGAAGAACCACAAGGTATTTCTTCAAGAGTTTACGTTTCGAACCACAAGATGGAAACTAATTGCATTATCTTCTATCCTAAGCCAGTTTTGCCAGGTTATTGTTCAATGTTTTGTCACTCTGATGGTGATGTTTCTTTGTGTACTTATATTGTTCCAGGTGGTAAACCAACTAAGGATGATTTGGGTAAACTCCATGAATATTGTACAACTGAAGATCCATTGATTACAAAGGCTCTTGGCCCAAATCCTCAATGGCAACAAATGAAGGCTGCTTATTTGAGATTGGGAGGTATTTCTAACTCATACGGTGATAATATTCTCGTTATTGGTGATGCTTGCGGTTTGATTAATCCAATGACTGGTGAAGGTATTCACTACGCTATGGATAGGTATGTTTTATTTTTTTTAAAAATTATTTACTGACCTATTTCAAATAGTGGTAAAATGGCTGCTGAAGTTTTAGGTGATGCCATTAAGGGTGGTGATCTTTCAAAGAATAAGCTCAAACTCTATCAAGATATGTGGGAATACCAATTTGCTAATGACTTCCATTTCTCTAACGAAGCTGCTGTTCTCGTTGCTAAGTATCCACTCCTCCTTGATGCTGTTGCTTCAGCTGTCAAGAAAAAGGGTGGTAAATTCTTGGCTGAATTTGCTATGGTTTCTTCAGGTGTGAAGAGTTGGTCTTGGTTCTTGAGACCTGATGTTGCTTTGCCACTTCTTCTTGAAGTTGTTCTTCTTTCAATCTTTGGTACTCCAAAAAGACAAAAATAAATTAATTTATTAGTCCTTAATTGTTATTAGAGATTAATTTGAATTATTTCGTTTAAGCTGGATGGATTATCGTATTATTATTAAAAAAAATTAGTTTATGAAATAATCAAATATCTAATTGCAAATCCAACTCTGAAAAGTAAGGTAAATCATCTAGCAGCGTTTCATATTCAGAAAGTTTCCTTGTTATAAACATATTAGAATTCAATTCTCTTTTCAATTCACTTGGTATTAGTATGGGAGAGGTCGAATATTTGGTATTGGAAAGAAATTGAGAGAATATAGCATTTGAATACTGATGCCACAATTCTTCCAATTGTTTTGGGCTCACACTAAAAGCAACCTTAGATAGAACACTGTAAAATGGAAAATCATTCTCAAACTCCTCTCTCAATAGTCCTACATCTTGTGGAAAATCTCGATTGAAAAATATTCTATAATCTGTCGTTGACACATTATTCTGGTCCTTAATTGAATTAGCTCCACTGAATTTCATCATTAAATTCCAAAATTCAATATAAACATACATGAAAAAATCGAAAATTTCTGAAGTTACTTCTTCTGAAAATATATTTCTAATTTCCTTGATAATTTCCAAATCCGACGATGATACTCTACTCAAAATATTTGCTATTGAAAATGTGTAAATTACACAAACTATCACTCTGGCGTTGGTTGAATCATTCTCATCCAAAATCATACTATTTACAACACTCGATAATTCTAATTTAATTTCATTAATAAATTCTATAGCCTCTCCGACTGATGACAATTCTCCTCCTCCATTATTTTCATCTTCATCACAGCTGTTATCCAATATTACTATTTCATGATTTTGTTCATCGTCATCGGATGATGATTTATGTTCATTCCGATTAGAGTAAAAGTATTTGTAAATTCCATAACATGACACAGCCACTCCTGTAACAATACTCGATCCTATCAGCAAATTTCTCTTCTTTCTACGGTCTACTTGTTGAAATTTCTGCCAATACTTGGTTAATGATGAAGTTTGAAAGAAGAGATCATGAAACATTTTTTTTTAATAATACTTATTTCCAAATTTAATTTGGGATGTTAAAAAAGATAAAAGATGCCTCCCTTGGGAATCGAACCCAAGACCTCTGTCTTACTAGGACAGCGCTACTGCCAACTGAGCTAGGAAGGCTTTCTTCAAAGATTTTTCGTACACAATCTAGTGTAAAACGAAAACAGTTCTTTGAACACAGAACCATAGCATGCAAGTTCCCACAAATTAGGCTAAAAAATGTCGTTAAAGCTGTGTGATCTGTCTTCCGATTTGCTGAATGAAATTTTGTTGTTGCTGGATAATTTGTTGGGCTACGATAGGAATATCATAAATTTATGCTTGGTTTGCAAAACTCTCTATTCAGAGATATCTAAAATTAATAATTTTTGGAATGATAAAATTCATAGAGCCTTCATTCCTTCGTGTTTTGACACAATTTCCATCAAACAATTGAAAGATTTGGAAAATGAAAACAAACTCATGACAGCTTACTTTAATTTGGAATATTTCTGTATTAATGATTCCAAACTTCCAGTGGAAGATCTTGTGAAAATTGAAAACTTTGAAAAAAAACAATTATCAATCTCAACAATTGGAAATGATTGTGACAAGTTCTACACGGGAGCTGGATTTGGGACTTGGTTTCAAGATGGATTTTATAACCACGAGTACATTTATAGAAAAGGACGGTTTGAATATAGTGGATTGGTCAATTTTGCAGTCAACCATAAAATATGTTGTAACTTTGACAGTGGTTATCTCTACATTGGTGACGAGTTTCCAAACAATATTTTTGATGGTTTTATTTGGTTGACAAGCTTGTGGGAATTGACAGATTGGACTGAAATTGAAAGGAGGTGCTTGATCATTAATGACTTTTATGAAGGAAAGGTCAAGATTGATGAACCTGAAAAGCCATTCTTTATTTGCCTGGTTGCGAAACATTTTGATAGAGAAACATTTGAAAAGATTGTTTATTTATTGAATGGATATATTAAGAGGAGAGGAATGACAGTTTCTCGACTCATGTATTGTAATTTATTAACGATAGAGCCAAAAGCTGTCATGCTCAGTTTACTAAGCAGAATTTCCAAGAGTTTCTTTTCACAACTATTGAACCATCTCCACACAAAGTTTGTCCCTCTTGGCAGACAAAAGAAAAAGTGTTTCCTTATGTAATTATCTCTTACTAGTTCCAAATAATATTTTATTTAAAAGAATTTACCAACAATGTTTGAATCTTGTTCCCAATCAGATGACAAATTACCATTCGGATGGAAAATTAGCTTATTAACAACATTAGGATACTTATCAAATGAACTAGCTAGTGCATCATAGGAACTAGTCTCAAAAATCACATCAATGGAATCCTTATATCTGTAACTCTCATTCATGTAATAATATCCAATTGTTGTGAACATGTAATTGAAATTCTTTCTCACATTTGAGAATGTAGGAGCTACTTGAGAGAGCACTGATGAAATAGTAACTCTATTCTCATCAATCCAACGTTTGGTCTTATTTTGATTATCATATCCTTCCTCTCCAATCACTGACAATTCTCTAAAGACAACTCTTTTTACACCCAAATTAATGGCCCATTCCAAATATTGTTCCACTTGTTCAATATTAGAGATACCTGCCTTAGTGAGAATGCATGAATTCTTCACAACTTTGAATAATGGAGGAAGTACATTCTTGGTGACATTTTCATAAATATCATTCAATCGAATTGGTTGTACCTTTTCAAATCTCATAATCTTCTGATTAACTTGTTCATCAAAATGTTGTCTACTCAATTCAATTCTATCAAAATTAAGATTTTTCAAACTGTCAACAACCTCTTGAGCATAAAGAGCAAATCCACTTCCATTCGAATACAAAACCTTTTCATCAAATAAATCTGGATATCTTTCCAATAATTCACAAAATCTCTGAAACCAATTAGGTTCACTTGTTGCTTCCAATCCAGAAAGTGACAATCCCATATTTAACTTTCCCTTTTCTTTTTGAATGTTATCAAGAATTTGGAAGGATTTTTCAAGCCCTTTAAAATACTGATCATAATCTTTGATTCTTTTAGTAGGATATGAATTCATCTTCTTTTTAGAACTAGGATTCTCATCTTGCATTCTTTCTAAATTTTCACTGCAGAAATGACAGTTGGCATTGCAAATCCTTGCAAAAGCATACGGTGTGAAAGTCAACCCATTTCTAACGTGTAAAATTTTGTTTTTTTCAGATGCATCCGATCCTTGCCAATTAAATATCTCTGATGATAGAGGTGTCATTAATTTAGGTTCATAGAGTGATGATTTCAATTGTCTCATGCGAATCAGCTCTTCATCACTTGTTGCTGTCATTACTTGATTTCTGTATGCGTGATGATGTAGAGAAGCAGTGGCGACAGTACATGTGTGAAAGGATCGGGAGAGGCCAAATTCTCCCACCATGTTCAAGTTTGAACTTTTAAATGATGACGACAAAAAACTCTTTGATGATGTTACTACTGCACAGAGTTTCATTTTTTTCACTTTGGATTGTTCGAGAGTTCGCGAGAGTTCAACTGTAAATGAAAGTCAAAGGATCCCTTTTCGAAGGTGACAAGGATTAATTTCACACATTTCTCAATCCTTCCATTTGTTAATTCCTTACTACTATCAAAAGAGAATTACATGACACTGATTAAGTCTTTTTATTAATAAAAATTGAGAGTGAATCTGAGCTTTGAGAGTGGAGTAAGGATGGTCAAAATATGATCCTGTTGCACAGGATCACACATAATAGAGTCTGGTCTATAATTCTTTTCCAGGATCATAATGTTTTTGAAAATGAACTTCAAAGCATCTGTCAAAATTTGATAATTGAGACAATACACCACAAAACTAAAGAATTTGTCATCAAGTAATTGTTGTTTGGTTGTTTGATTCTTCTTTTTTACAGTAGAATCTATCGTTAATACTATGCTGTCGAATGAATAACCTGTCTTTACATTCATACCAACTTTGGATAACTCACCCTTAGCACAGGCAGTAATTAAATGCCATGGATGAGAAATAAGAGTACCAGCAAAATTCTTCCATTTTGACTCAGAAATTAACTTGTCCATTAAGATTGACTTTAAAATGTACATTATTAAACTTCTGACAACTTTTCCAATGTTATGATTTTTTGACTCGTCTGTAATTGCATTGATTGGAATTTTTTCATTCTTTCCAATTTCAATAATGTATTGTAAAAGCGTCTTAATGTTACCTTGCAAGGTTGCGATTAGAGTACCTTCCTCTTTTGAACCGCCTGCTTGTTGAGACAATTCAAATTCAAACTTGAGTTCAAAATTGAAATGTTTCTTCAATAAATTCAAAACAGCAAAAATGGTTGGTGAGTATTCTTCCAAATTCATTATGGATGTTTCTTCGAAACACATTGCTGTGTATTTTTGATTGAGAGCGAGCTCATATGTACAAACTGCTAATAACTTGCTTTGTAAAAGGTATTGAATAAAGAGTAAGTCCCTCTCTTTCAATTTCTTAGGGTCAAGAATTCTCACTTCCTTAAAAGCAAGAAAATCTTGAACAATCTTTTCCTTTTTTACAATATCAAGTTTTGAAAAAATGGTACATAAATCCCTATCAGATTTGAATATTGTCGGTTTGGTTCTGTTAGTAAGTATAGAGTAAATCGAGTGAACTAAAGGTGCCAATAAAGGAGAGGTTCTGTTAATATTTACAATTCCAGACACTCTTGTTTCCTCAGTCATTGAACTAGTCAACAAATCAATAATGTTTCTTCTCAACTTATCAAGAAGAGGATGTTCCATGAGAGGTTTTTCTGTATAGAGAAAAGTGTATGGTTTTTCCCATCCCTTTGGAAAAGTGGAAGGATCCACAAAGTTCTCAAACATTTTTTCTTTTCTTTTTGGTGTAATTGGAGAGTAAAGGTCGTACAGACTCTTGGGAGTGCAAGAAAGAGGCGTTGTTTCGTTGTGAGCACTGTCTGATCTGGAAGGACTTGGATGAGTGAGAGTATTTGATGTTGTAGTATTTGTTTCAGAAATTGTTGACAAAAGGGCGCAATCTTCTCCAATGAAATCTTCAAGAACTGCATGCTCAACAGTTACCTCCTGAGCCAATTCTTGTGTGGCTTCTTTCTTTGTGCTACTTGATCTTGAGGAAGGATTAGAATCAAGAAACTCTTGAAGTAGCAAAGCTCCTGCTTCTTGTTGATGAGGAGAAGAACCTGTTTTCTTTCTATTGGCTCTTTTTGACTTTCTTGAATCAGATCTTTCTCCACTACTGGAATGGCTATCTGTTGTTGATGTTATTGATACTTTTCTTCCTTCACTGCCTTTTTCCATAGCCTGCTTCTCTAATACAGAAACTAAAACATCAACGCTGCTGGACGGCTCCTCTTCATGGGTAGAAATGATGTCAGATATCTTTTCCTCTTCAATTATATCTTCCTTTTCTGATTTTGGAACTGATTGTGGGTCAATATTTGATTCTGGCTCACCTTCTGATAAAAAATCATCAATGTTTACAACAGAATGTTCTGTTGTTTCATCATCACTTTCTTCGCCTTCCTTAATTGATTCTTCTTTCACCATTTTTGCAATGGCTGGAAGAGGTTTGGCGATTGGTGTTTCTATTTCTTTTATCTCGAGTGGTGACACTTTTGGATCTGGTTTTTTTGGAGTCTTGGAAAGAAATGAGGAAAAATATGATCTTATTGATGCAGTTCTGGAGATGGTTGGCTCAGATGCCTTTTTCTCAAAAACTGGATCTGGTTTTGTTTCTACAACTGTAGTTGGTGTTGACTCTGGTTCTACTGGTGTTATTGGTTCTGAATCGACAGGTGAAGTGGACGCTTGAACTTCAAACACATCCTTTGCAACTTCTATTGGTTTTGGTGATACCACTGGTAGAGCCTTCACTGGCTTCTTTGGAACAAGAGGCAGAGGTTTTGTTGGAGAATCAACAACAGGCAGACTTGGCTGTTGAGGCAATGCTTTCAAGATAGGCAGAGGTTTAATTTCGACGATTGGTTTGATTGGTTGAACGGTTTCCTTTTCAATCTGTTTCTCTGGTTCTGTTATCAGCTTAACTTCCACTGTGGTTGTAGTTTCTTTTTGAGTATTCAAAATTGTAAATGACGTACTTGTTTGAGAATTTGTTTCAACCTTTGGAGTTTCCACAACCACTTGTTTTGGCTCAACTGGAACAGGAAGAGCTTTTGGCTCAGAACTCTCAACAACTTTTGGAATCTCTGCTAGTTTATCTTTGGTAACAATTGGAAGAGGTTTCACAGTTGTTTGTTTTGGTTCTTCAACTTTGATTGGAACTGATGGATCTAGCAATTTTTCCTCTTTTACCACAACTGGTTTTAAAGAAATCAGGGTTGTTTCTTTGCTTTCATGTACATTAGGAGTTGAGACAATTGATTGTTTTTCAGGAGATTTCTCAATGGTTTTAGTAGTTTTGGGAGAAGTTTTCTCTTCTAATTTGGGAGAAGATGGTGCTTTTTCATCAATACGTGATGACTTTAAGGTAATGGTGGTGATTTCCTTTTCCACAATTTCCAAAGAATTTACGTCAATTGGTTGTTCTACAAATACAGGTTGTTGTTGAAGAGGAGTTTTATCCTCAATCGAAGGAGAAACAATTTCTTTTTCTACTATAGTGGGTGTTGAATTTGTTTTGACCTCCTCACTACATGGTGTTGTGGCATTTTCCTCGTTATATGCAGGTTCAAGACTTGGTGATGATGTAGTCTCTTGAATTGATTCGATGGTATTTGAAGTTTGGAACACCTCATCAGTTACAATTGTTGGTGATAATGGGGTATGGTCCACAACATGTGATTCCTCAATATCATATTCTTCAAAGGTTTCCAAATAATCCTCTTCTTCAAACTCAACAACATGGTCCTCAGGCTCTGAACTTGTTGGCAGTGTTGTGGTTGTTATTTCAACACTATTTGGAGTAGTATCAATGATCTGCTCTTCTTTGGAAGTAATGATGGGAAGTTCGGAGCTTTTATATTCTTCTACAGTGTCAATAAGGGATGATTCTGGAAGTGCCTCAATATTACTATTATCTGATATTATTGTTTTAGTTACATCTATTGGTGAAGTAGAGACTACTGGATGTTCTTCATACTCTTCATATTCCTCGTAAAATTCATCATCGTCAATCTCTTCTGGAGTTAACTCTTCGGTTGTAAGTTGTTTTTCATGGACTTCGACAAAAGTTGTTGAAGGCTCAGCAAGTTCTTCTTGTTCTTCATCTACCACTTTCTCATTATTTTCCTCAATTATAGGATGAATAGGAGTGTAAGAGAAAAAGAAGGAGCTATGATCAGCCTTAAACCTCTTAAAATGAATCTGTGGAGTAGAAGTGGTAATTTTCGACTCAACTTGAGAGCGAAGTTTTGAGTACCTTTTGGAAATTCTATCCAATGCTTGTATCGGTGATTTGTTCTTTTGCATATCATTACTAGTCTCTTTTAAAATTGCTTGATAATTCCTTTCCAAGCTATTTAACTCTTCCTCATTCGAAAATATATCCTGGTTCCTATTTCTATAGAGAAATACACCAAGCTTGGATGGATTTTGTGATTGAAGGGATTTTAATTCATTCTTGCCGTCTTGTTGATGATTTTCATTGAGTTTTTCAAATCGCGCTCTCAATGACTTCCACCCTTCCGTCATTTTTTAACTAAATGTTTTTACACCTCAATCAGCCGTTTTGAAAACAAATAGAGGAGAGCGAGAGCAGCAGAAGCTTTCATCTCACATGACTGCTTGGTGAATAGAGTGAAAGAGCATATTGAATGAGCGGTTAGTACCACCAGCAAGTTAGTTCCTTCTGTTACCAAAATATTGTAATCTTCAAGAAAAAAAATTTGGTACTTTGTTGCTGAAGTGGATGACTGTTTCATAATGGCCATATATTGTTGTTCCCTTAGTGATATGAATCTTCATGGAGATAACCTCTGTACAAATCACCATGTCTTTTAATGAATTCAACTGAGTTCATTACTAATTTGTATAATGATTTCAAAGTAATAGATTCATGATAAAAGTTTCTCAATTCTTCAAATTGATAGTTAATATATTCATTCCAATCTTCAATTATAAGTCTTTCATCAGTTGTTAGATCAATATTATCATTCATTGGAATTAAGTATTTGTATGTTGAATGATCATTTTCAAACTTCATTATTTTTCTTCTAATTGAATCATTAATTCCAGATTGCAGTATTGACAGAAACATAAGGAGCATCTTTAGTTTTGAAATTTGAAAATGTTGAATTAGAATCATCTCCTTCAGAAACAAGAATATTCCTTTGATGTTAATTTACAACAATTATTATGTTCAACAAATTAGTACCACTATCTTTAGTATATTTCACAAATTCATCAACTCCAGAGAATTCATTCAATTTATCAATTAGTGGAAAATCCTCACGCTTTTCAGATGGATATTTGGATCCAAATACATCCGCAAAGTCAAAATACTGTGAGATGTTGTGGATCCTGTTTGGCGGAATCCCCTCTAATTAGTTTTTTACAAATTAAATCATTTATTTTTTCTTGGCTGGATTCAAATTCCTTCTTGAGTGCTTAGGTAAAGGAATTCCTTTAATCTGTGATTTTCTTTCTTCTTTTGGAATTTCATTAATTTTAGGTGTTCTGTTGTTTCTATTGGTTCAGTTAGTTTCTGGTTTTTCAGATTGAGATGAAGATGGAATAGAATTAGAAGAATATGGTTCAGATGAGTAGTTGTTACATTGCAAATTAATAAAAACAAGATTGAGAACAAGTAATTATACTAATGGGTATTAAAGCTTAGGGACTGTTTCATCTTTAAGGTGATTCAGCCTTGAGACCTGCTTTAATGGATATAAATCTTTATTAGCATTGGCTGTTTCGAATCGAAGAAGCGAGAGCAGAAGCACCTTGTGAACCAACCTTGGCGTTGTTTGAGTCTTTGCCAGGTGATATCTTTTGCTAATTGTTCTTCTTGTTCTTCTTCGTGTCTTGAACAGGAGGTGAAGGCATAACAGAACTATCAGATGAATTAGGTTATTGTGGTGATAATTTTTGAGCATGGAAAAATACTCAACTTATATTTTATTAAGTTTACAATGAAAACAAGTTAATTCTTCACTTCGCTCAGAATTAGACACCAGTGGCTGCTAATCCAACACGTCTTAAATATCGTTTCTTGGATTTAGAATTAAGCACCCAATTACCCGCTGTAGCAATAATCACCTCAGAAACTCCCTTAGAAGCCAACTCGGTGGCTGTACCTATACGAAAGCTATGTCCAGAGACATGATTAGTTCCTACGGACATTGCATTCTTAATAATATATGATAGATCAGTTGTTTCTAAATACAGGTCGTCGAACAAAGAGAATAATGGAGAATCTCCAGACTTGAAATGTTTAACCATTATCGAAGTTTACTGTGATAAATGGAATACCTAGGAGTTTTGTTAGACTTCCATCAAGGTTTGGTAAAAATTCCAGAAGACAAAAAGATTACAGCTTTAGAATTCATAGATCAAGAAACAATTGGATGGATGGACAGGTTCTGATTATTTATATTCCATAAAATGGGAGTATGTCAATGCACTAAGCCGCAGCAATAAGCTTGCAGAGTATCGAGTATTGCTTAGAACTTTTGCTGTTAACTAAAAAACTTACCAATTATCAGACATTACAAGAAATTTCACAATTAATTACGAAGAACTAGATTGTTTTCTGTTAAAGCAACAATGTATTACTTAATTATTAATAAATTTATTTTTAAAAAATCCTTGTGTTGAATCTATCGGATAATCCGGATCCAGGATTCACGTTTTTATTGGAATCTTGGATCCAACTGATCCGTGTGGGATTTGGATCAAGGATTTTCCATCCCCTAGGTGTAGGGAATACTTGTTGTGCATTATGTTGTGGAGGTCTAGTATTAATTAAAAGATTGATTCTGTTTATTGGTTTTATCTTTTTATCTTTATTCATCATCTCTTTTGGGGTTTTCTTTGGAATGATTGTTTACTATTTTGAAACAGAAGACATTCTAGAATTAGATATAGATTAATAGACTTCCGGAAAAAGTTTTGCTAAAAGTCGACTTTTTTAAGGTACTTTCACGCTAATTTGCAAAAAGGCGCCTAAAAGGTGCCTTTTTTACTAAAAACTACTTGAAACACATCCAAAGTTTGTTCAAGAAAATCTTGAGCAACTTTCAAACTGTTTTCAAATAATTCCTCAAAACGTTCAAGTATTTGCTGAAAAAACCCCAAGGGCCTTCAAACTTCTGAACTCACTCTCTTTCTTAACTATATCCCATCCAAAAAATCCACCAATTCCTTAAGAGATCCAAGGTTTTTGAATGTCACCTGGTAATTGTTCTATAATGTCCTTTAACTCGGCACTCATAATTGCAGAGTAGAGGTCACCATCAGATTTTTTAAATAGATTAAAAATATTTTTTGCCCATAGTAGATTGCATTTTTGTATTTTGGGCGTAAGTTCCTCTATAGTTGAAAATAAAGTTGTGTTTTCCATTCCGTCAATACTACTCAGTGCTGATGCTAACGTGAAAAGAGCCATATCAGAGTTGGAGGCTGAATTAGTTGGACAGGAGGCAAAAGAGCTTTGTGATAGGGATCTGGTGAGAATCATAATGTATTTTTTTTTAAGTCTAAAATTATTGGTTGCCAAGACTCCAAGTTTGCAATGTCGATAATGGCTGAAAATGCAAAAAATCAAAGAACTGAAGAAGGGAATTCGCTGTGGGTTTAATCAATTTTTTGAAATTAGGCAACATACAAGACTCCACCAACAGAGTATTTTGTTCAATTCCATACGGTGATTGGGTCAAAGTGCTTACTGGAATGTTATCAAAGAATACCACATTTCCATTTAGTTTTACTTTACGAGAGTGGATAGATATAATTGAGATACTAAAAATGTTCGAATTACCTTTCCATTATTGGAAATATTTGACTATGCAATCCCCATACGCTCTATTAGCCCTTCATCTACATTTATCCATATCTGAAAACTTGAGTTGTGAACATAATTATTTATTGGGATTAAAACCTGATATGTATTGGTTTTCAAGTTGAAAAAATAACAAAACAAGGAGATTTGTTGGATCAGGCATTCACAAACCTATGGAAAAACTCTTTACATATCTTTTTCGGGACTGATACTGAAGCTGTGAAATGGTTTGTTCAAAATGACAAGGATAATTTCTTTTCTTGGAACACAACAATCACTTCTTTACGCAAATGTTTACGTTAAGGTATTGAGAACTGCCTAGAGAAATTTAAAACTATTAAAAACAAATGTGTTACGTTCTGTTACTTATATTGTAGGAAACAACAACGAGATTATGGGCAAAGATTAATCAATTCCTTACTACCAATCTTATTTACTGTTTTGCTTGGTGTTGTTGATTTTTGTGCCTTTCAGGGTAATTCTATTATCCTAGATTCTACTGCTTTTGCTGTAGACACTGGTTTATCAATTGCTAATGCTATACTTTCACTCGCCTCTTCGATAGGGAATGCAGTCCTCCCAATGCAGCAAGTGTTTATAACTCAATCGTGAAAGCACTTGTTGATGCTGTTGATTCAGGAGGTGGTTTGTTTACAAAGTTCCCTCCTTCAAGTATTGAAAAAGATTGTCCTTCATAGAGTATAATGAAGGGCAATCTTTCTTGGATAATCTACTTTGATACTAGATTACGATAAATTATAGAGGTCTCCAGGTCTTGCTAATAATCTGAAACCAATAATTAAAATGGCTGTAGTTAAATTAAATGTGAATTCATCGTGGGAAGCCACGGAATCAATATAATTCTTAATATCATAAGCTGAAACTCCATTTCTTTTTAGTTTCTTTCTATCAACAATGTAAGTATACCTTAAGTCCTTTCTTTAGTCTAGCAAAACTATTGGGAACATTAAGTTTCCAACCTTCAACGTTGAAGAACGAGAAAGAATTGAAGAGCTGGCTTCAAATTGTTTAAATCATACCCTTTCTTATTAACTGAAAGGTAAGCTGCAAAGCATTCTATTGCATAAGGATTAGATCTTGGAATATTGTGAATCACTAAGAACCATTGGAAAGCTCCATAAACTTTGGAATATTTCTGAATGGTTGAATTGGCTAGAGAAATTGATAGGTAATTTCTCATCAGTAATATAGTTGACCGTTCACTTGAGCTACCAGGAATGTTTGATCTTCGAAGTTGTTGAATAATTCGGTGTACGGATCCACGATAAGCATTCTTCTTGGAACCTTTCTTACTTTTAAGGATATCCTTAATAGTATTGGGAACCAATGAGAAGTTGGCCACTCCGGCACTACAAAAGTTCCCTTCGCTCTCTAATTTGATTAGATGGAAAAGTGCTTGGGGAATCAGACCTAAAGGAGGCACGCAATAATTCAGTTAGTCTTTCTCCCAGGGTTGACCGAATGCATCGGTTTCCATCCAACTGTTGTATGTTATTGTCACGGCGAATGGGTCTACTGTATGGTGACCGAATTCTTCTACCAAATCTATCAATTCTTGCGAAGATTTCCAATCTCCTAATCTGCTTAGTCTGTCTGCAATCTTGTTTTCTCTTGATGGGATGTTGACTACTTTGCTGATGTGCCAATCTTCTTTGATTAAGATTATCCAAATGTCTCTTGCAATTTCGGATAAATGACTGAGATAGCCGTAACCTTTTGCTACATAAGATAGAGCTGTAGAGTTGTCCCCTCTTATTTCAATGTGAGTATCTTTGGGAAACAATCTCAATCAGCTTGCTTCTTTGAAGAATTGAAATATCGCTATCAATTCTTTCACGTTGAATGATGAATCTATTTCGAACTTGCCTACGACGATAGTTTTTGAGGAGTGGATTGCAAATCCTTCCAGAGATGCATCTGAATTGATTATTATTGACTCTGGAGCGTCGAGTATTAACCAAGAGCCTTTGGATGATTGGATAATTTTTCGTAATACCCTCAAATCTTTGGCAGGGCCTCGATTCACTAGCATACTTCCTTTTGAATCTACTCTTATTGTCATTTGCTTTCTTAAACTATCCAGAAATGGTCTGATCGCCGGATCTGCCAGAGATAGAAATTCCATCTTTCCAATAAACTTGGCTATGAATCTTGTTTGTGCTTAAACCGAACGGAAGGCATTGAAAGTGGTATGTTTTGCCTTCGAAGATGAATCCTAATAGGACTTTGTTGTTTCCTTACTGGAACTTGAAAACAACCTTTCTTTAAATCCAACTTGCATGCCCACATCCCTTTTCTTATGAATTTCATAACTTTTTGAATGGATTCCATCTTGAGTGAGTCTGTGCTTTTGCCATCGTTTATCTTTCTTAGGTCCAAGATAAACCTCTATTCGGCTGAACCTTTCTTTGGGACAACGTTGATAGGATTTAGAACTGGATTTAAAGAATAGGTTATAATTTGGTTTTGTAACATGGAGTCAATCTCTCTCCTTATCCATGCTTTCTCTTTCTGAGAGAACTCCTCTGGTGGTAGTTTTTCCATTGGCTGGAATCTGAATCGCTTCAAAACCACCAGAACCGGCACCCAATTTAATGGCAATATAATTTAAGTCAGCAATATTCTGGATGAATTCAATAGCTTGAAGCCATTCAACTAAATCAAAAGAGTACCATTTCTCAATCTTTTACAAACTTGTACAATAATGTGAGATTGGGCTAGTAGTAAAGGATAACCTTTACTTCTAAATTCTTTTGAAGTAATACATTGTTGTTTACACTTGCTTTAACTGGAAAACAATCTAGTTCTTCGTAATTAATTGTGAAATTTCTTGTAATGTCTGATAATTGGTAAGTTTCTTCGTTGACAGCAAAAGTTCTAAGCAAAACTCGATACTCTGCAAGCTTATTGCTGCGGCTTAGTGCATTGACATACTCCCATTTTATGGAATATAAATAATCAGAACCTGTCCATCCATCCAATTGTTTCTTGTTCTTCTTTAATTTCCTCTCTTTGATTCTTTTAATTTGCCTAATTTGACATATCAGTCTAGTGCCTTTTTGTCAAATTGTAAAAAATAATCACCTTGTTTCAATATTGTCAGTTCATCATTTAAATTAATATCTTCTGATTCATTAAATTGAGAAAGTATTTGGAAGATAATTGACTTGTTTCTGAGCAAAGTTGTAATTGTTTTTGTTTGTCAAATCTTCTAGCTCTTGCAACATCACACGAGTACTTATTTGCAAAAGTAAGATGTCATCTTTATCCATAAACATAGATACAAGTCTTGATTTCAATTCTTTAACATCTTTACCAATTCCTGAGAATGTTTATTTATTAACGTTTGAAATTGTTCCATTAAAAATTGGAAGTGCAATACACAAATGTTTATTCATATGATTTTACATTGAAAAGTGTCGAGAAACATTAATAAGGCAAGCCCGTATTCTTTACCGTACTAAAAGACCATCCAAGATTTAAACATTCATTTAGATTTTTTTCAAAATCTAAAGAAAGTGTTTCAGAATTTTTCCTTCTGAAACTTTCATCAAATAGAGTAAACTAGTTTGATAATAATAAGCACGTATTCTCTTAATTACTAAATTATAAACATGCCTATCTTATCTCGAATACTTGCTTTTTTTAAATTAATTGTTCAAGAATTTAAGGAATTAGGCGGGAAAAAATGAGCACAAATACAACAACATGGCAATCATCCACAAATAAACAACAATACAAGCACCTCCATCGATCGGCAACACAGATACAGGTATGTTGTTGTGTAATTTTCTTATTGTTATAATGAATTAGAGCCAATGGAGAGGTCATAAAACAAGGAAACAGATCACAGATTGGGCAATGAAGGAATTTGAAAATATTGTGATGGAGATCGAAGGAAAGGATTCGGAAATATCTTGGAATTCATCGAAGTTGCATTCCTTACCAATGCCATCTGTTTCAAATACAAAATTGAGGTAATTTTCAAAGAATTTAAATATTTGAATTAAAAATCGGAAATTGATAATCAAATAATGTAGTGAGGATGAAAATGATTTGGATAGGATTCTATCAAACTTTGTAAATAGGAATGATGCTTCACCTTCATCGTCATCAAATGAACCATCTAATCAACCAATATTCATGAAGAATGCTCAGAAATTATTCGAGGAAAAACTGAAAGAAGCATTTCAGGAACCCTCGGTTCAAACCCCAGAACCTCAAACTCTAAATACTGGTATGAATACATCCGTAATGAACATTCCTAAAATTACAAAAGAACAGGAAATTCAAACAGAAACACTCAGAACCTCAATAATATCTAAAGAACCTCTGCAAGCAATAACTCCTCAAAATAGAAGACTTGTGACAGTTTCCACAAACACCAGTATTGCATTTGATGGAATTCCAAAAATTCAAGAACAAAAAACTCAAGATTTATCTATTGAAATACCTCTCGAAGATACTTCATCAGTTCAATCACAAGAAGATTTGTCAGACATGTTAGATGAAAGTGCCATAATGATGTCTAATTTGGACATGCTTAAAAGTTTTGATTTCTCAGAAATGAAGAAATCATCAGATAGCACCATTTCAACCCAGGCACCAACCAAATCAAAGGAGCCATTCATGCCTCAACAACCAATTCAATCAAAACAAAATGTTTCAAACGATTTCAGTACAACTAGATTGAAACAGAGCCAAGAAATTCCACCATCCAAAAACAACTCTATCCTTTCCAATAATAATACTACCAACAATTCTATCAAGTCCAATTTGACTGCCTCTGTAAATCAAACCACTCCCTCACCTAGCTCATCACAAACTAGTGAAAAATTGCAACAACAGCAAAAACAAGCCAAACAAGAATTACAACAACAAATGAACATGCTACGATATGAAATTCAATTGGCTGAGGAAGCCTATTCGAGGAGAAAAAAGGTAAGTTGTCTATTTTCATATTTCGAGATTTGTTTACATTTTCAATGAATAGGAACTTGTTGAAGAAAGGAAGAGGCACATTAGGTAAATAGTAATTGACATGATATCATCATTTAGCACTGCGAGTATAATTCCACAATAAACAATACATCTATTTAATCCAAAAGCCAATAATTCCTTATTGTTATTTATTGTTGTGCTGACTTGGCAGCAATATATTCCTCGATTAATGACTTCATACTCTTCTTTTCTCTCATAGCCTTCAACTTTAATTCGTGCTTTTCCTTCATTGTGAGACGAACGTGTTGTGGTAAATGTTGAGTACCTTCAGGGAACAATTCAGCGGTGGAGACTGATTTGACTGAAAGTAAAAGTCTACATTTATAAATTAAACCTCTAATTTGTGGAGAGTCCTTATGTACTTGAATTTGATGAACTTTCTTTAATTTGAGTACCTTTATCGAGTCTTGAACATCTTCGGTTTGATGGAATGGACTTTTTACCAAAGTAATAAAGAACAATCTGCCTCGAGCAACTTCCTCGGATGCTTGTTGTTGTTGTTCAAAATTGCAAGCAGAAGTGGAGAAGAGACGAGGTGTTGTTGAGAGTGAGTTTAAGAGTGAGCAATTAATGTTTTGTGTTTTGGTAATATTTCGGACGACGCCGCATGATGATGAGATGAAGCTTTTCATTTTTTTGAATTTGTAAAAGAATAAAAATTTAATTTTATTATTTTCTAGTCTAATTGCTAAAGAGTAAAAGAATACCTAAATATTATATTCGAATACCTACTTGCTTATCTTCTTCTATAATCATGTTGAGATCTACTATAGGAATCAGAGTGATGTCTATCACGGTAATCATCACGATGATAGGAAGAGGATGACGAAGAATGATGATTGTCAAAGTCTCTTCTATCTCCTCTGTCTCTGTATCCTCCACCTCCACCATTGTAAGATGATGATCGTCCACCACCTCCAGATGAATATCTATCATCATGACCTCCTCTATTATCCCTTCTATTGTCATGTGAGGAACTTCTATTATCGTGTGAATAGTATGAAGATGAGCTACTACTGCTTGGAGCGTAGCTAGCTGGTTCTGAAGGTTGTGGAACTGGTTCATTTTCTGGCCTCTTTCTTTTCAGTTCATAGTAGTCATTGTAATCATTTCCTTTCATTTGTTTATAGTGATCTCTGTCAGCAATTAATTGTCTCTTGTCATTAAAAGTTCTATTTTCTCTTAATTCTTTCAATTTTTCTCTAACTTTTTGGAAACCCAAGTGAGCCTTACCAGCAAAGTGATCAGCCAATCTCTGGTCACTTTCATTTACACTCAATAAGGCACCACAAATTTCACAGACAATAAGTTCTTGTGTATCTCCGATTTTTTGTGTTGGGGCTTTAGCTTCCACAGTTTCCTTTTCCTTCTTTAAACTATCCAATCTTTCCATGAGTTTGTGTGCTTCTTCATATTCTCCTTCCGTTGTTAATTCTTCAATTTGTTTTGTTACTTTATCAATTTCCTTCTTGATATTTTGTAATTCCAATGGTTCGTTATTCTTATTTAAATCCTTTTTATGTTGTACATCCAATCTCGATTGTGCTTTAGCAATTTTTTCATCGCAATTATCTTGTATTTGTGCTAATATTTGTTCCAATTTATGTTCATAATCAAAGTTGAGAGTTTTCTTTTCCTCTTCGAATTGTTTTTTAAATTTCGGAGGAACAGGACAACAAAGAAATGGACAAGGTCCCAAGTCGAATTTTGTATTTGGAAATAATTTATATGGACACAAGCCTAGTAGATCATATTTACAAACTCTTGGATCGGTAAAATGTTCAATGATTAAATCCTGTCGATCTCCATTCCTATTTACGCCCATCAATTCGTCCAACAAGGCGGAAAAGTTTCTAGTTGCTGTGATCATTTTTTTTATTAATTTTTATTTTGGATTTATTGATATTTGAATGTGTATCGTTGTGTTCTAATAATATTATTATATTTATTGAATCAAAGCAAGATATTGGATATTGTTATCATGATGATACCTATTGGTTTAAACACAATGGAACAAGATTACCATAAGAATTATGTAACGGTTCCCGCGCTAAGAGATTCATGAACAAATTGGAAAAAAAATGAAGAGGAGTTTAGCTTCTTCATCTTCTTCATCTTCACCTCCAACAAACGCTAGAACAACAACAGAAAGCTGTTCATCAACACCTCCCAAGCAAAATGTTTCAGAGAGTAATAATAGTAATAATCCTCAACAATGTAGAACTCCAAAGAGAAAGATGATATCTCTGAAATCTTTGATGTCCAGTCTGCATTGCTCTCCGATTAAACCAATCAATACCAACAACAATATTTCTGGATTGTATGATAGTAATGAAGATCATGTTGTGGCTTCTTCAAATAATTGTACAAGAATCACCACATCAATTAGTAATGCTGATAATAACCAGATTAGTAACAGAAATCAAGAGACTCACCTTACACCACCTTTATTCCCTGTTAGTGACGAATTAGATAGAAAGTTAATGCCATCACCAAGGAAGAAAATCACACTTCGAGTTAAATCTTCCCCTAAGAATAGTACTAGTAGTAGTTCAGGAACAACAACACCAGCAGCAAAACATCACGACAATACCAAAACACCCCTCACCATTTACAGCACGAGAGTAGCAGACTCTTGTTCATCATCTGATTACCACAGATCATCCACAGCAGTCGAATCACCATGCCCATCACAACCAGTTGTTGAAAATATTCCCATGGATCAAGTAGTTGGTTTCTTCTTTTTATACGAAAGTCATGAAAGTTTGAAACAAGCAACTTATTGTCAGGTTGTGCCATTAAGGAAAGGTAAAAGTTTGATATCAAGAAAGGGGGCTGATGAAGTAATTAGAAATAAGAAATTACCATCCTTTGATCATTGGATTTGTATAGATAGGACTTATATTTCAAGAGTACATGCTCTAGTAGAGGTATCGAATGGAGAGTTTGTATTTGTAGAGGATCTCTCATCCTCAAATAGTACTCACATTGTGGAAAAAACTGAAAAGAGGAAGATTAATGTAAATATTGAATCTAACAAGTTATACCAATTGAGGGATTGTAATTATATTCTTTTTGGAAAGTTATTATGTCAGTATAGAGAAAATTCAGAATTGAGTGAACAATCAGTATCTGAAGCTATGCAGGTTTATTACAAATCTTGTAATGCAACCAAGACACCACAAAAACCAAAGAAAACTCCACAGCTTACCGCTTCTAGAGATGGATCTCAGAGACAGAGAATGTCAACAATACCTGAGACTCCTGAATTTAACAGACCTTCAAAACTTCCTTCAATAAGGGATAAAATTGTACCACCAACAGTTTATGCTGACAGAACATCCAAAACATCGGCATTGGCATTCGAAACACCAAAACGTATTCAAGAGTGTTTGAAAACTCAACAATCAGAAAATCCAATCCTCTCCATTGAACAAACCCCTCCATCCATATCTAAGCCATCCTCGAGCACATCGAGTGGTTTTGTAACACCATCCAATGTTGTAATAGTAGAAACTCCAAGCAATGGTTCATCAAATGATAAGAAAGACTCTCCCCAAGCTAGTGATCAGAGTGATCATCTCAACCTTACAGACATTGATCTTTCTTCTTTAAGCTTACCTGATGAATTATTTGAGGACATTGAAGAACATGAGGAAAAGAAACAGGAATCAACCTTAGAGGATGAAATGTTGGAGGATGAAATAGTTTTAACCGATTATGACGATGAAGAAGAAAATGAAAGGAAAAGATCGTTTGAGGATGAAGAGGAATCTTTTATTGCTCCAAAGAAAAAGAAGCTAAAGACAAAGAAGAGCGATCATCAAAGTCCACATATTTTATTTACTGGAATTTCACCAACAGAGGAAAATATTAAAGCTATAGAAAGGTTAGGAGGCGTTCTAGTCGAAGAACCAGAGGCAGAGTTGTTAGCTTCAAGATTGACTCACCTCATAACAGACAAGATCAGAAGGTTTGTATTTTGCTTTTAATTATACGAAAACATTTCAAAATAAGAACTGTAAAATTCTTGTGTGCTTTGGGCAGTTGTCCAAATATTGTGACAGTGGAATGGTTGGAAAAGAGTGCCAGATCGAAATACTTTATTGATGAAGAAGGATACTATTTACAAGACTTGGAAGGTGAACAAAAATTCAACATGTCACTCATTGAGGTAATGAACAGAAGGGATAGACTTTCCCGTAAGCTTTTTCACAAAATGAGTTTCTTCCTCACTAGCAATATTCAACCACGAGTGGAAGAAATGAAATTAATTATTGAATGCAATGGTGGAACAACTATACCAACTCTGAACGGTCTCAAATCTGAACTTGGAATCCATAACAGAGTTTTTGTAATCACTACTGAAAATGATGTAAGTGTTCGAAAATTTCTTTTTTTACTAAATTTTAAAAGAGAGCTTATTGTACCAAGAGCCTATTTCCAATATTTTCTGATTTTGGAGTGGAAAATTTGGAAAATCATTTCTTTACCAACGAATTTATTCTAACCTCTGTCATCAATCAAAATATTATTAAGAACAGTATTACAAAGTTTAACATTCACCCAACACAAAATAATGGATCTAACTTTTCCAAGCTGGTAATTAAAAGAAAATAATTTTATGCCATATCAGATATTTCCTTATCCTGTCTCAATCTTGAGAGGCTATAGGCTGGGGAGGCTTTTTTAGTAGGCAGAGATCTACCAACAATTGAGGCTCTAATATTCCATTCATCCTCTGAATCGGACAATTGAGCCGGAGATGCTGATCTAAGAGTCTTCTTATCAGCATTACCAAATCTGTAAATCTTTGCATCAGAACCAACAAGATTGACTTCACCATCTTCGTCTTCTCTGAATTCCATAGCACTCACTGATCTTTGATTGGCAATCTTATCAATTATACTGAGGGCACTTAGAGTTTGATTTGAAAGTGGTCTACTACCTGCATTACTGACATCTGTTGCACTCTTCTTATTTGGAACGTTACCCTTTTGCATCTTGTGGTATGCACTGTTACCGAAAATATGAGGCATTCTTTCCTTTGGTGGAGAGGTAGTGCTTCTATTAACAATATTCAGTGGATCATCCTGCGTAGATTTGATCTTCTTGGCCGATGGACGAGCTTCTTCACGAACAATTGAATTGGCCATGTTTTGGCTATTTGAGAGAGGAATGCTTTGACGCCTCGAAGGGCTACCATTAGAGGAAGCAAATGAAAAATTGGCTGTTGGTGGATTTTCCTTAAGTTGCAGAACTTCCTTATCCAATTTGGCATACATTGACATGATGAATTCATAGTCTGCCTTAATCTTTTCCAATTCCTTAACATTTGATTTGAATCCTAGCAAGTGATAGACATCCTTCTTTTCCATTTTGGTATTAATTTTATCCTCCAAATCCTTCTTTGTGGCATGAATATTCAAGTTGAAATCTTCCCTCAAATCTTGCTTTACAGCAGCAATTCTATGTTGAAGAGTATCCTTAAGAGTGTCTACATAATCCTTGAGCTCATTAACCTTTGTTTGGATTTTAGTTAATGTTAAATCGCCCATATTTAGTCTGAGTGGAGCTGAAAGATCTGAAAGACTGTTCACACTTTGAGAACTTTCTTGAGATTCTAATGGGTAATGTCTTTCAAGTGGTGATCCACTTTCTTTAGCTGTATTTGGTTCTGAAAGTTTCCTCAAGTCAAAATTATCTGGCGTAGTATATACATTTTCTTCCCTAGAAAGCTTTCTCTTAGATTTCTTCTTGTCTACAAGTGGAGTTGATTCTCCTTTGGATTTTTTATCGTCCTCCAGTATGTCATCAATTTCTATTTCTGCATCTAGTGTAATGTTTGTTCCATTATTCTTATTGAGAGACTGATTAATTCTGGAAAGTCTTGATTGTAACTTTTTAAAGTTTTCAGAATATTCACGAATAGAATCTTCCATCCTAATAGTTCTGTATTCCAATCTGTCAACCAATTGTTGGAGTGATGATGTTTTTCTGTCAGCCTTATTAGACAATTCTATCGTTGTTTTTAAGTTGTCGGTTATGGCACTATCCACTTCTTTCATTTTGTCTGCATACCTAGTTTTAAAATCTATAATATCAGCCGTTATGGAAGACACTTCTCTATCGACTGATGTTTTTACACTTGTATGAATATCTCTTCTGACACTATCAACAAGAGCTTCGTGACTTTCTTTCAGAGAGTCTCCAAACTGTATTTTAACGTCTTCCTTGACCTGATTTAGTTGTTTCCTTAATTCTGCCTGTGTAACAAATGTTTGTTCTAGTGCTGCAATACGAACGGAATTGTTTTCCGCCGTGTTGAGAATTTCCTTCAGCACTAGAATCAAATTACTCATATTAATGTTCGTATGAACATTAATAAGGTTTTCTAGTAGCAGGGAGGCATCTCCCGTTTGATTTACCATTCTCTCTGCTACAATATTCTTTGATCAATATTATATGATGATGATGATAATACTTTAATGATTAGTTATTTTCAATCACACCAACCGACACAAAATGACGATGGTAAGGTATTAATGTCCAATGATTGTTCTATTTTTTTTCAATAGTGTAACGTCTTTTTTTTTCGTTGACAACATCAAACAACAACTGTAAGCGTAGATTTTCTGGTGGGTTTTAAATTTGATAACAACAAGAATATAAGGGAGATATTTTTTCAACACAGCATTTCCTTAATTGTATAAAACAATGTTGAATGGAAACAATGGGTTTTCTCCAAAGAATTATCCAATGTTTGACCTAATTGTTATTATATTCACAGCACCTATGATGATAGATTGTTTCAAGGCAGTACTATTGATAAACCGATTAATAAAAAGTGATGAATAGATGAAACCTTCATGATAAATAATTTAATGGTTGTTGTTACTGTTTATTTAACTTGCTTCTTACCAACCTTATCAGAGGCTGTTTGCTTTTGTTCTGGATAAGCTTGTTTAATATCTTCCCATAACTTAATACGGTCAATCAAATCATTAAGGACAGTGATGAGATCAGAAATTGGAACAATAACTTGTTCACATGAGTCACGTTCTCTGATGGTAACAGTACCAGCTGTCACACTGTTGTCATCAATAGTGATGGCAAATGGAATACCAATATCATCAGCACGAGCATACTTCTTACCAATGTTTTGGTTACCAGCATCAACACGATGGCTGATACCATATCTAGCCAAAGATTGTTGCAACTTCTTGACAATTTGATCTTGGTCAGCCTTGATTGGTAAAAGGGCAACCTTGTATGGAGCAATTGCTGGTGGGAGAGACAAAACAGCTCTTTGAATCTTATCTTCTTCCTTTTCATGTTCTTGCTTTGGTCTGACCCAGTAAGAATGTTCAAGGAGACAATAAATAATACGACCAATACCGAATGATGGTTCAATAACACCAGGAGTATAATTACGACCAAGGATCTTCTTTTCACGCTTAGGGAAAGCAATGAGATCTTTGGTGAGTTCAATGGTCTTATCGATAGATTCAACTCTGAAAGAAATCTTACCAGTTTCGTCTAATTGTTTTTGTAAATCAAGTCTTTCTTGGTCAGTGAGGGAATTCAAATAAGTCATAACTGGTTCGACATCACCCTTCAAAATCTTACCAATCTTTTGTTTGACTGGTTCGACAGCAACGAATTCTTCAACAGTTGGAGTTTCGAATGATTCATAAGCAACGAGTTCGTTCTTTGAGTATTTAGAGTGGTTTTCCAAATCGAAGCATGATCTGTTGGCAATACCAACAACTTCAATCCAACCATATGAAGTCAACAATTCACAATCCCAACAATCACGAGCATAGTGAGCCATTTCGTTAGCCAAATGTTGACGGAATCTGATAGCAGTTGGCAAAACACCACATTCATCCATAAACAATTTAACTCTAGCAATATAGTAGGCATGAGTCTTGTTTGTAAGCCATCCTTTTTCCATAGCTTCAGCAATAGTCAAGTCAACTGGGTTCAAACCTTGAGTTTGATTTTCACGAGAGAAGAATGGAACTCTAATAGATGAGATAGTGTCCAACTTTGGATGTTCATCAACATCTGGATTGAGGAAGTGTTCAATTTCGGCGAGAGTGAATTCTCTAACTCTGAGCAAACCAGATCTTGGTGAAATTTCATTTCTGAAAGCTTGACCAATTTGTGCAGAGGCAAATGGCATTTGCTTACCATTATATTCCAACAAACGCTTAAAGTTGACAAAAATACCTTGGGCAGTTTCTGGACGGAGGTAACCCTTCAATTTACCAGTTGGACCAATTGGAGTGGAGAACATCAAATTGAATGGATATGAGGCAGACAATTCATTACCAGTAGTTGGACTCTTAATACCATATTTTTGGATGAGTTCATCAAGACCCTTTCCATCATAGTCATCAATCTTCTTCTTAACCAAAGCATATTCTTCAGTCTTTTCTTGTGTCAATTCAGAGTTTTCTTCCAACTCGGTATCAATAAATTCACCAACCAATTTATCGGCACGGAAACAGTCATTGGTAACAACATCTTTAACCATCCAATCGGCAAATCTTTGAACGTGACCAGAGGCAACAAAAACAGTTTCAGGGGTCAAGGAAGAACAATCAACTTCGAGCATATTTTCTTCATTAACAAAGTGTCTTCTCCACAAATCCAAAATATTAGCCTTGATAGCACAAGCTGGAGGACCATAGTCATACAAACCAGCAACACCACCATAAATTTCAAAGGAAGGAATGACAAAGAATCTTCTTGTGAGCAATTCGTTGAATTCTTCTGGGTTGATGTGAAGTTTATCAGGGTTTGCTCTGTTCCATTCCTTGGTGATTTGATTAATTTCCTTCTTCATGGTATCAATTTCTTTACCCTTTTGTTTGATGAGTTCCTTATCACCTGCTGAATTCTTCAAATTAGTAATTTCGTCCTTTAATAAACCCATTTGAACTTTCTTTTCTTGGAGTTTTCTTCCAATTTCTTCATATGCTTCTTGAGTAGAAGTCTTTCCTCTAGCCTTGCTTTGGGAGGCCTCAGCTGATGAGTTGTTGATCATTTTTGTTTTTTATTTTTTTTGAAAGTGTTATTCATTTTTAATTCGTTTTATTTTTGGATTTATACAATAGATGTCTATGATGTTGAAGGTGTGTAAGAATTTCGGAAAGAATGGTCAAAATGAGCAATGCACCAGTTGAGGAGAATTTCATTATCATTCGTGCATTGAGAGAGATGTATGGAAATTCAAATTGTAAGTTTATGAAGAGGTTGAAGAGTTATTCATCTCGTTGGTTATTTGATTCGGTTGCCGTTTCGGTGGTTTCTTCCTTATTCTCAATCTTGTTATCCTCAATGTTATTTGTATTCTCCAACTTTTCTTCGACCATAGGTTCTTCAGCGACTTCTAAAATATGAGGAGATTCAGGAATTGAAGGCAAATCCACAATAACAGGAATATCTTCAGGCAATTTTGGTTTTTGCTCAACTTCCTTGATTTCTTCATTATTTGAATCAGTATTGTTTCCTTCTTCTTTTAGTTCAGTTTGCTTTTGTTCAACAACTGGTTGGAACACTTGTCCCATCAAATCCTTATAACTTTGAGGAGTTTCAACAACTTCCGAATAAATTATTGGAACTGAACTCTCAGTATAGGATGGTGGAGTAGTAAATTCCTTGGCCATTAAGGTCCTATTGCTTTCAATTAGGCTTTCAACTTGGGCAGAGAAGAGCTTTTGCTTTAACAACATTGTGTTCAATTCTTCATATTGCTTGATGTTTTCTTCTGTCAGCTGATCAAAGATGTTCTTGTAAAGCACAACATCCTTTAAATCAAAATTTGGTTTGTTAAACATTTCCTCAGAGAGTTGCTATAAGATGTCAGGTTATTTACAATAAAAGTTAGAAACTAACCTTCTCATCTAAATCTAAAATAATTTCCTCTATGTCCTTCTTTTCTTTTGGTTTTTCAGTTTCAACAGGTACTTCAGCGCAATTATTCATGTTGATTTTGAGAATGGCTTCTTGGTTATTGAATAAATGGTTTTTTCCTCCAAATATTAAGACTGACCCATCCAGATAAACACTAGCATGCCCAAATCTCTTTGAATCTTTTTCAGTCTCGAGATTATGTGAATACTTCTTCCATTCAAATGTTGCTAAATTGAGGGAGTATAAATCATTCTTTGGGCCTCCAATGTTCCATCCACCATAAATAATCATGCTATCATTACAAACAACAGAACTATGATTTTCTCTTCCGCATGGTATATTTCCAGTGGTGCTCATTGAGGTCCAACTCAATTCGGAAAGAGAAAGCGACCAAACTTCATTGGAATATGAACCACCAACTTTACCTCCAAAAATTACTAAACTATCAGTTTGCTGATTGTAAACCATTGTGTGACCAGATCGAGGGGTAGGAGAATCACCATTCACCATTACCTTACTCCACAACTTGGTTTCATTGTCAAAAACAAATACATCGTTGAAAACACTCTCTGATCCAACTTGAGAAGAAATGCCTCCAAAGATGTACATCTTGTTGGCAACAGCTGCTGTTGAGTGTTGCTTCCTTCCTTGTGGGACTAGAGTTGTGTCTTGATCAGCATTTTCTGGAGCAACAGCCCACTCTAATTTTTCCAAGTCTAAACAATAGATACAATTATTTCCACCATTAATCCATTGATTATCAGTTCCTCCAAAGATGATCATATTATTTTCAAATACTACTAAGGAATGACTGTCTGTTTTAGGAGGGAAATCAAAACATCTTGGCTTCTTCCATGAGATACGCTTATTTGATTCTCCTTCAAGTATTGTAAGGCTGTTCGTCCAAAATCCACTAGAATTTTCCCCTCCATAAATGTAAACCTTATTAGCGACTGCAATTGCTCTTTGCAAAAAATTGGCTGGTCCTTCCCCTTCAACATTAATCACAACTATATTGGAATCAGAAGATGTTGTTTCTGTTGTTCTTGTTGGAATATTATCAATGGAAACAGTGGTAGAATCTGATATTTCGCAAGTAGTAGTGGATGGTACTTCCTCAGTAACAATGGATGTTGTTGCCGATGATGATTGCAACATTGTTGTTGATTCTTCAGGTAATACTGAAACTGGGGCTTCCTCTGATACAACAGACATTTTTTATTTTAATTTTTACAGTTTAAATTTGGGCGCCAATTCTGTCTTAACTGAAAACTCATTAAAATTATATTATTTGTACATTTATAACTATTTAGCAAACATTTTAGTTTGAATTAGTTTGGACGATAAGTTTTTAAAGATTTTTCAAGAAAACATTAAAAAATCTATTGTAAACTCTAGCTAACATTATAATGTTACTCAAAGATTGTGATTCGACAATTGGGCTCAACCAGTTCACTCTTAAACCTTCACAATTAACTCATGTGGATAAATTTCCTTAACTGGATCCTATCACATTGAGACAATCCAAGACTTTTAACATCACCCTTCGTCTGTTTCATCGATCAAAAAACTCCTACAAAAAAAATGCTCAACCACTCTCGTTCCGATTTGTGGTCAGGAAAATCTTCTCGGATCATCACGAGTTATTCATCACCATCTTCATGGATGATGGTTATTGTATTGGTGTTGTTGATGATTTTTAATGTGATGATATCTTTTACTAGTGCACAATATGCACCAAATCCAATTTTATATGAAGTTTCAACTCGTCCATGGTTATATGAATTATCACAAAAGTATGGTTATCAAATTCGTTTGAACAATATTCCAATGAAGGAATTTCAAGCATTGAAAAATCAAGGAGTTCAATATATTTGGATGATGGGAATGTGGACTATTGGAAACTATGGTAGATGTAGAGCTACTGATCTTGCTATGAGAGCTACTGATTATGCAGTTAATTTACCTGATTATCAAATGAGTGATATTATTGCATCTCCATATCAAGTTTTGGAATATACTGTCAATCAACAAGAAATAGGAACTGATAATGATTTGATTAATTTGAGACAACAATTGAATGCTATGGGATTAAAATTAATGCTCGATTTTGTTCCAAATCACAGTGCAGTTGATAATCCACTCGTTGAAACAAATTCATCCATGTTTATTTTGGCTCCACCAAATCTTTCACCACCTTATGATGCTTATTCCTATCTTCCAAATGGAGTTGCATACGGAAAGGATGGTTATTTTCCTGCTTGGACTGATACTGCTCAATTGTAAGTGTTGAAATATATTGGTCAATATTAACTTGAAATAATTCAATAGCAATTATTGGAATCAACAGACTAGAAATTACCAATTAGGAAATCTAATGAAAGTTGCCAGCATGGCTGATGCAATCAGATGTGACATGGCTATGTTGCCACTCAATTCTCAAATTACCAGAATCTGGGGACAACAACTCAATCAAAGAGGATACACTCAACCATCGACTGAATTTTGGCAATGGGCAATTTCAACTGTTAAGTCCAAATTCCCAAATACTATCCTTTTAGCTGAGGTTTATTGGGGTTTGAATGGAGAATTACAACAACTTGGATTTGATTTTACCTACGATAAGGATTTATATGATGCCTTGACAGCTAACAGTAATACTGCTAATATTCATACTTATTTCCTCAACCAACCTTTGTCTTATTTGGCTCACTCTGCTCACTTTGTAGAAAACCACGATCAATCAAGAGCTGTTGCTAACTTTGGTTCTGTTGATAGAGCTAATGCTGGTATGTTCAAATTTTTTGCATTTTAACACGAGTTATAATTGACCAAAATAGCCTGTGCCATTTCCTTCTCTGTACCTGGTATGAAATTTAGTTATTTCGGCCAATGGGTTGGTAAGAAGAATCCACTCGTTGTTCAATTGAGAAGAAGTACCACTGAACCAGTTCAACCAGATGCTATTAATTTCTATACTGCTTTCATTCCAATTGTTGCCAACTTTACAGTTCCTGGATCAGTATTCTCATACAAGACTGTTGGTCAAAGCAATATTGCCTATCGTGTATTCGCTTTCCATTGGAGAGTTCCATCCACTGGCTACAGCTATTTGGTTACTGTTAATTATAGTGCTAATCAAGGAAATGGTGCAATCATTCTCGATGATGTACCAAATACTAATACTGATATTATTTTTGTTGAGCTCTTCTCTGGAACTCAATATTCCAGAAATGCTCAACAAGTAAGACAAAGTGGTTTGTTTGTGGTTTTGGATAGTTATCAAGTTCAGATTTTTAAATACCAATCCACCACTCCTTCCTTTAAATTTAATATTAAAAAACATTAATTTATTCCGAATAAATAGATACAATTTCTTTTCACATAATTATTCAAATCATCAATAAACTCCGATATCAAATCAAAATAATATTATCATCATTAAATTATTTTTCGGCACGTTTAAAAGCTTCAGTAGTTCTAAGTTGTTCTCTCTTTTGCAATTGTTGTAATTCTTGTCTGACATCTCTCTTTGGAAGACTAATTTACAAAATAATTATTAAATATATTATTCTCATCCACACTTACTAAACAGGTGTTGCAACACCAGCAACCATGACAGCAAGAGCCAAAGTTGATAATGTGGCCACTCTCTTTCCAGGATGTCTATTCCGATGATCATTAAATTATTTTCCACAATAAAACAAACCTCCAAATATCCTTGATTAAGTCCAATGCACTTTTAACCATTTTTTAAATTTATTAAAAATAAATGCAATGTAATCATTCATTCATAATTATTAATTCAGATTTGAAAGCCCTATTTTCTTGTGAGAGTGTAGATACCTTAGTTACTTAGTAGACGCCTTGATAGAAATAATACCAGTGGCTCATTACAGCTGCAGTAAGCCGATACGGATATGTTAAAGATAATGAAGCTCCATTTAGCTGGCTTTACGGATCCTCCTTATTGAACAAACTGTTCAAACAATTCGAAAAAAACTGAAAAAACACACTGCTTATCCAACACAGAGTTGTAGCAGAAGGAAGTTTGTTATCAAGGAAAATTGTCTTGCGCCGAAGGGTTCTCATTGAGGATTTTAATTGAGGAGGAATAAGCGTTATCATATCATCATCATAAATTGTATTATATTAACAACGAAAAAACATATAGAGCAGTATGCAAGCTAAACAACAATTGTATTATTTTGTAGATATTCAGGAACATAATTATGATTTAAAAGTTTTAGCAAGTACATACTTTCCTCACAGCAATATTAACGTGAGGAATATTCATCAGAGTTATGGAGTCAAGAAACGACAAGTTGAAATGTTAAAACAATATGGAGGAAACAATTATATAGAACCTCCTGTGGAATCGTCGTTTCTCTGCTTTAAGAACAAGCTTAATCCGAGGGATAAGTTTTTAAAAACCTTCCTCGATGCCCTCCCTCAGGAACATCCAGTTATTAGAGATGGAAAGTTGGAAATCATTCCCACAAGGGACATTGTCTATGGTGATATTATCATGTTGGAGGAAGGAAACATATGCCCAGCCGATTGCCGATTTTTGTGGATTGATAAGGAGAAGGAGCTCCTTGTTGACATTACTTCAATTAAGGGAAAGCAGTTTCCTCCTGTACATGCCTCTCTCTTTGCAACTGATTCTCTCCCATTGAAAACTCAAAATTTAATCTTCTCAGGATGTAAAGTATTACAAGGAAAGGCAATTGCCTTGGTGATTGCAGTTGGATCTAGGTGTGTACAGGTGAGATTAATTGATTACTTGTTGAAAGAGGCTGCTATGGCGGAAGGGAAAACAATTCCAGAGGAACCAAATGAAAACACAGCAGTTCCACTCAGTACAAGGGCTAGGTCACACAGTATGCAATATACAGCTGGTGGTCGGTCGAGTACAGATAGTAAGAGCAGTAAGGGTGACAGTTTGACAGAGAAAAAGCCACGACAAATTAATAGAGCTGCATCACTATTCAAAGCTAAACAAAGCTCACCTGTTAAAACATATAATCGAAAGTACTCTCTCACTAAGTCTTCTCCGTCCTCTTCACCACCAACGTTTGTGTAAATAAAGCTGAATGAATAATTTAACTTTCTCTACGTATTTAAAATGGTATGAGACGCTAAATGATTGTTTGAATGAAACTAGGTTATTTATTTACTCAATTGAGCAATGTAGACATAGTATGGGATTTTAACTCTACCCAAAGTGAGTTTTGAAACAAGTGGAATCTTACCCATGTTTTCTTCAACATGAACAGAATCGAAATGACCTTCAAGGTATGGCAAGTGATCGGCAGAAACATTCAATCCAAAGACCAAATTCAAAAGGGTTTGCCAAAAGACACGAGTGATAATGTTGTGTTGTTTGGCTCCCTTAGTACTCTTTCTGGAAACATAATAGTCAGTAACGGCCAAAACACCATTCTTACTCAAAAGTTCATTCTTGATCTTTTCCAACAATTCAATCCAATTTGGAACACTTGTCAAGGAATAACTAATTGTGACAAGGTCAACCTTTGATTGCAAAGCAACTTGTTGAAGTTCTTCAACAGTAATAACTTCAACTAAATCACCCAATTCTTCAACAGATTTGAGTGTAGATTGACAAGCCTTGGTATTGACAAGATAAATCTTCTTGAAGTTATTCTTCAATTCTCCATCTTTACATTGAGAAGCCATTTCCTTCAAGTCAGCTTGAGCTCCAAGATCGAGCCAAAACAATTTGGATGCACCTTTGGATTGGACAACCTTTTCGTAAGCGAGACTTGACAATCCTTGTCTACCATGTTGGAATTGTCTGATCACTACCAAAATATAATGTAATAACAATTGTTGCACTAAACCCCATACATATTGCAACTGTTCCTTGTAAGTCTTTGAACCGGAAATAACAGGTTCTAACAATTGACCATAGAGTGACTTTAATTGCACAATAACTAGCAAACTGTACTTGTAAATGAGAGAGGCAAGAGTCGATTCTACAACCTTGTTATAATATTCATTCTTCTTTACCTTTCCGTACAACTCACTATTCTCAATCTTGTTCAGCACTTGATTAAATTGCTCCATTTTCTTCTTCTTTGATACGGACTAGTCTTAGCGTTTAAAACGTGATGTTTGTTTTTTTTAGATGTGATTAATTTGAAATGAAGGGAGAATTTCTTCGTGGTGACTTTAAAGGTCCCAACACTGCATTCACTCCATAATTCCGCGCTCGCTTGTAGATTTTTCCGTTTCCTTATTTTGAGAATTAGGAAAATCGAATAAATGATTTACGTGGAAACACGTTTCTTGGAAAATTTAATGAGATCAATTTAACGAGAGATTGAAATATTAAACAGTAAAAATACTATTTATGTGTTTTATTAATTGCAAATCTACAGTTTATTTTGTGTAGAGTTGACTATTTGGAAGACTACAGTTTGTTTAGTGTTAATTGGCAGAATTGGAGGCATTCTTAAACTTTTTGATAGTATCAGGATTCAAATCAAGGTCTTCCAAATCTCTCACAATTTCAGCTTGGTTAATTTTTTGCCTTCTCGTTTGTTCTTCTATAAATTCGAGGGCTTTAGGTTCTAAGGATCGTTGCCACTTCTTTCGTTCCATTTCAATGGAGAGTTTGTACAATTCGAACAAGTTTCCATCCCTTGATGTGGTATTTTCACATAAAAACTGTTCGCATTTGTCAGAAAGAGATGACAATCCGTATAAATCTGAAATGTGCATCAGTTCAACTGCATTTGACTTTGTAATCTCTGCCTTTTCACAATATATATATCTTAATAGAGTTTGAAGTGTGGATTCTAAAGAGAATTGTTGTAGTTCCATAACTGGTAACTCATGTGTGGCTTCTTGCTGTTTGAATTTCAAACCATCTTCAAAATCACAATTTCCAAGTACATCAAAGAAAGCACATCTAGACATTGCAATACTCTTGTGGCATAGCAAAATCTTTCCATCAGTAGAGTTGACCATCTTTAGTCCCATGTTGCAACTCGTTTTTTTCAAGGAATCAATCTTTGACTTGCAATCTTTAAAGAGATAATTAATAGGATCCAAATCATTCAATAGAACATCCTCTTGTTGGTTATCATTTGCCTCTCTTAGCATATTGAATATGTGGTCAACCATACTTTTCATATTGAGCATAACTCCAAGTTCCATCAAACAGTAAATATCATACTTATCACTAATTGGTGGTATTTTGGTAGTGTAGAGATAGGTAAGAGCCAACTCAAAATGTTCCTTATTGGCGTTAATAGATCCAAAATCAATACACTTAAGATTTGTCTGCGCCATTTCGAAATTTTCCTTTGCTAATGCTTGATTGCACATATCTAAATTAGGTATTCCAAGTATCATACTATACCTAGATTTCAATTCTTTCAATTTGTTTTTTTCCTGAGTAATAATCCTTGTTAGTCTCTGCTGAATAACATTAGTATTATTTCTTTTCACATAATTTTCAAAATCTTGAGCACTCAATTTACATAAATTCATTTCATGCTTATCAAGAGTTGGTAAATTAATCACTTTTTCTAGTTGAACTTTCTTCAAAGCAAATAATACAATTTGAGGCCATCTCGAGAGAATTATCCAACTTTGACATTTGAACTCTGTTGGCTGATTTTGATCCTTAAATTTAAATCTCAATATCATATCCTCTCCACTATTTGATTCTCTCAATAATTGATCACTACTTGAATTATTTAAATCATTGTGTAGACATTTCATTAATAATTTATGCATCACTGAAAGTACATTGCTTTCCGTATTCATTCCAGAACTGGTCGATGGAATATTCTTGTAATCATTGAATAATTTCAAAACCGATCTTGTTTGTAATGAAAGGGCATTCCACCAACATCTTCTATACTCATCGTCACGTAAACCCAACTCGGAGAGATACTTTACCAATGAAATTCTCCCACACAGTGAAGCATAATAGAGGAGAGAATTTCCATGTGCATCTTTGGCATGTAAAAGTTGTCTGGTTTGGTCATTGGTTAGGAGGTTTTTAACACCATGCAAATCACCTGTTTTGCACATTGAAAATATGGGAGAATCAGAGTGTTCCATTTTTTTTGTTCGAATGAGTTCACTTACAATTATTCGAATTCGGTTGAGAATGAAAAGAAGAAACAATGCTAAGAAAACAAGAGATTCAATTCTGTATTACTACATAATTCAAAGCTTCATAAAAATAGTAAGCTAAATGACTCCGAAGTTACTGAAGAAAAATCAATAGAAGAGAAAAACGTAAATTAAGAGGTTAACATTATTTGTAAATAATTGAAACCATGGTTGGGATGTATTCATTAATAGAATCATAAGAATCAACAGATTAAATTTCAGTATATCAAATAAAGCACTAAATCCTCATACCCTTACTTTGATATGCCACGTGTTATTACTACCTTCATTAAAAAATGCCCAAACATAAAAATCATCCCACGCATACCACCACATCAACAACGACTACTTCTCAACAACAACCAAACAATAATAATAATATTACTAAACAATCGAGTACAACAGCATCAACAGCACGTCGTGGAAGTACAACAACAGCTACAACAACAGCACCTGTAATAAAAAAGGAAACAGAGGTGAAAAAAGATGATCCGACTAGTAATAATTCGAGGAATATTCATGAAGAATTGAGAAATGAATTATTTGCGGAAGCTATGGTTTTTCCGGATTCGATATCTTTTTATTATGTGAATGAACCTGTTAAAAAACCAACACAACAATTATCATATTTGGATGTTGTGAACAAACCTAACACTACCAAAGAACCCGAGAAGAAAATTCCCAGATTGGAAGAATTTACAATCGATGACCCCGAGAAAATTGATTGTACTAGGAAAATACAAATGATTTATATTTGTACAGTAAATTATACGGACGAAAATTCACCAATGTATAAACAATATGTTGATCACTTTTCGGAGGAAATTAAGAGGCCAGAAAATAAGCAATCATCTGTAAAATTAATAGTTACGTAAGTAATTAATTTCAGAAATTGAAATACAATTTCAAATAGTATTCCAGTTGGATATCCAATTCTTCCACCAGAAGTTTCAATAGAAAATATGTCTACTATTTCCAAAGAAGCTATCAATTATGTTTATCAGAAAGTAATGGTAAGTTGACCTCAATTATTTGTATTTTACTATTAACGCAATAGACGAAATGTGAAGAAGGCAAAGGTTTCCAACTACTTCACGACATTATTACCACCTGTACAGACTCACTTAAAGAGTATGCTGATAGATTAGAGGAAAGTTATTTAAAGGAAATAGATAGACTAAGAGAAGAGAAGGAAAGGAGACAGCAATTGGATAAACAAATGGAAAAGGAAATTAATGAAATGGGTGCCAAAAGAAAAAAGTTGATCAAAGAGGAAAAAACTAGAAAAATTGAACAGAGAATGAAATACTTGAATGATAATTCACCAACACCTATTACTAAAGTGACTGAGGATATTTTCAATTATCAAAAAAGTGTTAGTGGAACACCAACAAAAGTAGGGAAATCAAGCTTCTTTGTTCATGAAGAGCAGCAAACTGATAGTGAGGAAGAAGAGGAAGATGAAGAGGAAGACGAAGATTACTTTGATAATGGAGAAGATGAAGAGGAGGAAGATGAAGAAGATGAGGAAGATGAGGAAGAAGAAGAGGAAACATCTGATGAGGAAGATGGAAAACCATCAAAGTTTTTCAAGCGTTCTGGACTTGTTGACACAAGTGAGGAGGAGGAAAGCGATCAAGAAGAGGAGGAGGAAGAAGAAGAAATCATTGTAACAGAAGATGATGAGGATGAAAGATCTTCCACTTCTAAAAAGAAGGCTACCAAGAAGAGCCATGCCAAATCCTCATCCTCTCCAATCAATATTTCATCTGCCTATGATAATAGCTCATCTAGTAACAACTCGAGTCCAAGTGTAGGAGTTGCCTCCTCAAGTCCTTCTAAAAACTTTATGCACTACTACCTTAATTCAAAGAAGAAAAAACAAGATGAGGAAGATGTTGAAGAATCCACAAATGGTGACAGAACTCAAATTCTTCTTATACACATGCTTAGAATGTTTTGCAATAGGCTCTCTAAAAATCAACAAACTGCCTTTACAGATCTTTCTGATCAGCTAATGAAAATAGGAGTACTGAACTCTGGTATGAGAAGGTACACAGAAAACTTTGCAGATCTAAAGGACCAATTCAAATTATTATTTAACGAGCAAATCAAATCTTCGAGTGAAAATCCATCAGAGCCATTCTCTTTCTTTTGGAAGGAACCAACTGATCAAATTGACTCTTCATCAAACCATGCTTCCAGATACAAATCTGATTTCGAAGAATTGGAAAAGCTTGGAGAGGGAGGTTTTGGTTCAGTGACAAAGGTTAAGAATATGCTCGATCAAAGAATTTATGCCATTAAGAAAATCAAGTTCCATACACAAAGGGACGAAAAAGAGGAAAAGACAATTCTCAGAGAAGTTAATCTTCTGTCAAGGCTGAATCACAGTTACATTGTCAGATATTTTAATGCATGGAGAGAAGAAAACAATGAGACTATTGATAGTGAATCTGATTTCCTGAGCACACCTGAAGACAGTGAAGCTTTCTACGATTATTCATTCTCTTCCTCTGTTCATTCAGAATTGAGAACCAAAACATATTCCGAGATGAAATCAGCCAACACTTTTAATAAGAATTTGCCTACTCGTATACTTTACATTCAGATGGAGTACTGTCAGCAAATTCTTTCCGATCTGATCAACAATGCCGAACTTTCCAAGGAAGAGGCTTGGAGATATTTCAGACAAACTGTGGAAGCTTTAGATTACCTTCACAAAAATGATATTATTCACAGAGATTTGAAACCTTCGAATCTTTTCATCAGTGTTGATAAGACTATCAAAGTTGGTGACTTTGGTTTGTCTGTGGCTGTAAGAGGAAAGAGCTACCAGCAATCTAGGCAATTAAGCAGGGGAGCTTCAGAACATTCATTTTCTCTTTCCAATTCGTCAGATTTGTCAACTGGTGTAGGTACTATCATGTATGCTGCCCCAGAAGTTTTAACTTCACCTCATTACACATCCAAAGTTGACATTTATTCACTAGGAATAATATTTTTCGAAATGCTTCATCCAAGATTTTCAACAGGCTCAGAAAGATTGGCTGTTCTCAGCAAACTTAGAGAATCTGGAAAAGTTCCAAATACTTTCCCAGCCATTTACGAGAAGGAAAAGGAATTGATAGAGTGGATGCTTAACTCAGACCCCGAAAAACGACCAACAGCTGAACAACTCTTAACCTCCGAATATATGCCAATATCTACAACTGAGGAAAAGTTGGCAATATTATTCAACAGAAAAGAGAAGGATTTTTCTATAAGTACAACTTTCAATCTTTCCAGAGTCTATGCTAGAGAAAGAGCCATATTGAGGTTACAATCTGTTTTCCAATTACATGCTGCTGTTGAATTTGATGTCGAGTCCTATTTCCCAAATACTGACCAAATCGAGGGTGTACTTGAAAAGAAAAATCTTTGTCCAGTCATGTTTGAATCTGGTAAATTAATGAATATTGCAAGAGATGGTTCCATATCACTTGCTAGATACCTTGCCAGACTTCCAAAAGATGGCTACATCAAGTTCCTGAAGAGATATTCATTCCTTACTATTGCAAAACCTTCTACTAAAGAAGGTATGGGAATAGAAACCAGACAAATTTGTTCTGTAGACATTGTTGGTTCTCGCTTTGGAATGATAACAGATGCTGAAATCATCAAGATGATGTCCAGGGTTGTCTCTTTCTTTACACCAAATGCTGGTTACTGGGTGCTGAGAATCAATCACTCAGGAATCATTTATTCTATATTGGACTATTGTGATATTCCAAAGAGTGAGCGTGATTACGTCTGTGCATTTGCCTCCAAACTTAAGAAACATAACTATTCTTGGGACAAGGAGAAATTCATATTAGATAGAGGTAAACCAATTATCAAAGATTTATTCCGTCTTCATGAAGCAGTAGATGTTACCAGACAAAAGTTGGCAAACATTTTCACTAATATTGGAGCTAGAGAGGCACTAAATGATATATCCACACTTTTGGACAACTTTAGAATATGGGGAATTGATAAGTCGAACTTTAAAGTTGAATTCGATACAAGCTTGACCAATAACTACCAAAGATATAGTGGTTTAATATTCCAATTTGGTATTCAAAAAGGAACGATGTACATACCAATAATTAATGGTGGTAGATACGACAAGCTCGTTAGTAATTTCACACTCTTTGATAAATTGCCTCATAACGTAGTTGGAGCAAATATCAAATTGGATAAACTTTTCAAATACACAACTATGGTTGAGCATCCTCCAAAATTAGAGTCCCCTACCGAGGAAGGAGAAGAGAATTCAACCATTCCTCCATTTGATAGTGGTGTACCTCAGGTTTTAGTTTTCTCTGAGAATAGAGATATCAAAGAAGAAAGAATGAAAGTTGCTGATTTATTGTGGGAAGCTGGTATTCGTGCCGATTTGACCTATGACGATAATTGTGATTATGAATTTGTAAAGAATTATTGCAAGCAACACAAGGTCAAATATATAGTTGTGACAAAATCAAACTTGATTTCAAAGAATTTGGTAAGAATTAGATTGAGTGATCAGAAAGCAGAAAATGGTGTAAAGAAAGCCAAAGTATACGAAATTGATAAGAGAACCCTTGTACAATACATTACTAGTGACGGTAAAGTGAAGAAGCCAACTATGCCAACAACTTCTTCTACTGGTAATCTTCAAACACTTTCCAGCTCATCAGATAGTATACTGCCAGGTAGTGCATCTATGGAGAATAGACTAGATGTTCGATTCCTACAACCAAAGAACAAACCTAAACACCAAAGCACTGCTACAATTGCAATGAAAAAGTGTAATTTACTCATCAACTCAATGGTTGAAGACAGTATCCTTCTAGTTTCACTCTCAATGACATCACAAGAAGTTAAGGAAGTCACTCCAAAGGTTTCAATTCGTGGCAATCCAGAATCTGAGCTTCTTGCTCGCTTCCTCAAGGAACATGATGGAAAGACCAATGTTTTTATCTATACATCCAAAGATGATAAGGTTTCCATTCTATTCTTTAAAAAGTAAAGAGAAGTTGTACTAATTGGAAATTTATTCCTTCTTCTTACAACAACAACAACAGAGGGTTGTAATAGGCCAATACACAAACTCATAAACATCCATCACAGTTCTATTATCGTAAAGAATGTAGAGTAATAAGCCCACATTACACAGCAAGAAGAACTCAACAATGAGCATCAACCAAACAGCCAATCCTTGTGAAATAATTGTGGTGTAGGTAATCTTTTGAATGGCAGTCAGTAAGAAGAAAATACATGTCAAAAGGAAAGTTACATTGGCCATAAACATGAATTTGGTAAACTTGAGTGAGGTGAATGAAATCTTTTGCTCTTGCTTAACTCTGGTAACATCATAGTACAATTTAGAACCAAAAACGAATAGAGATAGGGCAATTCCAATAAAAATAACAATCACAACTATCAATACAATACCAGATGCGAAAGTATCTTCCACATCCACTTGAGAAGCAATAATCCAACCAACAGCAATCAATAATAAAAATCCACCAATAGTAAATAGGACAACTCTCAAAGGCATCAACAAGACATCTGCTGAACCCTTTCTTCTATTTGAAAAGGCAATATTACTCCACAAGACAACAATCAAGAAGAAACTGACACACATGGCAAAGAACATTAATGTGAAAAATACATCAATAACAGTAAAGATGGAAGATGGTCTAGCAGAGTGAACAATAATTCTCACCAAAGTATAGGCACACAGAGCAGTAGCTAATATAATTGTAACACCCAATCTCAAATGTCTAATTGCAAACCATTTGAATGGAACATAAACTTGTTCATCAGAGTAACCTAGAGCTCCATCTTCACTACCTGTCCACAAAGTTCTGATATATGTATTAAATCTGACTGACATTGTTCTAATTGGTTTTAAGAATCTAATTTGCAACAGGGATGGAATCAGTAAAACAAAAACTGCAAAACAGCTCTCTAAAAAGTAAACCAATGTGAAAATGATATAGTCAATATAAATCTTGGCATCAACATTCTCGAAAATATTACAATTAATACCAAATCTCTGTTGCTTTTCACAATAGCACATGATGAGATTAGGAATATCGAAATATAAATTCGATCGGTAAGGGAATGATAATGGTGTTGCTGCCTCTGTTCCACAAATTGAGGTGGTACTAACTTGTGAGCTGGTCATCAACTTTTCCTCAACATCTCTCCTAATGAATGGACAAGCTTGAGGATCCCACACACGACTTCTCAATGTATCATTATTATATCCACAATATTTGCAGTACATATCCGAAAATCCTCCATTTCTCGTGGCATCCTCTCTCCAAAACAAGTAACTGCCAGCATAATCATCAGAAGGTCGAGGACAGAAATAATATTCACACATTTGATCGATGCTAATTGAACCACCACCAAATGAGAAAGTTTTCACATATTCACAAATATCTCTACTCCCACTCGTGAAATACATGATAGTATCGGCAAAATTATGATAATCTCCCGAAATGAATAAGAAAGTATCGATATAGACCTTATTAAAGCAAGGATAAGGTGTCGTATTGTTTTCACATGGTTCCACAAATATATCTGGAGAGAAATAGATTGAATTATTATTTAAAGTTTGATTCACTGATAGATAAAATTGTCTTTTTGAAAGTAGTGTTGAATTTTGTGAAATGACAGGTGAATAATTCCAAACAAATAACAAGACAACAAGTAGTATTGAAATGTTTTTAACAAGAATGTATGACATGTTTGCAACGGAGAGGAAATTATACTTCTCTATGATGAACTAGTTATTAAATTGATAAACGTCAAAAATCTCCTATTCAGAGATGTGTTTTCAATGTGAGTTTTTGTGTTATTTTTTTCTGGTTGATTGTTGACTGGTGCGGCTGTTGTGATTTCCAACGAGTGACATGAACGGTTGTAATTTCACATTTAAACAATAACAACACTATTTTCTTGAAAGAAGAAATGTAGAAATGCCATTCACGCAACAACTTTCGGATACTATTTTTCACACAACCACTTTACAATGACCCAAATTTTCTTTTGTCTATCATAAACCCGTATGGTCAATTGTTGTTTCATGTCACAAAGTTTGCACATCCCTTATCAATCTCTCTCAATAATCAACGCACCCTCACTCGAGTAGTTTTTTCACTGCCACTAGTACTGTGCTAAATTGACTTCAGCAATTTTTTGAAGTTTTTTTGAAGAAAAAAAATCCAACACACGAGTCGGGACCAAATTTTCCTTGTCGGATCATCACAACTTATTATCATCAATTAATTGTGTTTGCCAAAGAGATGAATCCTACCGTTCCAGCATCAATTACCAATGCTCAAGAATTGGAGCAAGTTTTGCTCTGTTTGATGGTTCCAGACAGCAATATTATTAAACAAGCCGAAGGTGTTGTTAAATTGTTCATGAAACAAAAGGAATGTTTAGTCGGATTTGTTTCTCAGATTAAGGGATCTTCACATATTGGTGTTAGACAATTGAGCGCAGTCTTGATGCGTTTAAAGTTGAAGAATCATTGGAAGAAAATTGAACAACAAACAAAGGAAGAAATTAAACAAAATCTTTTGGAAGCCTTGTTGGCTGAAGCTACGTAGGTTTTTATTATAGTTTATAGGTGGATATAATAATAATAATGATGATGATAACTATGGTGTGATGCCAATGTGATACTATGATAACATTAATACTATTACTATTTAACTATTATTTACTATTATTTACTATTATTAATACTATTATTATTACTATGATACAATGATATTCAATATTGTTATCCTTTTTCTATAAAACTTGTTGCATATGCTACTGTATTAACTATATAATGTTAAATTTGGATTTTGAATAACCTCCTAAAAACAAATAACAAACTCTACAATATTTGTGAATTTAACAATTAATAACAACAACATTATAATAATAACAAAATAATAACGACAATAATCATACGGACTTGGTATTTGACAAATTACTCACTATTGATATTGGAAAATAGTCACCTTGTGAGAACATCATTAATTGAACTCATCGGTGTCTTGTCTTGTTATGAAATTTCGTCGTGGCCAGCACTTCCACAATTCTTGATGCAATGTGTACAACATGAACAATCTGCTTTTAGAGAACTTGGTGTTTCACTTTTCAACGTCCTTGTTGAAAACAGTCCAGAAGAAATGCTTTCAAACTTTAACCAATTGTTGGGAGTTTTACAAAAGAGTTTGGTTGATACTGATTCCAATGTCAGAATTGCTGCTTTGAAGGGTATTCGTAACTTGGTTTTGGAAATTGAAAGTCCAAATGAAGATGAAGGACCAGCCCAACCAAATGCACAACTCGATGGTGTTATTCAAACTATTCCACAAATTGTTGAAGCTTTAAAGACTTGTATTGCTGAAGGTAAGGATGAAGAAGCTGCCAACTCCTTTGAAATTTTCGACGAATTGGTTGAACACAAATCAACTGCTTTCGATACCATTGTTCCAAACTTGTTAAATTTCATGTTTGAAATTGCCCTTAACACTGATTTGAAGGAAGATTTGAGAGGAAAGGCCACTACATTTGTTGAATGGTGTATTTCTTACAAACCAAAGTTGATGATCAAGATTGAAGTTATTCCACACATGTTGAACGTTGCTTTCAAATTGATGAGTGAAACCAATGAAGATGAACTTGAAGACAGTTATATTGCTGATGATGATGAATTAACTCCATACGATCTTGGTTCCTCAATGATTGATAATGCTGCTGTTGAAATTCCTAGCAAGTATATTTTCAGAGATATCATTGAAAGAGCTGTTCCATTGTGTCAAAGCGCCAATCTCTTTGAAAGAAGAGCTGGTATTACTGCTTTGGGTGTTGTTGCTGAAGGTTGTCAAGAACCTGCTAAGGCCAACTTGGAACAAATTATTGCTTTGATTGGTAGTGGTTTCAATGATCAAAGTAAGGTTGTTAGAGCTGCTGCTATTTTGGCTACTTCAAGCTTGGCTGAATTCTGTCAACCAGAAATTTTGGAACATGCTGACAAGCTTGTTCCTTTCATTATTCACAATCTTGATGACAAGTCATTCGAAATTAAGGAAAAGTCTGCCTACAGTTTGGACATTTTCACTCAACATATGGAAGGTGAAAAGATCAAGCCATACCTTGAAATGATTTTGCAAAAGTTCTTCTCTATTTTGAATAGTAATGATAGAAAGGCTCAAGAAGTTGCTATTGCTGGTATCAGCGCTGCTGCTAATGCTGCTGGTAAATTCTTTGAACCATACTTTAATCAATTCATTGTCATGATGAAGCAATTGATGGAAGCTGAAGGAAGTGACATTTTGGTCATGAAATCCAGAGCTACTGAATGTGTTGGTATTATTGCTTTCGCTGTTGGTAAGCAAGTTTTCGCTCCATATGTTCAACCATTCATGCAATTGGCCTTTGCTAACCTTCAAAAGAATAATACTTCTGAATTCAAGGAATATACCTTCATGTTCTTTGAAAGTATGGCCATGACTTTGGGTCAAGATTTCCTTCCATACCTCGAAAGTGTTGCCACTTATGTTATTGAACAAGTTTGTGCTGATGATAACATTTTCGATGTTGAAGGTACTCAAGGAAACTCTATTGAATCATATGGTGCCAATTTGGCTGATGATGGTGATTCTGAAGATATTGATGAAGAAGATGATGATGATATGGGTGGTTTCGATGGTTCTAACTATAAGCTCACTGTTAGAACTTCTGCTTTGGATGAAAGAACTGCTGCCATTTCTGCTGCTTGTCAAATTGCTAAGGCTGTTGGTCCACACTTTGGTAAATATCTCCACCAAACTGTTGACGCTGTTGTTGGTTATGCTGACCACTTCCACTATTCCATTAGAAGACAAACTATGACTTCTATCAGAAATCTTATCTATGCTGCTGTTCCAACTCTTGAAAATCAAGTTGACAATCAAGAACTCAACGAAGATCAATTAATTGTTGTTAACAAGGTTTTGGACGTTTTGGTCAAGATTTTGACTACTGAAGAAGATAAGGAAACTGTTGCCAGATCATGTGAAAGTATTATTGAAATTTCTCACAAGTTTGGTCTCCTTGTTTTGGGTAGACATATTACTGAAATCATGGATGGTGTTATTCAACTTCTCAGAAATAACACTCCATGTAACAGTTCTGAAATGGAAGATGAAAGTGATCACGACATTGTCCTCATTGACGTTGTTGCTGACATTGTTGACACTGTTGCTGGTCTCTTGGGTCCATCCTTTGCTCCATTCTTTGAAAAGGTTTTCCCAGATTTGATGAAGTACTTGCAACCAACTAGACCTGTTGGTGACAGAATTATGGCTTTGGGTACCATTTGTGAAAGTTTCAACTCTCTCCAAGAACACATGAAGCCATACGTTCAACATGTCTTGCCAATTATTTTGAATACTATCAGAGATGATAACTACAATGTCAAGAGAAACTCAATCTATGGTGTTGGTGTTGTCGGTTTCTTCAATAAGGATGAAGTCCAACCACACATGATGAAGGTTTTGGGTGCTTTGCATCCAATCTTTGTTGAAAAGAGCAAGCATCATCCAGCTGTTGTTGATAATGCTTGTGGTGCTATTGCTAGATTTATTGCTTGTGGAATTCAAATGCCACTCGATCAAGTTTTGCCAGTCTTTTTAGAAGCCATGCCATTGAGAGAAGATCACGAAGAAGCTCCAATTTGTTACACTGCTCTCTCCATGTTACTCGAAAATCCAACTCCAATTGCTTCAGTTTTACCAAAGGTCTTCCAAAAACTTGTAGAAGGTTTGTCCTTACCAGTTGAAAAGCTCAAGGATAAGCAAAAGCAAGGCATTGTTGAAAGTATCAGAAAATTCTCTCAACAATATCCACAACAAATCCAACAAATGATTTCAACTCTCTCATCTCAAGAACAACAAGCTCTTCAACAAATCCTTTAATTTATTCCAAATGTCTAACCAGATGATTCACTGAACTGTATCATTAAAACAGCCTTCTCTCAAGTAAATAATAAAATCATTAAAATTTCTCAAACTCTTGCTCAATAATTTCCAAACCAATAAACCGAATTTTTACTAAGGGAAAAAAATGAATCCACACCAACGACCAACACCAACAAGAACTTCTGTTTCTCTACAAGCAGAACAAGAATTAATGAAATCCATTCAGAAATTAAGGTTATCTGCTAGGGGAGATAGAATTAAAAACAAACAGGAAAGAATTCATTAAGAGAGTGCACCACGGATTCCATTTATTCGAAACAACAGTTGGTTCCAACTCCATCCATATTTCAACTGCAGCCACGGAATCCTTTCCAATCATTTTCTTCTTTTTAGGTGCCTTGCAATCACAACAACAAACCTAAAAAAACAACAATAAACCTCATCAATGCTCTTCTATACGACTAAAAGAAACTTTATTCAATCCACCAATCAAGCCCTCCTCAAGGTTCAACAAAAGAGTAAAAGTGTTGTTTCCTCTGCTGCAAGATTGCACGCAAAGAGCTGCCCATGCAAGAATTGCCAACAAGTAATCTCCATCAAGTTCTAAGGAGCAAAAAGATGAAATAAAACCTAATACGAAATATGTATGAGGAGAAAGATCCTTGTATTAATTAAGAGTAATTTATTTAAAAACAAAAAGTAACATCCGAAAGTGGTTTATCTTCTCTCAACAAGATCTTGTGCATCATCAAACCAAAAGACTTGTAACTAAGGCAGAAGAATGTAAAGTAATCGCCACAATCAATGTGTTGAATGTGATTTTCATTAGTGAGACGAATATAGGATTGATCTAAATCCAATTCAGAAACTGTTGTGTTGGTAATTTGTCCAGATATACCTAATTGGCCAAATCTATTAGATCCTGAAACAAATACTCTCTTTTTTTCACAAACAAGAATTGTATGAGACTCTCCACAAGTGAGATGAGTGATACTGGCTACACTAGATCTTTCATTGATGAATTTCTCAATTTCAACCATTCTTTGGAATCCTTGTGGTACATTTCCAGCAGTGTAAATTTCACCTCCTGATGTTACAATAGTGATAAATCTGGCACCACTTGCCAATTTTGCAATTTTCTGACCTGGTGGACTTTCGAATATCAATGTGCAACTATGAGCACGCTCTGATTCTAGATTATTACCAAATTGACCATTTCTGAAATTATTGTAACTAGATTGCCAACAAGTATAAAATAATTACCTATTCATTCCAAAAGCATAAACCTTCTTTTCATCAACAGCCAATGTTGTGTGAAAATATCCACATGCTAAATGAGTAATTTCTCCCTTTCCAATAACAGAAGTTAAATCAACATGAGTAAATTCTGGCATTGCAATTGGACGTCCACATTGTTGAAATCTATTTTCTCCAACAGCCTGTTAAATAATTTGTCAAATTGAACGTTTTTAAATATTGGTAACACACTTACAAATATTTGATTTTCTGAGGTAACACAAATTGCAAATGAATGTCCACATTCAAAAAGTCTAATCTTCTTATTTAAAATTTCTTTTGAGGTTACCATTGTAGGTCTCGGAACTGAAATATTTTGAGGAAGAGACAATTGACAATCATAATTTCTTCCACAAGCGAATAAAACATTATCTCCCATATATTCACAAATGAAATAAGTGAATGAATGTCCACATTTAACATTCATAATTTTCAATGCCTTTGGGCATTCCACAGGAATCTCAATCCGAGTCATTAATGATGAATATGGACAAGTGCTCGATGGAATAGTCAATTGCCCATAAGAATTTTCACCACATGCATAAATTTCATCATCAATTGTTACAATTACAACAAAATAAGCTCCACACGCTACCAACTTGATTGGTTTTTGAATTTCACCTGAATTCTTATTATTTCTAACTGGAAGTGGTTTATAGGAATTATCCATTGTTGATAAACCTATTATTTTCATGATCGTTAATTTTCATCATCAATTAAAATATTTAAATATTTTGATCAACTTGAGATATTTACCCAATTGTCCTTTTGCATTGTTTCCGAAGGCATAGAGAGCCTTATTAGCTGAACCATTTTGGAGTTGACTATGATATAAATTTGATTCATATTGTTGATTGTACTTCTTATCGATCACAACGCCAATTCCTTTCACATTGGTCGATGAGGTATTGTTATTGAATGCTGATTGTCCCATTTTTTTTTAAATTATAATTATAGTAAATAATATGTTAATTATGATAATTTAATAATTATTATTAAATACAAAACATCCAGTGTAGGCATGTCTGATAGGTTCAGTTTTCCTCAATAATGTACGAATGGTATTGGATCTGGTGTTACCAGTTACCAAAGTTACATTTCTAAAGTATTGTTCGAAAATTTCCTTAAATTCACCAATTGCCCAATCGATTAATCTATTTTCATCCAATAGGGTGAGGATTTTCATTCCATCTCTTGAACCATCCATTAAAAAGTCTCTAATTATTTCTGACTCAGTGGCACTACTCGTATTTGGATGATGTAATTTGCAGTAAATCTTCCAATGCTTTAAGGTGTAGAGAATGAATTGGATGAGTACTCTACTCTTCTTTTGGTTTTCCTTCTTGTTTCTGGTTCTGAATTCTTTTCTCACACCAACGAACAGATACATCATATCTTGTAACAATCCAATAAAATCATTTCTTTTTTCTCCAATGCCATTGCTTTTAGAATTATTTCCATGAGCAAAGTTTCTTTCAAATAGATAGTTCAATCTTGTATGCTCATCAAACTTATCCAAAATAGCCATGATCTTTGTAATCTCCCCATCAAAACAGGAGAGTAAGTCAATTTTCAAAGGATGATATCTTCCATGTTTTTCACGTCTACAATACTTGTGAATCTTGAGAATACTTTCTGTGATACGAAAATGGGTATCCTTTTCTAATTGCTTTTCAAATATCAACTTCCAGTCTCTGTGCTTATTGACAGACTTGGAGAACCTCTTACTGTCAAAGAGAATCTTATTCAATTTAGTATTGATATTGTTTTCAAATTGTTCTTCATCGTTTCCTAAGAACACAACTGGGCTATTGATGGATTTCAAAGTGTAGAGTGTTCTGTATAATCTGTTGAGACTCTTGTTTTGCTCGATATAGGTTTTCATTAGGGACATGTCAGTAAATTCTGTCTTTGGTGTCAACCAGTATGGAAACAATTTGTTAAGGTCAGAGATTGCACAATTCAAACGATAAAACACCTTTGATGAACTAAATTCACCAATCTTGGTTTGGACTCGTTTTTTGAAATCATACTCAAATCTGTTGGTACATTTACCAACCAACAAATCCTTCTTTTTATCTTCTGAATAAGAATCCCATAAACCTTTAAGTCTATTTCCCAGTTTATCAAAATCACCTGTACGCTTGATGAATTTTCCTCTTTTCTGAACATATTTAATTCGTCTTTCAATATTGTTTCTGATTGAAAGGTATGCCATGGTTGTATAAAATTGACTGCTATTCACAATATCCCTCTTATTTTCCAAATCATCAATACTAGATATTCCCAACATGTTCAAACTAATATTCTTACAAATTGTTAAAAATCCTTTAATACACAAATCATCGACCGATAAATGACACAAAATATCATGCATCACATCGGGAGAAAGCATAGCAAAAGTGCTTCCACCACAAGTGGCAGCAGGGACAAGCTCATGTTGACTCATTTTTTTTAAAGTTTTTTGTAAACAAGTTCACGGAATGAATACCGAAGAGTTGATATTATGTGTATTTTCATTTTCGAATTTGAGATCTATATCTGTATCTGGGATAGTACTTGATTTTTTTTCTTGCCAAATGCCAACTTCTTTCATTGCCATCAGATGTGGGAAAACAATCCTCAAAGACAGTTGGGAATTGTTTGTAAATGTAGGAAAATCCGAGGTTGCTGATGAGTAGGGAAATATTTCTCATTCGAGGTCTTGGACCATCCAATAGGAAATCATTTAAAATTTCTCTTTCAGAAAAATCAAAATTATTGAGTTTGAAAAATAGTTTCCAATTCTCATAGACAAGCTCTGTAAACTCGACCAGTAAGTTTTGATAATCTATTACATCATGGGACGGTTTGTGTCTATCAGGGTGAAGATTGGAAGTAAAATAGAGGACGTGTTGGTGCAGACTCACAAATTGATTGTTGAAATTAACTTCTTTTTTCATAGAAGGACCAAGTTCTCCACATGCATAATTTCTCTCAAATAGAAAGAATATTCTTGTTCTCTCATTCATTCCTTTCAAAAGTTCAATAATTCTTTTCAGGGGTGATTGGTACATGCGTTCATGAATGGTAATTCTTGACCTATTTGAGATGAGTTTGTTGAATTCTTTTACTAGAGAAACAAACTCGTGGTGTTTGGTCTTTTCCAACTGTTTCTGGAATACCAACTTCCAATTTCTTTCCTTATTTGAGGATTTCTTAAATCGTTTAGAGTCGAACAGAATCGAATTGAACTTCTCATCCAAATAAATTTCATAGTATTCTGTTTCTGTATGAGAGATATTACAACTCTTGATATCAAGTAATGCCCTATAAATATTACTAAGGTTAATACTTGACTTGATATGTGAAACCATGAGTGCTGTATCAGAAAATTCGCTGTGTGAGGTCAACCAATATGGAAACAATTTGTTGAGCTCTCTAATTGCCCCAACAAATCTATAAAATAATTTAGAAGTCTTGTAATATGATTCTCCAATAGCAAGTTTTGTAAAATCCATATCCATCATTTCATAATCCAATTCACTCGCCCTCACTTCTTGAAATTTAATTTCCAATTTTTTCCTAGCCAACTCGGATAATCTCTCCAACACATTCCGAATAGAAAGAAATGTCATAGTTCTATAATATTCACTCTGATCAATCAATTCCCTCTTCAATTCAAAATAAGCAAAATCTGATATTCCCAACATGGTCATACAAACTCCTCTTCCAATCTCCAAGAAGGAACACACAACACAATCATCAATCGTCAAGAAGCACAAAATTTGATGGAAAATCTCGGAGGGAAGTTTAGAAAATTGATCATGAATTGGCTTTTCAAATTTGTTTTTTTTGAATAAATTGAAAGATGAGGAGTGAGATGATTCTTTAGAGATGCAATTGTTTGGTGTATTATTATTTGTGATGAAAGTGATATCTTTTCTCTTCTTTGAGTTGAGCATTTTTTTCTTTCGAATAATCCTGTGAAAGTTTTATTTAGCAGTATCAATTCTATTCGCTGTGTCTCCTAATTGATTTCAGGAATGCTATGGTATGATTTCTTCCTCCTGTATCTTAAAATTCCAATGACCAACAAGACAACACAAATAACTAACAGGATGCACAACACAACTCCACCACTCACAGCTCCAACAATTGCAGCGTAAGGTGTTCCACATTGAGCTCCTGAAAAACCATTTTCACAAGCACAAGTATTGTTGAGAACACAAATTCCATGATTACTGCAATTTGCAAATAAGCCATCACATGAAAATATAGAACAATTTAAAGAACCATTCCAACCTGGGTCACATGTGCATGAGTTATTGGAGGAACACATTCCGTGACCACTGCAATTATGGAGGCCATCACATGAAATGGCAGAACAAGTGCTGGTTCCTCTCCAACCTGATTCACAAGAACAAGTACTATTCGAAATGCAAGTGCCATGACCAGAGCAGTTTCTTTCACAAGAAAAGGTGCCACACATTGAATCTCCTTGCCATCCACTGTCACATTCACAAACACCTCGAATACAATCACCATGAAAATGACAAGTTTCCCTTAATCTGTCAATACAAGTTCCAGGATTTCCATTTGACAAAATTCTCAATCTTGATGAATCTGAGTAAATAAGATTACCATTGGATGTAATTGCCACTCCTGAGAGTTCACCCATCATCTCATCATTTCCAATGAGTGTTACAATTGTTTCATTACTAAATATTTTCCTTACAACCTTATTAAACGAATCTGCAATATAAACTTCACCAAATTTGTTGACTGCTATTGCCTTTGGATTATTAAGTCGTGCATAAATTGCTGGTCCATAATCTCCAGTATATCCAACTTTTCCATTTCCTATTGAAATCTTTAGAAATTTTGAAGAAATTTAAAACGTACCTGCAATTAAAACAAAACCCTCACTAGAAGAGTACTTGAAAATTTGATTTTCAAGAGTGCAAGCAATGTACAAATCGCAAGATGGTCCATAAATCAATTGTTGTGGCAAAAATTGTACTTTAAATGTTAAAAACGGTCAATAAAAAGGAAAACAAACCTTGATTTGGTGCTTGGATAATTGTTTGAATTGTAAAGTCATTGTAAACTCTTCTAACTCTATTATTCCATGTATCTGCAATATCAAATAGAAACTCGCCTTCCATGCATTTAGGCGGTAGAGCTAAACCCATAGGTCTATTCAACAAACAATGAGAAGCTGGTCCACCATCTCCACCAAACCCTTGCTTAATAATTGTTTCTACCTAAATGTTTACAATAATTAATACTTACAATTCCTGTACCTACTAGGGTGGTGATAATTCCATTTCTGTCAACCATTCTAATTCTATTATTATTGGTGTCAGCAATGATAATCTCTCCTCCTTTCAACACAATTACAGAACTGGGATTTGATAACAAACTTTGATTAGCTGGGATGTGGTCATGAGTGTACCCTAGCTGCTTGAAAACTCCAGCAACAATATTCATCAATCCAGAAGTAAGATTAACCTTCAATACTACTGAAGAAAATGCTGGAAAGTATACTTCATAATCATTAGAGAACCATATGGCACCAACCTCTTCCAAATAATAACTTGTTGCTTCCATTTTTGGTTGTAATTGGTAAGGAAGATGACCAGCAATAACCTGATCTTGTGTAACTGAGCTGGTTCCATGAACAGATAATAGTGCAATTTCTGTGTAGGGTTTTCTACAGTCAGTAAGATAATACACTTGACAATTCTCATTGCAAATCAGAGAAAAGAAACTCACTCCATTCTTGCTTGAATGTAATCTCTTAACAGGATAAGGTTCAGTATACATTAACAAATAACTGTCATCGTTGGCAATTAACATGTTATTTTCAATATATTCCACTTGAGTTGGTCTCATATTAACTGGTGCACCATTAATTGACAGTTTCTTTACATAACCATTCATATCTATTTGTAATATTCTTCTATTTCCAGTATCTGCCACTGTCATTAACCCATTAGGAGAAAAAGTGACACCTCTTGGATCATTTAGCTTACAATCTGTTGGAATATTTCCTAAACAATGGTCAATATTAACAACCTTATTATTTCCCATTACAATTGAGCAAATTGCAACATCTCTTACTTGTGTCAATTCTAATTTCCAAATGAAATTGGCATATGCATCAGCAATATAATAATCTGCATTAAACTTTGTCATTTGGACTCCCAAACCATACGTTTCATCTTTGGTTTTATATGTCAAAGTCAACTTTGAAATATAACCAGATGTCAAGTCCAAAACTCTGATGCAAAACTCATCCAAGATGTAAAGACAATTGGTTGATGCATTAAAATAGAGTCCTTGTGGTCTAATCAATCTAGTTTCAATAGCTAATGAGTCATCTGGACTGTCAACATCTCGTCCACATATTCCAGTGCCAGCAATCACTTCACTGTAATTGCCTTGAATTCTTCTGACAGTACACAAACTCACATCAGACACGAAAATAATAGGTTCAGCATTGGCATGTGTTTTCACCACATGTATTCCTCCATAACCAGCTTTCAAGGGAAAATCAAAGGAATGGAAAGAGTTTCCAATACTTCCACCAACTGTTGCAATGGTTTCATGACATTCAATATTAACACGCAGAATGAAAAGGATTAACAAAAAGTAGCAAACTAATACTTGTGAAAGATACATGTCAATTTGATTTTTTTAATTTAAACTATTCGAAAGTTGCAGAAATGATAACACTGCAAAATTAGCAGGTGTTTCTGTAGAAACTCCGCTTTCCAAAAGAAATGAGACTGTTCCACATTCCATCACATGTAGGATTCGTACTAAACATTTGAATGAGCCTGCAAAATTGTATTTGAATATTAACCTAATAGAATCGAATAAGATTTTTAATATTTAAAACAATTAATAAATTTGAAATTAAAGAACTGTTATGAACTAGGTTGTGGTTGACCACAATTTTGATCAAAAAAAATGGTTTCTGATAGTGAAGACGAATCATACAATGACGATTTTTTCTTTGATGATTCATTCATGAATGAAGAAGCAGAAGAAGAAACAATAATTAATAATAGCGAAGAAACAATCATTAACAGCGAAGAATTAATTTCCCTATTGTTCTACACTAAACATAATTTACCTACTTCTCGTAGTGGTTCCTTGCTGTTGGGATCAGAGAATGTCATGACACATTCGACAATATTATTCACGTATGGAGGTTAGTTTCGAATATTATTTTTCTCCAAAAAGAGAAATTAATTGGAAATTCTAGGAGAGCATATTCCAAGTAGAATTGAAAATGAGAATATTTACATTTTGAAATTATCAAATCTGATCAATCAATTATCTATTTCATCATTAAATTATGAAACTAATCGAGTGGAATTAATTTGGGAGGAAATAATTCCAAATAGTGAAAAAAAACCAATTGGAAGAAAACATCCATGTCTTTCCTATGATAAATCTAATCAATTAGTTTACTTATTTGGTGGATATGAGAATGGAAATTATTTGAATGACTTGTGGGTATTTGAATTGAAAAGTAAAAAATGGTCAATGATTGAAACATTTGGAGAAATTCCAGTGGGAAGATGTGGAGGTGTTGCCAAGTTTTATTCGAATGGAATGTTTTATGTGTTTGGAGGGTATAATCATAAGGAAAGAACGAACGCCCTTTTTGAACTGGATCTCAAGACAAGAGAATGGAAACAAGTGAATTATTCAGAAACAATTCCAATCATGACACCAATTAGTGAACTTTCGTATATTTCAGATAACGTACTCACAGTATTGAAAGTGGATATTTTACAAGCAAATATGTTTAAATTTAGTTTCAATACTAGACAGTGGATTATCAAAAGATATAGACAATTTCCTACTTCAGATACAATATGCTTGTGCTGGAGAGAATCTCAAAAATCCAGCAACGTTGGAGAAAGTGTCTTTGCACTATTTCAGGAATCTGGAATTTTTGATAGCAAAAAGGATAAATTTGTGCAAGGTACTGTACAAGTTATAGTTGAGTTTGATGGAGAGAAGGATAAACTCATTCTTCATAAGCTCCCGAAACGACTTGTTGAGAAACCATTTGAGGGGACATTTATGTTTGAACTCAATATGTTGTGTTGGGTCTGGATGGATCATTATATTACAGTACAACCAGTGAGAAGACCATTAAGAAGGTTGACAAACAAGGTGCAATTTCGATCATTGTTTGTGCTTGGTCCTGACGAATTGTGCTTGTTAAGAGTGAGAGGTAAATCGAAAACTGAATATTTCTTTAATAATTTGAAAGGAAGTACGAAATTTTCAGATTTACTAATCAAAGTTCAATAATTTTCATACATTTTGAAAATCGTTAGTGTTATTTCAAACTGTTGTTGTTAATTTCCCTAAGCAGGAAATTTGGGCTTGGATATTGGAAATATCTATCATCATCATCATCATCGAATAGACAGTCCTGTTTTAATCCGTGTAACAATTGAGAGTTTTATTGATTTGGAGCAGTATAGGCCACATAGCTAACAGTTGATGTTTTATCCACAGTATCCACAACAGTTGATGCAGAAGCATTCGATTCAATAGTTGAACTAACATTCCTCAGAGGTGCTCCTGTGCCATCAAACAGTGCACCATTAGCACTCTTCAGAAATGAAAGTGATCCAATCAATGAAATAATCCAAACCACACCCAAAATCAAAGCAAATATAAATGCAAAGGTTGGATCCAAATAGGTGAACGTGTTAACCATTGTTGTGGTCACGCTCGTTGTGCTGGACATGATGGATTTCAACTTGTAGGGCAGAACTGTCTGATAGAATTCCCATAACGAAAATTCGATGGCGCCCTGAGTGGAAACAATGAATAAAATTGTTGGAATTAGGAAGAGTGTGCAACCAGAGTGGAGAAAGGAAGTTGTCTTTGCCTTGTCTTTGAGAGAGGCAATTTCAAAACCAACTAACAAGCCGAAAGTGCCTAAAATTATTAGAAACATATCGGCGAGTACTAGAAATACATTGTGGGTGGCATAAACTGCCATTGCATATGCGTACCATGGATAGAGTGTGGCCAAATGGTAGACGATCATTAGTAACCCTATTAATATTTGGAAAATACTCGAAACTTTGAGGACAAGCATTTCGACTCTCTTTTTTAGTATTGGAAACTCGATAGTGTGCTGGTTGAAGAGAAGCACATGGTCGGGAAAATGGAATGAAAATTAAAGTGGTTTGATGTTCTCAATGGTTGTTCGCTAATGTTGTTTTTTAAGCCGAAAGAATTCGAAATCAGTTCTAATAGAAGTTTTTTTTAGAGTTCGCCTTTCAGGTGTATTTCTTAGTGAGTATTGTCCCCAACTGAGTCCTTTTCGACATGATTCACCTGTAACTGCTTATTAGAAACAGTAACACTAAAAAAATGGCCAATCTGCGTCCTCTATTCTTTGTTTCGAATGTTTTTCTCATACTGTTGGGTGTTTCATCTTTCTGTGCTCACTTTGCATTGATGATTTCTTGGTTTATGACAAACAGTTACTCTGGCCTCTATAATGTGAGGACATACTCAATCTCGGATCTGTTTCTTCTCTTTTCTGATATGTTTCTAATAACTGTTGGCTTTGTAGGCATGCTCCTTTTTATTTCACCATCTTTCATGTCTGATTCGAAACTCAAAATCTTACAATACTTTCATTGCCTTGCCTCAATCTTTGGAGTATTCGGTGTGCTGTTCACCTTTCTAATAACTTGGACCCATCAATTTGCTCTCTCTGTACTCTTCCAAGAGGTATTATACTCGGTGAGTGAGAGGGATATCATGTCCTTCCTCAATCCATCAGTGAATGCTTTGATATTTATATTGTTGGGTGTAGAATATTTGCTGTGCTCAATTTCTTCCTTCATTGTTTGTAAAGACAAGTATCCTAGCTTGTTTTAATCAGTCATTACTAAATAAATTCAAATAACTAAGGAATAGGATCGTTAATAAAGGAAATTGATACAAAACAACCAAAAGCATAACTTTAGGTTAAAAGGAATATTATAATTTTTCTATTTAATCTATTTTTGATTTTATTATTGAGATTAATTTGTAGTGAGAGAGTCTGAAGATTCTGAAGGATTCAAACTACCACTGTCATATGATTTCCTAGCCAATCTTCTATTCTCTCTCCATTTGGCAAGAGTTTTGGCAAGATATCTGAATTTTTCAAGTACAAAGTTTTGAGAGGAAAAGTAAACCAATTTGAATAAACTTGATGGTTTAACACAAACCATGGCAATGAATGCAAGAATTCTAAATAAGAAACCAAACGCCAACAAGACTAATGGATTAGTATCAATATTATCCCAATTATATCCCATATTCTTCAAACTTGTATTCAAGTCATATAAATGTTTGTAGGATAGAATTTCATTGAGATAGATTGTTTCATGACTATATTTCAAATAGGAAACATCTGGGAAGTATTTGATTGGGAAATACATGTCCCTCAATGTTGGTAATGGTGTAGTCATACCACTGAAAATATTAATAATGAAAACAATCACTACTGTTGTCAATTGTGCATTACTTGGATTCACTAAAATACTCACTAAATATCCTAAACCAAATGAAACCCAATAATTCAATAATAAAGCATAATAATAATCCAATACTGATGCAGTTGGTGCAACAGTTGTGTAGAAAATGGTCAAGAATACAAATGGAGCCAACAAGTTAATAAATAAATTAGAAATATCCTTTGCCCAATAATAAGCAAAAGTTCCCAATCCAGATTGACTTTCACGATAGAACACCAAATATTCCTTTCCAAATACTTTCAATGCAGCCATACTTCCCATCAAAGCCATAGCCAGTGACATTAGTCCAGCAAATGAAGCAACTGGATCATCAATTGGTTGTTTACATACATCTGCTAATTCTCCTGGACATTGTGAATAGACATTCTTTGGTAATGGTCCAATGTAAACCTTATTATGGAATAGTAATGAAAGGAATGAAGCACAAATGAAAATCAATCCAAAATCTAGAGCTATACTTTGTAAACTTCTCAATTGTTGAACAAAACTTCTCTTTAAACACATTAAGAATTGCATTATATAATTCAATTGAGGATCTTCATAGACAGCCTTATTATTTCTCTTTGGAATTTGATATCCGAAACCTCCATCTAAAATGGATGTACTCCGTCTCTTACTATTATCATATTTCTGCTTGTGCTCTTCCCAATGTGAAGGTAACTCTTTAGGATCAATATTATTCTCTAACCCAGCTGAAATATCCATCAAATAATCAGCAAAATTAATTCCCTCAGATTTTTCACATTTAAATTCCTCTTTGAAATATTCCTCAACTCTATTCACAGGTCCTAAATATATTGTTCTTCCTCCCTTTCCAAGAAGTAATAAATTATCGAACATTTTAAATATTTCATATCTAGGTTGATGGATGACAGTGATAACATTAATACCAGTTGAGGCAATGGTTTGTAAAACTTCACAAACTTCCTTAGAGCTTGCACTATCCAATCCAGATGTAGGTTCGTCCAACAACAATACTACAGGTGATGCAACTAACTCCATTCCAACATTAACCCTCTTTCTTTGACCTCCTGAAATACCACGATTTTCCTGATCTCCAATAATGGAGTGTCTGATATCTTCCAATCTTAATACTTTCAAAACATCATTCACAATGGCTTCTATTTCTGCTTTACTCTTTCTTTTATCTAATCTAGTTCTAGCCGAAAAGTATAATGTTTCTTCAACAGTCTTTGTGAATTACCAATGTTAATTGTCAATTTTTATATCAAATAAACTTACCATGGTTGTTAACATGATATCTTCTTGTGGCACGAAACCTATTCTTCTATTATATTTAGATAATGGTTCTTCTACACCATTTATATAAATACTACCAACAGTAGTTCCATAATAAGCTCTATTAGCGAGTGTTGTAATGAATGTACTTTTACCACAACCTGATAAGCCCATTACCTATAAATATACCAAAATAAGTTGTTATCAGTTTCTAATAATAAATATTCGAAACTTACAGCAGTCAGTTGACCATGTTCAATTTTACCAGTCACGCCATCAAGTACTTTCTTACCAGAACCTCTCAAAATTAAACCCAAATCTTTAAATTCAATATCAACAGTAAAATCATCGTTAATAAAACTTCTAGTGGCCATATGTGTGTCATTTCTCTTCTTTGCCTTTTTAAGCAAATATCCTGAATGATAAACCTTATTCTTTAAAGATTTCAAATATAAAGCATGAAGGAATTTGTACGTAATTCCAATTGCAAATAGTGAAATAATAAATAACACAAATAAAACAATTCCTCCAGCTGTCATTGTATCAGCACTTGATCCTTCTGGACATTGAGACAAAAACCATGAACATGATCTTGGTACTATAGAACCAGGAGTACAATAATAACCTGATGGGCATATTATCTTTCGAGATGGATCTGGACAATAATGACCTTTTGGACATAGCTCATAAGTCATGGATCCATTTGGACAAAATTGTTGTGGATCACATTTGGCTACTGTGTGAGGTGTTTCACAATAGTTTCCAGCTGGACATGGTCTGATAGAATTGTTAACATCCTTTCTATTACAGTAGTATAAAAATACTTACTTATTGTCAACTGTTCCAATAGGACAATAATCCATTGATTTGTTTGAAAATTTACATGGAATTGGTTCAATCACTGATGCATTTGGACAATAAGTATCAGCAGGACATCTAATATCAGCATATTCATGTCTCTTGTCTATTATCCATAATTAGAATACATATCATTTCAAAAAAACATACCTTCTTCAAATGCAAATCTGCCCAAATTACAATAATCTCCATTTTTACATTCCTTCAAATCTCTATCACTGGTATAATATTTAATATTCATATAATAACTAGGCGGAGCTAAAATTGGTTCAGTTTGAGTTGTATTGCAATAAGCAGAGTTTGGACATTGCTGAACTCTTGACTGTCCTTCATTAAAACAAGTATAAGTTCCAGTTTTCGAATAACTGAAACAGGGGTTAGGTTTAACTCCATAATCACATATTAAACCACTTGGACATGGAACTTTCAATCCATGAATGCAATAACTCCCAGATGGACAACGTTGCATTAAGAATCCTTTCGAATACAGTCCATCATTAATGTCAGATGTAATACTTCTCTTTTTGATATTATAACAACTAGTACCAGGATTACAAGTGTTGGCATAATAAATAAATTTGTTATCATCAAATGAGGTTGGTGGATTTGCCTTACAAATATCTGAGAAGGGTTTAAGGAAAATATTATCAGGATCTTTTTCTAATTTTTTACACACTTCTACATAGCGATTATATGAGGAAATATCTAAAATACTACGACTGGTTGTCACTAACAAATGTTGGTTGTTCTCTGAATGGTCCAAATATAGTATTGGACTTGGAAATTTCAAATTGTTAATCTTTTTCAAATTGAAATAACCCGTTCCTCCATTATCTTGTACAAATGCTAATGAAATTATATCAATATTAGTATTCTTTGTAGTGATGAATAGAGATTCTTGCCAATAATTTTGAAAGAATGTATAAAGATCATCATTTTCTGTTGTTTTTGTAAATATTTCAGTTTCAGTTTCTACATTGTAAATAAAGTAACCATTATCATCGTAGTATTTTTCACTATTTGCTGAATCGGACTGACCAATATCAGTAAATCTAACAGAAACACTTTCAATTGGACCTGAAACATCAATGGCCTTCTCATTGGCAATGTAACATTTTCCATATTTGTAATATTGAATTACCGTGCAAGGGAAATTATTATTTCTGGAAGCAGTATTTGTAATTACTGAATTATTGGATGAATAATCAGCAAATTCAGCAACATGATGAACTAGTAATATGTTTTGATTCTCATATCCAATTGCAATATAAATATTTTGAGAAGTTGGAAACGTATAATTTTGAAAATCAATAAATGGCTTTCTAATAGTTTCTGGTATTAAAGTAGCAAATGAAATTGTTTTTGAATAGCTCATATAGAATGTATTCAACCGATCTTCCTTATTAAAGTCAATTGGTTCAGTAGAATTATTTTCACTAAATTCATAAACTCTCACCTGATGTGGGGAATATAAGGTAACTAACATTCTTCCTGATGAATATCCATTAGTTATGAATAATTCTTGATCTATTCTCATTGGTGAATCATTTTTAATATCAATCATTTGGGTTGATAATTCAAATTTCAATTCGGAATTAGATTTCAATAACCATTCATAAGCTTGATATTTTGAAATTTCATTAAATTTTAAAATGTAATCTGATGGATTCTTTACATTTCTATGCAATGTTACAATGTAATTCTTTAAATTCTTTACATTTCTATATAATTTGAATTGTTTCAATTCGAATCCATCAATTCTACTGGTAACCATAAATAGTAAATTCTTGTCAAGAAAAACCTTTAAAGTGTAATTAATATCTATAATTGCAAATATGTTATCATTCTTAACCTGATTCCACGAATTTAATCCATCAAAATGTGTAATATTTGGATCTTTCATTGATTTTAACAATGTGTAGATGCTTGCAGAACCAGTTGTTTGATCATTCGAGGTAACAGTTAAACCACCATCTTGAAATGCTTTAACAATAGTTAATACTTTCGATTTGGATCCAGAAAATGTTTTAACACCAATCAATGCAACACATTCACTTCCTCTACATTGATAATTAACATCATAATTGAATAAAGAATCGATGGATGGTGACGATTCCAACTGAGAATAACTTGTGGAGAATACATTTGAAATTGGACACCAATTAGTTCCCAATTTTTGTGATCGGAAACTGTAGGCACAAATATCCTTCAATGAAACTCCTCTAAATAATCCATTCACACCACTCATCATGTGATGTTGTCCAATAATTATTATCATGCATAATAATAATACTTGATAACAATTTAAAATTGATGATGAAACAATTCTTTTTCTATTAATGGTATGGATAGCACTGTTGTTGTTGCTGCCGCTTAGGTAGCAGCATGTGAACTGCATGGTGGTACTGGTAAATTTTTTTTTAATATGATGTGTAAATGTCAAGTTTTATGTGTAATAATGTACTGGAAATTCGAGATGGAAAGTCTTTGGAAACAGATTAAATTGTGTTATTACATGGATATTAGAAGATTAATAGACGCTTCTTAGATTTATTAATGCTCTTAATAGTAATCAGATGTTATATGTATTTCAGCTCTAGATATGGATTTGGAGAAGCAGATGTGAAGCTTGTTTAAGTGTAGAATCAAAAAGAGAATGTAAAATGTTTGAAAATAAAAAGGAAACGCCCACCGTGGGGGTCGAACCCACGACCACAAGGTTAAGAGCCTTGCGCTCTACCGACTGAGCTAGACGGGCTACACACAAATTATATTTCTTCAAAAAAATAGACAACAATTTTAAGTTAAATCATTGTACGTTTTATTGGCTTAAAACTTAAAAGAAAGGTAAGAAGCGTTCGTCACTGTTTTGCATAAATTTAAACTTGTTAGTCCCAAAAGAACATTGAAGAAACCCATAAATAGTCAAATTCTTGAAAGATTCTAAATGCTCCTTCTTACAACCAAGTTCCATTAGGTATTCATCACAATTTTCATCATCCATAAGGAGAGACTGAAGGGCTTCGAAACTGCCATAATTTGAAATGCAATTCACTTTTTTGAAATCATCAATACTATTTGAGATAGTAGTAATACCATCAAAGCATGAAAAAGTTTCAACAGGATCATTAGTTTCGTAATCATGTTTGTAAGAAGATTCAATAGTGAGTGGAAATCCTGAGCTAGTAAAAATAATGATTTTGAGTGTTGTACACATTTCACCATTTCTATCAAGTGTATCTCCCTCAAGGATGAAGAAATCTTTGATAGAACCTTCCAAAAATTTGGTGACCTTTCCATCTATAGGAATGGAATTTGGTACCAGTTCTCGTAATTTTTCTGAAAGAAATTGGCAACCACTCTTCAGATAATTATTGAACTCTTTGTGCAATATATTGTCGACTTCAAATTTCATTAACAACCTTAGCCAATTTTTAAAATTCAAATCTGGCTCCATTCCTCTCTCATATTTCAGCCCTTCTGAAATTGAGTGTTTCGCTCCTTCAACACCATAATACATTGATAATATAGCAAACATTATCATTATTTCATTCACAGTTTTTGGTATTCTTTCAAGAATTGCAAAGTGTTTCTCCTTATATCTAGGTGGAAGCAAATAGTGTTCCACCTCATCTGATGATTCATCGGTATCATTCTCTCCATCTTCTTCAAGTGAATCGAATTCATCCTCAACATGTGAATTTTTAACCTCTTCTTGTTCTTCAATTTCCGATTCGTTAATATAATATAGGTCTTTTACAATCTCCTCCAAAGAATTAAACTCCTTTTCAGATAACCTTAAATTTCTAATAAGAAAAAACTTGGCAAATTTCTCAGAGTTAAAAACCTCCTTAAATGTTTTAGAAATCAAGTAAGGTCTCACTGTTGGCCACTCGTAAAAATCCAAATATTCCATCACATGATGACAAATAACAATATCAAAGATACTCATTTTTTTAAAACATTCAGTGGTAGGGGTATTTTTTTATTAAGGGAAATGATGTGAGAAAAGTCAAGGAATACGTACTAATGGTATTAATCATATTCATCATCTTCACTCTCAGAATTAGCATCGGATAGATATTGTAATTCAACATCTTCAAGAGGATGAATGACCTTAATAGTTTCCTTGTGTTTTTCAAAACATGTTAATAATTCTTCTTCACCCTTAATCCCCTTCTCTTTGTATTCGCCTGCATAAAAGAATGGCAAGGAATAATAATGAAGACCTACAAGTTTAAATTGGTTCATAGCAAATGCACATTCCATAAATCCATAGATGACAAGGCTTCTAATGAAAGCTAAAGTGTTCCCTTCAAAACCAAGATTTATAAAGTGTTCATCAGGATTCTCCAAGAACAATAAAGATTCTACAAGTGCCCAATGATCATGGTGGTTGTTATATATAATACTTCCATAATCAATTGTGGAATGTTGATATAATGGAACTCTGTACGAGAACATTACCTGATAACTTTGTCTTTTAAACTCAAACATTACTTGAAGAACAAGTGGAAAACCACATGGTGTAAAGACAACTACTCTAATGTAATCGGGAGTGCCTCCACTTTTGTCAATAGCACTTGAAATAAGGAAAAGATCCTTGATGCTGTCTCCCAAAAATTTGGTGCTTTTGCCATTGACTGACTGTTTCACTGACAGTAGTTCCTCAAGTCTACTTGTCAGAAATTTACTTCCATTCTTCAAATAATGATGGAATTTTCCTACAAGGAAATTGTCCACTCTTAATCTGACCACTAATTTTTGACATTCTTTAAGAATATCTACTTGATCTGTTCCTCTTTTGAATGAATTATTAATCAGGTTATTAAGGCTAGACTTTGTTTTTTCAGTTCCATACACCAACCAAAGCCTCACATACATTATCATAATCTCATTCAAGGATTTAGGAACCTCATCAAGATAAGACAGTATTTCAATACCATTCTTCCTCCTGTATTCATTAATAAATTGAGAATATTTAAACCCGAAGTTAACCAAGTGTTCAAACTGTTTGGTTGTTATTTTTAAATAATTAAGAAGAAAAAACTTGGCAAATTCCTCTGATCGATAAACTTTTAGAAAGGTTCTTGAAATAAGGAAGGGTCTTACCATCAGCCACTCTTTAAAATCGACAAACTTCATCACATGATGACAAATTAAGGGAGACAAGAAGATACTCATTTTTTTCTCCACGTAAAAATAGTAAGGTATGTGAATCCTCCAAAAAAAACTAATTTAAAATAAACAACAAAGCTTTCCACGTTTAATAGCATGTTATTCTGCTCTCTGAGAAGTCTAAGAAAAAGATAATAGCCCACGAAATATTATCTATCACGATTTCTCACTGTATATACACTTGTCTGTGCAGTGATTACAGTGGTTACAGTGGTAGCCACAAGACATTACCAATAAAAATGGCGATACATCAAACAAGAGAAGGGCTCATTTCTTTCGTTGTGAGTTGTCTCATGTTGATGGTATTTATTGGTTCTGCAAGCTGTTCAATTCATCTTGCATCAAAACGAACAGATAATCAAGCCGACATGTTAAAGAGACAATTAAACAAGATGGCCAATACATGTGTGATTGGTCTCAAAGGAGTAGATTGCACCAATTCTGATGGATCAATAGTTAAGGCGTCAGATCTACAAATGGAGTCGTTGATTTTAGCTGGATTGGGATATGATCACGCAACACATACCATAAAACCACAAGTTTTGAAATCAACCAATTTCCAAAAAGTGGAACCAATTAGAGAAACCAACACTGTAAATACTCTCTCCAATGCTCAACAGTTATATAGCATGATTTATCCTAATCATGATGGTTCTTCAAAGGTATATAATGGTTTATACTCTCACAATGAGGGTGTTGATTTAATATTCTCAAAATACTTTCAGGGAGAATTTACTGTTTACAATTCTCAGAAACAATTTGTTTCTCATCATGTTGAGAGTGAGGGAACAAGTATTGTAAGCGGATTTGAGAAGATTATTGAATTTCTTCCTGGGCAATATGATGCAGATCTTTACAATTTGGTCTTGTCATACTTTGGAGATTCTGTATTGACATCTGTTGATTATGGTGGAGTAGTTGATTTAACTAGCTCAGTTCGTTCGTGTTTCTCTGACGGAAGAATTCAACAATTTGTCCAATCTGAACTTTCTGATATTGTTGGACAAGCTGCTGAATCCATGCCTGACTCATATGCAAGATATCACAAAGTTTCTCAAATGGATATTGTTGGAGGTAATCCAGAAATTTCAGACATTAGACAACGTATTCCAACTTTCAGTGCCAATCCTGTTCCTATCTTTTTCACAACCATACCAATTTGGCAAGCATTTCCAGCAGGAAGCAAGAGAGAAAATATGAAATATGCCTATGATAAATTCATGGCACGTCGTTCCTCAATTATTTCTGACATGGTCAATAGAATGAATACTCTTCAACAACAAGAATCTCAACAAGCAATTCAATTCAAGTCTTTTGGAAGAAATAGAAATGGAATTCTTGTTGACATTGGAACAGTAAATTTAGGACTAGGACAAAAAGCTGTTATTTCAGCACCAAGATGTTTCTTTCAAACCACAATAACTGAACTACCTGCATCTGCAAGTATCAATCTAGTTAGAAATGGTGATCAAACGTTCCAATTCAATGCACTTTGCAGTGCTAGAAATGGATTTGGACAAACTATAGTAGATCAACAAAATTCACAACTAGGAAAAGGATCATGTGTGAGTGTTGGATTGCCAGTTCCACAAGAACAAACTGTCGTCGTTGGAAGCAAAAATCAATGGGGAAAGGTTCTTGTTGGATGGAAATATCCTGACATTACTGAGGTTATTGTTTGTGGTGGGTGCCAAGCTTTTATTTCTGGAGATGGCAGAGGAATTTCATGTCATTGTCCATTTGTCCAATAGTTTAATTGTAGCTTTTCTTTATCCTCTTCCAATAAATGAGTCCACTGAATCAATAATATAGAGTAGCTCTATCAAACTCAAAAAAGTGAATATTGGTATTCAAGACATATTTTTCCAAATTAGAACTGGTTGTGAAGGCCGGATCGTTTCTATATCTTCTGTATCTAATTAGTGTTTCTTTCTTGAAGACATTCTCTGGTCTAAAGTTGGTAAATACAGCTACTTTACAATCCAAACATTCGAGCCTGAATGTAAAAGGATGTGAACTTATTTCACTTATTTCACAATGGTTGTGTGCACATTCCCTAACTTTAGTTCTCATATTTTGGGTAGATTTACCTCTAATCTTTTCAATTAAAAACTTTCGTACATGTTGCTTCATGGCGTCTGATTCTGATTTTTTGTCCTCAATTTGCTGTTCAATTGTCATATAAATCTTTCCATACATTCTCTTATATTTAGAGTCTGGCACTTGTGTGATTGTATGTTTGATTGATTCCAATTTTTGAGAAGTAAATTTGCTTGTCAAGTATTCCTGTATCAAATAAACAAAAACTCCAGTATTATCAATATTTTTCACAATATCACCCACAACTTTCTTGTCAATCTCGTTTTTTGTAAAGAAATCTCTTTTCAATATTTCTCCATAACAATTATAGGAATGAACCAAACCATAGGTGAATTTATTCACCAGAGAACATCTCAATAAATCTCTCAAAGGAAGTAACTCCAATACAATAAACCACAGGTATTCAATATCATAAATAATTTCAAAAAGTGCTCGTCGGGTTCTAATCTTTTTTGTTTTAGTTTCCCCCGATCGGAAGAGAAGGGATTGTTTTCTAAAATTGCTAGTGATTATTTTCTGTTTTTCATAATCATCTACCAAAGAATCATCGTCCAATAAATCGAATTGATTTCGAGACATTTTTTAAAGTGAGGTGCACTTCTGAAATGTTACAACGAATTTTGGTTCATCATAGAACATTCTATCCATGCAAGATAGCCAAATTGCTCGGAGCCCATCTATTTATCACCAAGGCTTGAGCCATTGATTACCTCATCAAAACTCTTTTCTAAAACCTCCACATTATTACCTTCTCCAATCAATTTTACAACTTTTGAATTGGAGGTATTATTATTTGATTCACTAGATTCCACTACTCTGTGCATGACACCATCCATAAAAATGGAATTTGATTTAGAGGTACTATCTTTCTGATTACTTCTTTGTCTAAAACCAAATGGTTGATTCATAGCTACAAAATAGATTGCAGCTGAGCAAGCACCTAGCCATAATTCCCATTCTGCAACAGCTCTTGGTAATCGGTAGAAGAATAGTGAAATAATATATCTTATCTTTTCCAAATAAAAGATCCAATTATTAGAGCTAGATGGTTGGGGAATGAATCTTGTTAAAGTGTTATCATCCTCATTTGAGAAAATTCTTGGAAGACCAGCTTCTCTTCCAGTCAATGATTGAGTTCTATATTGTACAAATCCATTTGATTGAGTTGTGGATGCAGTAGACTTTTTCTTTTTAGTATTAGTTGGTTTAGTTTCTATAGTATAGCTTGGACTAATTCTCCACTGAGGTTCGAATCTAATACTATCCTTGCTGGCCTGTTTTGATTTTACTAAATATTGGTAGTAAGAAGTAGTATCATTCAAATAGGGTTCCAAATTTTCCATCCATACAGTTTCCTTTGTTTTTTCCACTTGTCTAGAAACCAAATCTGAAATGTAATTACTTTTCGATTTTTTGTTTGGATTTGTAGTAACCTTCCTTCCCCGAATAATATAATACCACACAATAGCACTCAAACCTCCACCACCAACAATCAACATCCACAAAAATTGTTTCCTTCTTCTTTTCCGATTTTCTTCATTTTCCTCTTCATCAAATGTCCAATATTTTGATTTAATTTTCTTGAAAATATTATTTAATTCCTCTGTTATCTTTTTAATTGTACTCTCCATCGTCATTGCTAGTATAGAAATGAATTCATCATCAATTTTATGCTCTTAATATTTTTTCTTTTTTTAATTTCTGGTTTTAAAACATAGCACATCAGTCAAGTGCTTTTCCTATATTGTCATTAGTAACAATTTAGATGTTTGAGCTACAATTATTTTTATTTAATTCTAAAAAATGCAACAAGAGCAAAACAATTTATCACACAAAAATCAAGTTTCGGAAACTTTTAATAATTCATTGGTTGATGAGGATGGTAGTGTTGTGGATTTATCGTTTTTGGATAGGCCTTTGAAGTCAAAAATGATTTTTAGTAGAGCCAATGACACATTTTCCTATTATAAAACAATTGAACAATGCAGAGGAGACGGAATTAAAGCATTAATGGATGTAGGTTTGGAAATTATAGGAGTGAATATTAATAATCAAAAACTATTACAATAATTATTATATTTTAATAGCCAAAAGTTAAAAACTTGTTACAAATTTTGACAACACCAAATTCAAGAGTAAAACTCAATGGAGGGTTGGACTTTAAAATATGTACCAAGGATCAACTCTTTCCACAAGAATTCAAAAAATTTCAAATTGGAGGATATTATTCACCAACCAGTCAGCATATTGTCATTTGTTGTGACAGAATGGCAAATCCTGCTGCATTAAAGGAGACAATAGCTCATGAAATGGTTCATGTATATGATTTGGCTAGATTTGGAGATTTAGAAGACTGTAACATTAGAGCATGTTCTGAAATAAGAGCTTACAACATGACTGGCACTTGTGATGACGCAAAAAATCAACAGAAATATGATTACTCAAGAGAGGAATGTGCCAAATATCATGCACTACTTTCTACTATTCCAATGTGTGGCCAAATTCAAGGTAGAGTCTCACTAGAGCAAGTTTTTTATTCGTGCTTTCATGACCATACACCTTTTGATATGAATACACCTGCATCCAATCCAATTCGATCCACCACAGTAAGAAGACCTCCTAATAGGTTTTAGAATTCAGTGGCTACATATGTTATTTATTTGGAAACCAAGTAATACTTGATATCCATTGTAAACTCTATCAAGCTCAAAAAAATGCCTGCACAACGAGCTTCTTCTCCTCCGTCTGCTATTTCTGCAGAAAGAAGAAGTAAACCCAATCGGAATGTGTCTCCATCGCCTTCAATCAACATTAAAAGTGGAGTTGAACAATCACCAACCAAAATTTATTCACCATCAAATGTTACACCATCAAGTAATGATGTTGGAAGGAGGACTTTATTTTTGAATCCATTTCATAAGAGAGATGATGACGATTCGGATACATATTCAATTCCTGATGAATTTACCAACATTATTTTAAATAGCTTTGGTTCAAATAATAATCAAACAGCTCAAGTGGATGTAGTGATTCCGGAGGAAAAGACAAGCACAAAGAGAGAGCTCTCAAGGAGAAGTTCTAGAAAACAAGTTAATTATAATGAACAAAACTCAGATGATGAAGAAGATGTAGAAAAACCAAAAAGAGGATCTAAAAGGAAAAAGAAAAAGATTGCTAAACAGGAAAATTCAGACTCGGAATCAATGTATGTTGATGATGATGAAGGAGGAGTACCTACTTGTGTCAGAGTTTCACAATTACCTAAAATTTTGGAAACTTTAATGGCTAGCATTCCTCCAAATGTCACACTTGATAGTTATGGTATCCAAACCATGTTATTGAATTGTGCTATGGATACAGAGAATTTTACTAGTGAGGAACTATTGACAAAATTCTGTCAAAAAGTCATTAACAAACATACTGAGTTTAGGATCAAAGGACTAAAGTCTTGGCAGAGTGATGACTTGCCAAACATTGAAAAAACTGAAGTTAAATCTGAAAAAGAGGAAGAAAATGATGACGAATGATTATGCACATTGCCTTAATATTCTCCTTAAAGATAATCAGAAAGACTCGGTTGACATTTCTTGTGTGAAACCAAGGAACAAGGTTACAATGTAAAATATTGCCTATTGTTACTTCTCATCATAGAACATTGAAAATCCATTGCATTTCCTTTGATTCTAATGTGCAATTAGAACGCGAGTAACATCCTAAATGCCCAACGATAAACAACAAGTTTATTTTTATTTTTATTATTTAAAAAATACGTTTCATCTCTTTGACCGACAGCTTGGTTCATCATCAGGAAGAAGACATACTCTGTACTTTACTAACAACAACAACAAATATATATAAAAATGTCATGGTTATTCGGTAAAAAGAAAAAGAAGGAAATCAACGTTTCTCAAAAGACAGAAGATGCTACCAATAAATCAATTGAAAAGATGGATCAAACAATTGCACTTTTAGAAAAGAGGAAAAAGCTGTTAGAAAAGAGAATGGAACAAGAACAAGAAAAAGCCAAAGAATTTATGAAAAAGAATGATAAACCCTCCGCAATGGCTTGTCTGAAAAGAAAAAAACAATATGAAGTGCAAGCACAACGACTTGATCAACAAATCTTGAATAATGAACAAATGAAACTTACATTAGAAAATGCTGCAACAGACATTGAAACACTCAAATCACAACAACAAGCATCGAAGGCTATGAAGCAAATCTTTAAAGAAACTGGTGGAATTGATAAAGTGGAGGATATCATGGATGAGGTGCAAGATACAATGGCCACTGCCAATGAATTAGGACAAGCTCTTGCTCAAGATCTCGGTTCAGGACAAATCATTGATGAAGGTGAATTAGAGGATGAATTAGATATGTTAGAACAAGAAGAACTCGACAAGCAAATGTTGGGCATGAAGCAAACAAAGGTTCCATCCGGACCAATCAAGAGTGGTGTTGGTGCTAAACCAGTTAAAAGTGCTCAAGAAGTGGATGATGAACTTGCTGAATTGGAAGCCGAACTTAATGCTTAAATGTTTTTTTGTAAATGTAGTAGACTATAATAATCACATTGGATTGATTAAAAATCAATTTACTAGTTTTGTATTAATATAAAATATTTAATTAATATTTTAATTCATCAATATAAATGTATCATACATCTCAAAGAATTTGAGAACATTTGATTTATTTAATAATAATTAATATCATTTAGAAATCACAAGATCAAAAAATCAAATAAATTAATTTAGAATTAAAAAAATCTAAAAAATGAAATTTCACTTCTCTGACACTCCACCATCACAATTATGTGCTGATTTTCAAACTATTCAAAAAATCGATCGGGATACTTTCACACAATTAATAATTGCCAGTGTTAAACTGATATCAGGAGAATTGGAATTATCGTCAGTGTCCCAATTATATGAAGCTTTAGATCCACTCTCGGAACCATCAGGATTATCTACACAAAAATTAGCTAATTTAATTAGAAGTATTACTCTCTTCTTACAAGGTGTTTTAGGAAAGAATTTAAAACCAGAATTTATTGAACAAGATGCTAAAAATCTTGGATTGGATGATGAAAAATCGGCAGTAATTTGTCAATTGATGAAAAAGTATTTTGTTGCCCTGAGTCGTGGTATTTTCTCTCAAACTCTTTCTATTCATCCATTATTGGATATGGATTGGAAATTCGGTGTAACAGCCTCTAGTAGTGAATTGGATGAAGTTGGTTCAACATTCTTACAATTGAAACTCACTATTGATGATGGAGGTAAAAGAGATGTTTTTGTTGAAATGTCACTCCAACAATTTTATGACTTTTTGCATGAAATGGAAAAGGCTCAATCATCGTAAGTATTATTGAATTTGTAAATTCATTACAATTATTATTAGAATTGAGTTCTTCACTCAATAATTTTTTGTAAAACACATGTTCACATATCTGTACAAATAAACATATCATTCATCATGATTTAATTATTTATTGAATAACAAGCGGGGCTGAAGACATTGAAACTCCTAACACAACTCCAATCTAGCTCCTCAAGAGTAAAAACATTGATGCCTTACTAAACTCCTTATCACCAAAGTAATCGGATGTTGTTGATCAATTCTCTGAGTTTTGTTTTCGTGGTCACAACTGAAAAATTCTATCCTTCAATTACAAGTAATAATGAAGCCTATCATGTCTTAACGTTTGACTCATCTGTACAATTCCACCATTCAAAAGAACACTTAGTGTCATCAATCAAAATTGTCTGGTAGTTCAAAATGTCAGAAGGAAATTTGAAAGATTTCTCATTTCAGTGTCTATTCATTTTCTAGGAAATGATTCCTCTGTCAAAAATTTGACTTGTTCTGATTTTGTTGAGAGTGAAATATCCTACACAACGATTCAAGTCTTGAAAAAGCATAAGGGTGAAGAGAAACTTTTATACAACCATTAACGATAGTAATTTGTAACGTGTTTGATTTCAATTTTTCTCTTAATAAACAAGTCATTCTTCTTCCTTATTTGTCGTAAAACCACAACAAACTCTTCCGATCCAAAACACATGAACCGTCAAAATAATTTCTCAACTGCCTTACTGGATTCAAATGATCCTGTGCTTCAACAATATGTTTGATACCTTTCCAATAAATTAAATTGCAATTGATGAAATACCTCAATCCAAAACTCATCACTGACAAAAATCGAAATATCATTCACTTTGAGTAATCAAACGTTTGATTATCGACTAGTTGGGAAAGGCTGATACAAAATGGTCTTGTTTTTAGCGTATGATTGGTTTTGAAATATATTTTTACTCATCAATTTTTTTTTAATTAAAAAATAATCGTCACTTGTTTCGAGCCAACGTCGACACTTCCTGCTTGCCTGGTTTTTACTTGCTGTAGATTTTAATAACATCAAGATGAGTGAAGAAATTGATAAACACGTTCTCAGAAAGTACGAAATTGGACCAAAGTTAGGTAAAGGAGTAAGTAATTTTTAAATGTAGGAATAATGATCTAATACAATGATCTCTGCTTTTTATGTTCATTACCAATGGTATTATTAATATCACCACTACAACAATATCATCATCATCGTCTCTCGTACAATAATACATTACGATACAAAATTTTATTACTTTTTCTATTTTGTATTGGCATATCATCATCATATTAATTTGAATAATTAGGCCTACGGTATTGTGTGGAAGGCTGTTGATAAAAAGACTAGACAAACTGTTGCTTTGAAGAAAATCTTTGATGCTTTCCAAAATGCTACCGATGCCCAACGTACCTATCGTGAAATCATGCTTCTTCAAAATTTGCACCATGACAATATTGTCCGTTTGTTGAACGTACTCAAAGCTGATAATGACAATGACATTTACTTGATTTTCGAATTTATGGATACTGACTTGCATGCTGTTATTAGAGCCAATATTTTGGAAGAAATTCACAAACAATACAACATTTATCAATTGTTGAAGACATTGAAATATATCCATAGTGCCAATTTGCTCCACAGAGACATCAAGCCTTCAAACTTGCTTTTGAATTCTGAATGTCATATGAAATTGGCTGACTTTGGTCTGGCGAGGAGTGTTACCCAAGTTGATAAGGATCACGGACCTGTTTTGACTGACTATGTTGCAACTCGTTGGTATCGTGCTCCTGAAATTGTAAGTTATTATTTGAATATTTAATAGTTTTAATGATCAATACTTTCTCCAGTTGTTGGGTTCAACAAAGTATACCAAGGGTGTTGATCTTTGGTCTGTTGGTTGTATATTAGGTGAATTAATCTGTGGTAAACCAATGTTCCCTGGAACATCAACAATGAATCAATTGCAAAGAATTATTGCTGTGACAGGTCCACCAAGCGCAGAAGATATTGATGCTATTCAATCTGCTTTTGCTTCATCTATGCTTGATTCTATTCCAGAAACTGAACAAAAGTCTTTACAAGAAATGTTCCCAAAGGCATCTCCAGAAGCTTTGGATTTATTATCAAAATTATTACAATTCAATCCTGAAAAGAGAATTGACGCTGAAACTGCTCTCAAACATCCATATGTTGCTCTTTTCCACAATCCTGCTGAAGAGCCAACTTGTGACAAGCCAATTTCTCTCTTCTTCGATGATAACAAGAAGTACTCCATAAATGAATATCGTGAAAGACTCTATGCTGAAATTAGAAAGAGAAGAGAAAAGAGACGTGCTAGGACTAAGGAAGATGAAAAGAAATAACTCTTTTCTAAACAAAATTGTAAAGAAAAATATAAGAATATATAAACAAGTGTAATTTATTTGTTGTTATCTACTGTTTGTCTTATTTCCTGGAAATTTGTAATTTGAAGCTGTTTGCCTATTCTATTTTTTGAATTGTTCACACAAAGCCTTATTCCATTTAAACAAATGGAACTATTCCAAATCGCCTAGTCTTCAACTTCCAAGAATTCACTATCGTCTTCAAGATCTTCTGTCATTGATTTTAACTGGCCAACAAGTAAGCACATGCTTAAAATCTTTTTCAAAGCCTTCCTTTGTTGTATATCTTTTTCATCCATACTAGAACCCAAAATCTATGAACAATAATAGGTAAGAAATCAGTGAGACTATTCCACTTACATTTAAAAGAGCACCTATAGAATTGACTTGAAGGGTTGGGTCTTCTGTTGAGAATATTGCTGTTGTGAGAACTGCTGTTCCATTATTTTCCTGAATGGCGTCTCTTGCCTTATCAACTCTAGAAATGTTTTGCAAGCATCCAGCAGCTGATGAAGCAATTGCAATACTATTCTGTTTAAGAAGAGCAATAATTGAGGGTATTTCTCCCAATTCATGGATAATCTGTACCACTACAATATCAGATGTCAAGTTGTGAATGGTACTAATTGTTTTCTTTTGCACATCCTTATTGTTATATTTGAGAAGTTTGCAAAGCTTTGGAATACCATTCGCCTCAGTAATCATTTTCCTTCCAATATCTTGAAAACTAATACTCTGAAGTGCACCAACAGCAGCTAGTAACACTTCCTTATTTTGAGAATCGAAAAGTAATTCCACAAGTGCAGGAACACAATTTGTATTCGAAAGAGACGAAATATTTCTCCCCTCAAAACAAATATTCAACAATACTGAAATGATTCAATAACAATTAGTGAAGGAAAAGAAACATACCATTTGATCCTTCGGATGCGATTTCTGCATTTTGGTCCTTGTTTTCCTGTAATATTCTAGAAATTGATTGAACTAGTCTAAGAGAGACATTTTCTCTGTTTTGTTTCTTCATTGTTTCAATGAGCTAATTTATAACAACTATTACTATTTACCTTTCTTGCTAATATTCTCAAAGTCTTTAATGATTGCGTCACAATATCCTCATCATCACAATGTAAATCCAAAACGTCAAGAATAATATTCGGTGAGTCAGTTTTCTTACACTTATAGTTGGATGATCTTTTTAATTCCAAATTGTTCCTTACAAACTTTTGTAGAGCTGCCAAAACTTTTGTAGAACTGTGCATGTATTGAACTAAATGTCGTTCCAATTCTGCATAACTTGAAGAGGATGATGCTGATGGAGCATTGATAGGAGTTAGTTTTTCTGGTGGTTGACTTTTTGAAAAGAGGCTACCATTCAATCCACCATTTGTATTACTATTATTATTCTTATTCAAAGATGTATTCAAGCTACTATTCTCACCACTCCTATTCAATGATGATGATCCCGATGATGAAGAACCTCCTCCAATAACAGCAAACTTTGAAGTTTTGCTTGTTGAGGGGAGTGAGGACATGAGCATTTTTTTTCGGTTGTTGATGACTTTTTGGCGCCTTAATTTGAAACTGTATTTAATAAAATCTGAATACTATCATCATTCATAATACCAATTTATATATTGAAACAAGAATCTATATATGAGTTTGATTCTGCTGAATTGCTTTATTGTCTGATGACATTCCAAAAATCAATATTAAATTTTCAATTCAATTTTTGTAATTTTAAAAAAAAATTTGAAAAAAAATGACCACAACAAACAATGCCGGATGGTACCTCATGAAGCACTTCAGAGGTCTCGCTAGTAGAAAAGGTGCCTACGTTCCTCCACTTATTTATAAATGTATGTTGAAGGTTCCACCACCAGTCAAGTATGGTATTCCTACAGAATTTGGTAAATTGAAGGAACTCAGCTTCCCTGATGACGCTTTGAAGGGAAAGATTGAAAAGAAATCTAAACACAAGAAGCAACTGATGAAGTCTGGTTTCACACCTCTTCCTTTCTGGTTCACCCGTAAATTGAGAGACAATGCTGTGTCAAGAGTTCGTGAATTGATGGAACAAGGAATGACCGAAGAAGATGCTATTCAACGTTGGGACGAAGAATTCAGCAGAGAAATTCAAATACAACAAAGAGAGTGTAATTTGCTCTCCGAAGCTGCTCTTAAAAATAATGAAGTGCTTTCCGTTCAAGATACACTCAACATTTTGAAGACAATAAGAGATACACAAAAGGAACACGATATTAGACAAGGTAGAAAACTTAGAAAGATTGTAGCTAAACTTGAAATTGAAAGAAGAAAGTTGTTAGGACTTGATATTGAAGAATCTTTATTGAGAGAAGCCGAACATGAGGCTGAAGTTTCTTTTGACAAATTATTGGATGTTAAACAAGTTAGTCAAAGAAATGCTATCAAGATTGAAAATCGTGTTAACCAAACAGTTTTACGTAAAATTGCTCAAGCCATTGAAATTGAAAAGATTGTGATAGAAATTAGAGAATTGAAGCGTCAATATGGTCCACAAAATGCTGCTCTCTCAGAAGGAGAACACATTTCACCATTCGATTTTATTGGAGCTTATGTCAAATCCTTTGATGTTAACAAGATTGGAGCTACCAGTGCAGAATGGGGCAAGGATCGTGAAATTTACAAGGCTTATATTGATGGCAAGAAGGTTCACGACATTTTGAAAGAAAAATACGAATTATTGAAAGAAAAATTCTCTCGTTTTGTTAGATTGAAGGAAATTAGAACGGATTTGTCTAAATTCTTAACTTCTATCGATGTTATGAATACTAAGACAGAAATTGACATGAATGCACCATTAGCTAAGTACTCTAAACGACCAAACAGTGAAGATGATCTTGAAAAGTTGTTAACTAATTTGAACATTGAATCTATGGATCTCACTCCAGTTATGGATGAATTGAAACAATTTGGATGGCAAGGAATGTCCAAGATGAAGGAAGACCAAGCCAAGATGGAAGAAATGTTCTTGATGCTCGAGCTTGGTTGTTATATTTATAATTCTGGAATTGTTGGTGCTTATTCACCAAAGTATGTTTTGAAGAAGGAAAACAACACAACTGATCTCATAAGCTACTTGAAAAAGTAAAAACCAGTTAAAAATTTGTAAAATTTAAAATAATATTTAATTTTTGGATTGTAATTTTATTTACTTTTATTGGTCGTGGAAATGGTTGGCACCAAATGATGGGTCTGGCATGGCGATATTTCTTGTCCTATTAGTATTTAAACTTTGATTTCTAAACATTCCGCCCACAAATTCCTTAGAGAATGAATGTGAGCTTCCGAAATATTCTGTTGGTTTATGTACATCTTTTAATGGTTTAGAACCATAACTTGCATTTGAGGTTTGATAGAGTGGATTATTTCCCTTTTCCTTTCGGGCTTGATAAAGTTGAGAGTTATGAATCTCGGCAGAGTCTAACTGTTGAGTTCCTGATTGTCTTGTCGAGCCTAACGATGATGTTGATTGAGGGAGTGGCTTTGTCTCCAACCCAAGAGGAGTAATTGCTGCCGAGCTAGTTTGCATTCGAGACATTTCTTTTGTTTTTTATTTGAGTTATTTACAAATTTTGGCGCCAATCCTAACTTACAACTGTATTTTTAAATTCCGAACATTATTCAAGAGATAATGATTACACTTGGTAGAATCACTTCCTCTAAGAAGAATGGGTAGATTCTCTCGATAGTTCAAATATTATCATGTCAGAATAATAACTCTTGTCTTTCAAGAAGGAGCTGTTGTTAAAAACAGGTCCATACAGTAGGGGTGCAGATGATCTTGGTGTTTTTTGTTTGTTCAATTAGGTTAAGTTGAATTGGTGGGGATGAATTGGTGGGGATGCTTTACAACATTGGAAGGTTATTATTATTCATTGTAAAATGTATTTAACACTGTAAAGTACAGAAGCAAGGTGGTGGACAATCTCTAGAGGACTTAACTCCAGGGAGAAGGAAAAAATTAAGAAGGTTACTGATCTTTCCAAGCTCTCCTTAAACACACCTCTCTTTGATAAATATAAAATGCGCAAGATAACAAATGATCAAAACACAAAACAATAAAAAAACAACAAATCAATAGCAACATAATAGCATAATACATTGATAAAGATGAATTTCAATTATAGCTCAAATCAACCTCCTCAACAACAACAACCACAACAACATGGCTTGTATGGTTTCAACGCTCAACCTCATCCTGGAGCTACTATTTCAACCACAAATGGAATGTATGTTCATCCACAGCCTTTTGCTCAACCACAAATGTACATTCAACCACAACCACAAACCTACGTTCAACCAACTTGTAATTACTCATCAACCGTGTCATGTGGCATCTCTCATCAACCTCAAATGAGTTCTGGTGGCTCATTAGCTCAACAAATCCTTGCTGCCTGTAGAAATTCTTCGTTTGACAGTGACAAAGTCAAAGCTGTTCAAAATTGTTCCACCTCTCTATGTTCACCTGTTAGCGCCAATGACTTGGTTAGCATTTTGCACTTTTTCGGAATGGATAATGATAAAGTTAAGGTTTTGAATCAATTGAAACAAACAAACAACATTGCCTTAATGACAGGATCTGAAGCTGCCTCAATTATCAGAACTTTCAACTTTGACAATGAAAGAATTAGAGCATTGGATGCAATTGTCAATTCCATTTATGATAGAAAACAAAATCAATCTGAGGAAGCTGTTGTTGCAGCATTTGGTTTCTCTGATGATATTAATAGAGCTAGAAATTTAATGCAAACTCGTTAAGGAAGGTTTCATTTTCGAAAAATGTGTAAATATAAAATTGTTTTGTATTTTTTGTAATTTAATTTACTTTTTAATTTTTAGTTAAATTTCCAAGTTGAAATTGTGAAAGATCTCAAAAAAATGGCAAAACGTAAAAAGACACCATCAGCACCAACAACGAATAAACCTTCATCACTAATAGAAATTCTGCAAAGTTTCGGAATTATAGTCAAGACAAAAGTAAATTTTCACGATAGGAGAAAGGTACAAAGTTTAGAACAACAATTTACTGAACACTACATGAATGAAAGTTTATTGATACTTGATGAACCTAATGAAGATCATTTCGAGGAAATTAATCATCAAATTGTTAATGGAAATTTATATTCAGTTGGTTATCGTAAGAATCAGTTTTTTGTAAATATTAAGAAATCGAAATTACTTATTCGATTTAAATGTGATTTTGATCATTCAGGTTTATTTGATAAGGTAGATGATTTTTTTTCTGATAAATCTACAGAAATGGTAAAGAAGGAGATGTTCTATTCGATTGTTAATTCGGAGAGAAAGAATACTAATGTGATGCATATTGAATTTGATTTGAAATTTGATTCTTTTGTGGAGATTGTTAAATATCTGAATATTTCAGAAAGTAGGATTGGGGATTTCATGTTAGAAAATGAAATTCTTTCAAGATTAGTTGAAATTCTTGATGTTGACCAAGAAAAGAAACAAGTGTATATCAAACTCAAGGCATTTGGCATTGATGCAACAGCAAATGTATCAAGTTACTACTTGATGGGAAAAATTGATGGTAGTCAATCATGTTTCATGCTCGATTTATCTTATTACATGGACAGAAATCCAAACCTTTCAACCATTGACAGCATTTACAGATTTTTCACACCAATCCATATCAAAAATCGAATTTATGACAAAGGAACACCATCTACATTCCATGATTGCAAGAATATTGGAATTTATAGAGTATTAATTGGATATTTCTTTTGTGCAATGACGGATTCAGATGCAGGAAAGCACGTTAAGAGAAATAACATTCATCCATATGATATTACATGATATGTTGGATCCACAAGCTCTTCTCTCAGGAAAGCACAGAATAATTACAGAACTATCGACCAAAAAATATTTTTATGATTTCAGGCACCAATTTTACACATACGGAGGAATAGTTGATACTGGATTTTACAAATTCGAGTTAAAGCCAATGTGTAAATTTGAGAACTATTGGGGAATGAATTTTAAGAGAGAAATTTATCATTTTTCATTGTAAAAAGAGTTCTAATGGTAAAATAAATTAAATAGGCTGTTAAAAGCCACTCAATCACCAACTTGTTACTCTGACTACTCCACCATCTCTAATAATTTCAGCAAATGCTCCTGTAGTAACTGATTTGTTGGAAGACATACTCGCTATTCCATTAGCCTTATTTGAAATTGAGTCTTCACAACAGAATCTTGGAAGGAGCGATATTTGCTCGTATTAAGACATCATATCTCCCTGCAGACAATTCTTCAATAAATATTATTGACAAGCATTAATCAAATACTATATTAACACATTCTAAATATTAAGGAGAGTCTGATATCGGTTTGATTTCTATCACAGTTCTTTAGAAATCAATTTTCAAGTCACCAATATCTATAGCTAAAAAGAGTGTTTGGAACCCTGAACATGTATATCCACACCTAGTATTTTCCCTCTGATTGAGGAACTAGTGAAAAAACTGCGCACCAGATGCGATAATGCATTGAGATTACGAGTGCTGAAATCAGCAAAAAGAAAAAAAGAGAGATGAAAAATAGTCTCAATACTCAAAATCATCAAATAATTGATGAAGAGGGCTCTGCTTCCCAATATCAACTCGTCGAAGGAGATCAATCATCCATGGAAATAATTGAAGGGAATGCACAATCAGGCTTCAGAGGCAAATTTCAAGCTCAAAAGGCAAAATTCATCAAATTTAAGAATAACCTCTATGTTAAACGAGTAACAGCTGTGGTATTGTTCTGGTTCAAGTTATTATCTGGACCAGTAATGGCATTGCCATTCTTTTGTGGTGCATTATCTGGCTGGGGATCCACAGTCGATATTGACAGATGTGCTGGAATAACCGCTTGGTTGGCTTGCTATTGGATTCTTCAACCTGTTCATGTAACAGTAAGTAATCTTCATCATCAATTGTTTAATAATGAACATAATTAGGTAACAAGTTTTATGCCTCTGATTTTGTTTCCATTATTGGGAACTACAAGTGGAAAGAATATGGCCAGTGCTTACTATAATGACACTTCAATTCTTTGCATTGGTTCGTTTATTGTGGCAGCAGCAATTGAAAAGTGGAATATTCACAAGAGATTTGCCTTGTTTGTGTTGAGTTTTATTGGATTGAGACCTAGAATACTCTTATTTGCCTTCACATGTTTGGTTGGATTCATTACCATGTGGATTTCGAATAGTGCAACCACTGCAATGTTTATTCCAATGGCCAATGCTGTTATTACCAGTATTAGAGTTAGAAATGAAGAGAATCCAAATAAGCAAGAAAGAGAAAGGGAGGAAATCAAGATTAAAAAATTTGCCAAAGCACTTTTCATGATCATTCCATTTGCTAGTTCAATAATGGGTAGTTCAACCTTAATTGGCACTACAACAAATTTAGTTATTGGACAAGTATTGAATTCTCAATTCAAGAAGCTTGCCACTTCCACTAATAATCCAGTAACTTTTCTTAATTGGTTCATTTATGCTTTCCCACCAATGATTGTACTATTAATTATAACATTCCTTTACTTCTTGATTGTATTGGTAAGAACTATTAATCTCAAAGAGGAAGAACCTATTTTAACAGAAATTGAATTGGGTCAAAATAATTTGAAGGAGAATTTACTTGAAGAATCTGAATACTATGTCGAAAATATCAACGAAGACCAAGAACCAATTGAGAACAATGATAAGCTCTTGTCTGTGGCCACAAGCGAGAGTGATTCAAACACTTCCAAAAAGAAGAAGAAAGACAAAAAGAAGAAACTTCCAAATGTCTTCAAGAAGGAATATAAGAAATTAGGAAAAATCAAGTTTGAAGAAATAGTTATTTCCCTCCTTTTCTTGGTAATGTGCTTGTTGTGGTTGTTGAGAGATCTCTCATTTGGAACAACTCGAATTTCTTGGTCATACTTGGTGTTTTTCATGAGTGGTAAACCAGTCAAGAAACAAGATACAGTAATGGCCTATCCAACGGATGGAACTGTAGCTATAGTTATTGGAATTTTACTATTCTTCATTCCATCTTTCAATAGAGCTGAGGCACCAATTGTTGAACAAGAAAGTGACAAATCTCTCACTCGCATGCAACGCTTTAAAGCACAGCTTTTTAAATGGAGAAACACAACTGGAAGAATTATGGAATGGAAAGAAGTTCAAGAAAAGCTTCAGTGGGATATCTTAATCCTATTGGGTGGCGGTTTTGCATTGGCTCAAGCTTTTAGTGATTGTGGATTCTCAGAATTCGTTGTCAATGTTATGGTCGTTAAACTTGATTTGGCCAATAAGGTAGCTCCATACACATTAATGTTCGTTATTGTTTTTGGTATTAGTTTGTTAACAGAGTTGACTACCAACACAAGTATTGCTGTTCTTTCAATGCCTGTTTTGGCTGTTCTTGGTCCAAAACTGGGTCAGAATCCAGTTTTCTTCATGGCATCTGCAACATTGGCTTGTTCGATGGCTTTCATGACTCCAATTGGTACCGGACCAAATTTGTTAGCATTTTCTGCTAAACATTATTCTATTTTTGATGGTTTATTACATGGTGGTGTGATAAATATCATTGGTGTTGCAGCAATCATGTTGGGTTCTATGGCCATGTTTCCAACCATTGGAGTTGTCCCTAATGTTATACCAGATTGGGGAAAAACAAATTCAACTACCCATTCGATATTTTAGTGAACTATAAAAAAGAAGAATTTAAATATTATAAAACTGTAAACCCTATTCAAAAGTCGGAGAATTGTCATTGTAATTGTTGATTCAAACTAGCACGATAAATATTAAGAATCAGTGAACCCTGTATCACTCTAAATGAAAGTCCTCGGAGTGTATCAAACAAACAATATCCAAATCTCATGCATTCATAGAAGTAACAATTGATAATACAATTATTATAATTCCAAGATTGGCTCTATAAAAATCCCGCCATGTCACCTTCAAAACAACTTTAGATTCGCATACATGCAGAGATTACTTATCAACTTTGAGAAAAAAAGATGGCAACCACTCTTTCCATTGATCTTCTTGCTTCTAATATCTTTGCTTACGCAGTTGACCTTGATGATGCTAGTGTTGGAAAGGACATTCTAAACTATAGTTTAGTTTGTTCACATTGGGCTCAATGTTTTATCAATGTGAAGAGAATTGTATCTAATCAAGATGTTGCTGAAGACATGCAATACGAACAAGAAGCATTCTGGAAATTGTTATTCTCAACTTTACATTCCAGAACAGAATTTGAAAAACATGAAACATTCAATTATAGAGAATTGTACATGTTGAATACCATCCCAACCTTAGATTTTGAAAATCATGAACAAACTTTTATTGATGGACCATCAGGAAATCATCAATTGTTCTACAGTGGATCTTTGAATAGTTGCAATCTTCTCTCTAATTCGTTGAAGAATTTGCAAATTCACAAATTGGTGATGAGAAGAGTATTGAGAAGTTCTTACGAAACTTTCATCAAGGATGGTAAAATTCTTGAAACAATGGTTGAATTCTTTGCCAATAGAGTGGTCAACCGTGAAGTTCCAAATCAAGAGTTGACTGAATTTGATGTTCAATATGCTAAGGATGTTGAAGAAAGAATTACACAACCATTTAAAAAGTATCTCCTCTCCAAAGAATCTAACCCAAGAATTGGAGATTTCATTGTTTCAAATGGTGAAAAATTCATTGAGAGATTCGAATATGCTGTCCATTATATGAAAACAGGACACAAGACTTGGGATGATTACTACTTCTTTAGAATGAGAAAAGCTCTCTATCTTCTCATCCTTAGTGGAAAGGTTGATAATTTGAGTATTTTCGATAGTGCACTCATCATTCCAAGAGATTTTGATGGAATGGAAAGAGAAATGGAAGAGATTCCACCTCAACAATATGGAATTCCATTCCCAACCAATATGGAAGAGTTTAAAACATTCCTTGATGAAAATTGTTCCATAATTTTGGAAAATCCATTTTGTTCTGGTTATCATGGAAGCGTTGATTGTATTAACTTTTTAATCTTTTCTAAAGTTAAAAAGGGTTGTGGTTTTTACATTAACATTGAAAGTACATCTTAATTTTTAGTGAATTAAAGTGAATTTGATTTAAGTCCAACAGCAATCTTTTAACCTTGCAAAAAGCAAAAAGACAACAGCTACATGATCGGGATTGAACTTACAGATGATAAAAGCTTAGTATGATGAAGTGTGTATGAAAATTCCAGTGATTGTATTTGAATGGAAGAAAGTGGAAGAGGACGAAAACTACCATAATTTCGAGAAGAAGCCATCTTTCAATTTTGCCATTATTACTATTCCGCCCAGTTACTAAAATTGAAATATTCCAAAATGATGATGAGCTAATTGAAATACTAACAGTGATGAGTTGAGGTATTTGTTATTAAACAACGCTACTAGGAGGACTTACAAATATTTTTGGAAATTTCTTTTCCTTAATAGAAATCCAAAAACTAACTAGTTAGTTTTAATTTACATTCCAATGAAATAATGTAGTGTTGAGTATTAAATATGAACCGTTTGTACCGAGTGAAAATTTCAGCGGTCAATTCTCAACGATCTATTGTAAAGAGTAGAAATTACGTAATCAATGACATCACATTTTCTCTTCTTTCATCATCAATCTTACTTCATCCAATTCAACGAACATTGAACCATCCACACAAAGCAACAAATCCAATTCGAAAGTTGTGTGACATTTAGGGCCAACATATTTTATGATTCCACAAGTTCAAACGAATTCCCTTCGAGAGAATTTATTGTATTCTCAGCATGATTTTGAAGATCTTCCGTGATAATACAAAGTTTCTAAAATATTCATCTTCTCACCAATAAACACAATTGTTATTTTAGTGAAATCGCAAAGCTCATTGAGGAAGGGTAAATAACGTAATTTATTGGTTGTTTTTAAAATGCAATTTAAAAATAGCATCAAGTGTTGCTTGCAATGTCGTTCGCATATGTTCTTCTCGCTCAAATCTATCTTGAAAAAAAAGACCAAAACTTCATACCCCCCAAAAGCTTCCCTGCCTTTTTGCAAGCGGGAACAAGGAACTAAATTGAACCTGAACAAACTGCAAATTCACAAATTAACTAGAAAAACCTTTTGGATTAAAATACGAGAATTGTTTGAACATCAAACTCACTCTTGATTGTTACTTTTTGAACAATGCTAAATACTTCATAGTTATTCTCTTCTTTTCCAATCTCTCTCACAACTTTGTAAACACTCCGAACGATAACTCTCTCCAATAGAAATGAATCCACAAAACAATAACTTATTTGATAATAATCCATCCACACCATCCACTCCAACCTCCTCCTCGAGGAAAGCCAATGGTAACAGATACCGTCCAACTAATCTCATAATTCCAAGTGTAATAGATGAAAACCATGTTGTAACGGTGACTTGTTTAACAAACAATAGCTCTGTCACTAGTCACGGTAATGCCTCAATGACTCCTTGTGAAAGTTGTCATTCGAGTTGCCTTTCTAGTGTTTCCTCTCCTTCTCAAACTCCTTTTGTACAAACATCCACGCTTCTCAATCAACATGAGAAGGAATTCTACAACTCTATGGGTTTTGAACTGGTAAAATCTTCGGTAGCCAAAGGAATTACAAGTACCGTTAATTTGGTGAGAAGAATTGCTCCATTTTCAAATTGCACTGAAGAAGAAGTTGTTGAACAAGAATGTGGTGGAGAAGCTGCTGTTTCCTCAATTCCAACCTCCTCGTCTGGTTCCTACTCTAAACCAGATCAATATCCAATCTCTAATTCATCCCTCTCCCCTGATAACGAAGACTCCCAGGAATCTCTCTACGAAGAATCAACTCTCTTCGCTGAAAAGGTTATTAGTCTCAATTCTGAACATACCAATCACTCACTGACAGACATTGAGCGTGAAGAACGTTGCTTATTAAAGTGTACTTCTTCACCTTACATTGTCAACTTGTACAAATCAACTCGATCAAGCAAGTACCATCACCGTTTCTTCTTGGAATACATTGATGGGTGTACAATTGCAGATTTAATAGAATCAAGAAGAGATGCCATTTGTGAGAAGGAACTTGCCTTGATTGCTCAACAATTATTACGAGCTTTAGTATTCCTTAAAGAGAAAGGATTACTTCACAGAGATATTAAAAGCGAGAATATTATGCTCTGTAAGAATGGTTGTGTCAAGTTGATAGACTTGGGACTTGCCATCGAATTGGACCAAGTCAATAATAACCGAGTTACTTCACCTCATTCCAGTTCTACCTCTACAGAACCAGAGTCAGTTATCACAAAAGGTACCTACTCATTCATGTGCCCTAACAAATTACTAACTGGCAAGGAAAGTTTTGAAAGCGATTTATATAGTATGGGAATGACTCTTTTGGAACTCTTCCTTGGTCATTTACCTTTCGAATTTGATCAACAAGCAAACACTGATAGTTCATTCCCATTGGCAGACATTGTATCATTCGATATCGAGGAATATTGCATGCCTCTTGTTGAATCTGGAAGAATGAGCAATGAATTGAAACATTTTTTGACTTTGTGCATGAACAGGGATTGTGAAATGAGACCACACGTCCATTCATTACTTTCTCACCCATTCCTTTCTCATACCTTTGAAATGAGTCATTCTGAATTGTGTATTTGCTTGAAAAGGCTTTTTACAGAGCGATGAAATAAAACTCAAAACAATTCTCAACAAAGCTGAGCGGTATTCTAAATTATTTATCTGTAGAGTTGCACTCTATTGTTGTAAGTGTCAGCCACTAGTAACGTCTCACTAGCATCATCAAAATAGACTCCATAGGGTTTTCTGAATTGAGAATTAGTTACTCCAAAAGTTCCAAAACTGTTTACAAACTCCTCCCTCTTACAATCGAAAAGTTGTACTCTGTGATTCGATTCATCTGCCACAAATATCAAACCTTTCTTTTTTGATAATGAAATTCCTCTTGGCAATTTTAAATTACAAAATGAAGAGCCTCCCTTACCAAATGATTTCTGGGAATATTCAAGATTATTTGATGTGATAGATTTTTTAAATTTCACAATTCTAAGACAATGACCATTCATATCGCTCACATATAGAGATTTTGTAGAATCATCAAAATCTATAGCAAATGGTTTTCTGAATGGATTATTGTTTTCTAATTGTATATTTCCTATTCTGTTCACTTCTGTTCCATCTTTAGAATTCAACATTATTACTGACTCAGAGGAAGTGTCACAAACTAAAATTATATTCGAATTATTTCTATATGAAACACACAACCCAGTTGGATATCCTACACTAATATATTTCCAATATGTATGGCCAGATTTAGTACCCTTACGTATCTTTAGTTTCAATACTTGATTCATAGAAGTTCCAACAATCAAGGCATCCCTTTCCTCTCCTTTTTCTACACACAACGACAATGGTTGACCACTTAGCAACTGGATAGTCTCCTCCAAAATCCTTGTCAATAAATTAAATCCCAATATTCTTCCATTGTAATAATCACCAACAAGTATCAATTGTGAAGAATGAGAAACTGTAACACACCAAGGACAAGATATCAATCCATCTCCAATCGTACCAACATATCGGAATCCAATTGCAGAAAGTGATCTCATCCTCGAACAGAGTAACTGAAATAATTCCCTATCATCAAATAAATGTTGATTACATTGTTTTAATGATGACGATGAATTAATAACTTTTTGATTTGGAATATTTGAATAATTTTCCTTCTGTTGCACAAAATCCACCAGAATAATTCTTGTCATTTTTTTTTGTAACTTGAAATCTTCTACTATTTATACCTTCTAGGTAAGTTTATTATCTTTCCTAGACAAATGTTAAGAAAATTGTTGTTACTCAAATACTACCAATCAAAGTGTTTACAATTTTTTTGAGATGAATGAACTCTAAACAGCAAAAGGATTTGAAATTTATTTTTAGATCACAAAAAAATAGCACACAAATGACAACAGAAGCAACAACATTACTTCCTGATTATGTTTTGAGAGCCGAGTGTAAGGGACATATTGATCAGTGTCGTACGATTTGTGCTAATCCACTTGTGGATGGAGGTATTGTCACAGGATCATTGGATTGTACAGTGAAAACATGGGCTCCTAATCCAAATTATAAGGAGGAACAAACTAATATCGAAAATACAATGTTTGATGGTGAGGAATTGAACAATGCTAGAAAGCAAAGTGAATATCAATGCTCTTTGACAATGGTTGGACACGAAAAATTCATCACATCTATTGATTATCTTCCTGATCATTATGTAGTTTCCGGATCACACGACAAATCACTCATTGTTTGGAATGTTGTTGATGGAACTCCAGTGAAGAGTTATCCAAATGCTCATAGCAATGCAGTCAGTTGTTTATCTGTTGACAAATATACAAACACTATAATTTCAGGTTCTTGGGATAAGTAAGTACTTTTAGTTTTTAAAAAATCGATTTATTCACACTTAACAGATCTGCAAAGACATGGCATTTTGATAAGGATGCAGCCATTTCCGAATTGAAGGGACATGAACAAAACGTTTTGTGTGTTCTAGGCTTACAAAATGGTATTATTATCACTGGTAGTGGCGATGGAAGTATTAAATTCTGGGAAAATGGAAAGGAAACTCGTGACATTGCTGCTGCTCATTCATCATGTGTTAGATCTCTCAAAGAATTACCAGGTATTGGATTTTTATCAGCATCAAATGATGGTACTGTTAAAACCTGGACTTTACAAGGAGATTGTATTGGACATATTCAAGCACACAATACATTAGTTTATTCTGTTGAAGTAGCACCATCAGGAGAAATCTTGACAGCCAGTGAAGATAAAACTGTTAAAATTTGGAGAGGTGATTCTTTGGTACAAACCATTGAACACCCAGGATGTGTCTGGCAGGTTGTTTGTCTTCCAAATGGTGATATTGCTACAGCTTGTTCTGATTGTGTTGCCAGAGTATTTACTAAAAATCCAGAAAAGGTTGCCAATCCACTAATTATTCAAAGCTTTAATGATAATATTGCAAATTCAAAGAAAAAGAAGAGTGGAGTTGATCCAACTAAATTGACTACAGAATTAGCCTTGCAAAATACAAAGGGTACATCAGATGGTGAAATCAAACTTGTCAATAATAGTGGTATTCCAGAAGCTTATTCTTGGAATGCTGCTCAACAAAAGTGGGATAAACTTGGTGAAATTACAGATGGACCAGGTGTAGGAGATGGATTCTCTCAAAGAACTTTCTACAATGGTAAAATGTATGATTACGTTTTCGATGTAGAACTTGAACATGGAAGTGGAATGAAGACTTTCAAACTTCCATATAATAAGGGTGATAACCCATATTTTGCTGCTCAACAATTTATTTGGGATAATAATCTTGGACAAAACTATTTGGAACAAATTGCTCGTTTCGTTATGGATAATGCTGATGCTCATGATACTGTACCATCAGACTTTGTTGCTGGAGATCCTTATACTGGTCACCAAAGAGAAACTTTCGCTGCCAAGCGTCCAGGTACTGAATCAAACCCAACTACTTCCTCTCCATTCTCTCAAGAACAAGATAAATATCAAAAGGAATTAGAAGAAAGAGAAAGACAAAAGAAGGTCAAACATTTCCCAGCTACCACCAAGGTCTTTGATCAAGCCAACTATGATGGTATCCTTAAAAAGCTCAATGAATTTAATGAAAATGTAAAGACATCTGATGCATCTCTTGCTCTCTTACCAACTGAATGCACTACTTTGACACAATTATGTACAATTCTCAAGGCCGGTCAAGGTGAAAAAGTCACTTTAGCACATGTTGCTGTTGTTGAAAAAGATGCTTAACTGGCCAATTGAAAAAGTTTTCCCAGCTGTAGATTTATTCAGATTATTGATTTTAGCCAACCCAGTTGCTAATCATTACTCTGAACAATATAAGAATGGCACCAATATTTTGATCAAATTGGTAACCTTGTGCTTTAACCCAACAACCACATACGCTGCTTTGAAGATGCTGGCTTTTAGAGCTTTAGCTAACATGTTCTATACACAACAACTTAAATTCATTATTTCCAAGCATGCCCAGATCGTCATTGACAATGCTGCTAAATCTGTTGATACGACCAATGCCAACATGAGAGCAGCCTATTCATACTTTTTGCTTAATACTGCTGTCAGTATTCACACAAACACTCAATCAGATGCATTGAAAGAGAAACTCTTGGCCTTAATCATCCAAGGTATTCCTGATGAAACAGATCACAATATCCTGTATGACTTGTTGTGTGCTGCTGGTACAGTTTTGACAGGAGCTAGCGAATCTATAAAGGCTATTGGAAAACAACACATTCAGACATTTGCACAAAAATCAGCCAATCCAACAGCTAGAGTAGCAGCTGCTGCTTTCCAAGTTGTTTCCCTGTTAAACCAATAAATTGTACATTTACTCATTATCTTTATTTTGGAAGATAATTTAAATTATTCGATTCTCAGTAAATACTCTGATTGAAAAGCCATTGTTACAAAATTTAGATCCTTGTCAGCTTCAGCTGTTTTCCCAATTCCATTAAGCAATTGAGATCTAAACTCAATTAACGTTAGGAGTTTGTATTCATTTTCAACTGCAGATCCATCAATATTCTTAATTCCTTGATCAACAATGGAAATAGCGTCTTCAAGTGAATTTGAAGAGCATGCTTGTGTAATGTAAATTGTATAATTTTTTGGGTATTTCTTGCTTAATTCCTCTAATTCTTCCTTGAATTTTTGTTTCGAATAGGCTTTATAAGGATTATTCCTTAGCATTTTTTCCAGAGCCGAGATTCGTTCAACTTCCATTACTTCCACCTGATCAGGGTTTGTGACAAATTTCAATACTGTCTCACTATCTTCCACAATCTGAGCGTAATTATCCGTTCTAGCATTTGTAGACATTCTGTTAGAGTAAACAAGTATATAGTTAGAGCAATTTTCAACAGCTTTACCTAAATATTTAAGTGCTGTTTCAGATTCCGTGTTAATATAACAACATCCAATATTGTTATAGCATAGTGCTCTTCCCACCTTGAGTATTCTTTCTTTATGCTCTGGATAGTAAAAATTTGGAACATTACAACCATTTTCCAAGCTTGTGATTGCATTTTCAAATTCTTTGATTGCATCAGCATATAAATCAATATCCATCATAACACAACCAGCGTTGAAGATTGAAAAGAATGGTGTAAAAATATCAAACAATGAATACATTGTTTCTGCCATATTTCTTGATATCGAATAAAATGATTGATAATATTCCAATACTGTTTCCTTTTCAATTTTAAAAGCACTCAAATATAAATCTTTAGATTTTCTATAATTTTGTGCAACCTATTATTATTTAATTTCAATATGAAAGTAAATTAAAAACTGTTGTAATATTATATACATACCTCCTCTATATATCCATCACATAACAAAGTCCAAAATGGATGTCCTCTACAAACGAATTTTGTGATCGTGACAGCCCGAAGCATTTCCTTTTGATTACTTGTCTGAAAATACAGTAGTGCTCTCTTATAATAAGCCTCTATTAAATTAATAATAATACCAATATAATTCCTATCATCACTCCGAACTAAAACTAACCTGGTTGGAATGGGCATAAATCAATAGCCTTCAATAATTCATCATGTGCTGCTTTAAAATTCCTTTCAAACCGAACGGAATCAACAGAAATCATCACTTGACGATACTTTTTTCCGATTTCTATTAATTCCTCCTCTTTCCAATCTTTTAGAGATGGTGCTCCATTGATCAATCCAGTTTCAGCGATTGGAGGAGCCAATCCAATGTGTTGCATTTTTTTTAAATAAATATTAGAAAATATATGTTGTAAATTTTTATTATTTAAAGATTACAATAAATGAGTGATTACTTCCTTGCCACTTCCCTTGATGAGTAATATTTTGGAGGAAATATTTTGAGTGAGATGTTTCAAACATAGTACATAATCCAAATTTGAAAGATTTGATGTTAATGAGGGAAGGTTTACAATGACAAGTTGTGTATCTTTTGGAGTGGAATGTTGTCGAATGATGGTATTGATTCTTGATGAGGTATTCAAATAGTCAGTAATGGTCAGGTTGGGAACATTCGAATATTGAGTACTCAATTCGTCAGTTGGGGTTGTTGGATTATTTTCAATATTAATGGAAACTTCATCTGCATTTTGTTGCGGTGTCGATGGAAAATTGAAAACCAGAGAATCTAATCCTTCATGATACGACATGGATCTCACATCTCTAAAGATGGACTTGTTAATTTTGCTTGAGGGTTTCAACATTCGTTCTCTTTCTCTTTGGTCATGTGTCACAACGAATGGAGAAACATCGTGTGGTCTCATGTAGAGAACGTGACACTCTGCTTCAAATCTTAAATGATATAGGATATCGTGAACTCCTTCCTTAATCATTTCTAAACTAGAAGTATCATCAACAACAGTATAGATTCGTATTTTGCACTTTCTCCAAACTTTGTGTTTTTGGAGTAAGAAAGTTATGAGTAATTCGAGTCCTCCTTCATAAATAATCCAATAGAGATCTATGAATCCACATTGTTCTTCCTCTCCAAATTCTCCCTTAGCTATAATAACAGCTTTTCTACTAATTTCTGCGTATTTTAACATTTCAACAAAGTTTCTAGCACTGATCTTGTCATCACTCATTGGGAATCCAGAAACAATTGTATTGGGAGTTAGAGGACCCAATCCACAATTCTGAATCAAATGATTGATACCCTCCTGAAAATTCTTAGCCACAATGACTTGAGAAAATCCAGTAATTGACTTCTCTTTCATTTTCAGGGAAAGGGCAAGTTGTTCCTTTCGAGCAATCTTGAACTTTTTCTTGTAATTTCCTTCAATGATGGCTGCAACTACACACAGACCTTGTCCCTTCTTGAGTTGGTTTGCAACATTGAGAATATCAGCATGTGAAATGGTATTGTTTGGAAGAATCTTTACGAGACACAAGAGTTGAGGTCTCCAATTCGACTTCTCGTGATAGGAACTGGTGGAGGAGTTAGGGTTTGTTTCACATGAATAGAGAGCATTGAGGGCAGTTTGCAATTTAACTCCACTCATAGCATCGCCAAATGCATTGGTTTCATTACTGACCTCAATAAGAATGTACAACAAGAGGCCAATGATGGCACATAACAGAGTCCAATACCATCCAATTAAAAACATGCAAATAGCACATACAAAGAATCCAAATACCCCTAACGACCAATGATAATACATCCACCTAGGCCTCCAATTAGGGCTAATACTGGCAACAAAAGTCGAAATATTGAGGAAAGCAAATGAGAAGAGAATGAGCATGGCAATAAACGTTGAGATACTTTCCAAATTACCTAGAAAAAGGGGGATGATAGCAAGGAGAGCAGAAAATAAAGTAGCCTTCCTCATATTCACTGAACCCTTGCTTGTTAAATAGTGCAATGGAATGAATGAAATAATATTCTCGTCAACAATGGCTTGTACCACTCGAGGTGCAACCACAAGAGCTTGGATTCCTTCTCCCAATATTGCAATCAACATGCCAACTTTTACAATATAGGTTCCAATCGATAAACCAAAATCTGGAAAGGCAACCAGAGCAAAATAAGCTGTATTCTCTCTCATCTCATCTCTCTTTCCAACAAAGCTCAACAGAATGAAAATTAGTACATACACAAAAGTGGAGGTAAGCAGTGAGGCAATAGTTCCAATAGGAATATTTCTTTGAATATGTTTAACATGCCCTGATCGATTGATTCCTGCCAAAATTCCAACTACACTTGGAAATATGACAGCCATCACTGAAAAGAAATCTTGTCCATGCTGGAATTGAGGTGGAAAATTTGCAACAAAATTATTCCACTTTGCTGATGTTATATGATATTCTGTTTTGACAGTTACAAAACATCCAATGATAAATAACAGAATTGTAATGAATGTTGCAATAATAAAGATCAATTCAAATCTTACAACATGTCTGAAACCAATGAAAACAAGTAGGAATATTAAAAATAGGAATCCAATGGCTAGAATAATTAAATCCCAGTAAGGATGTTGTAAATCAGAATCTATCATTTTGAAATACGGATAGTATATTCTGATGGTTGACATTAATAAATCTGCAGCTGCAAATGAGTGAAGGGACAATAGGAAAATGAAACCAACAAAATAAATCAGACCCAAACTTCCAGCAAATTGATTTCCAAGCACTCTTGACATAATGGCTATCGTTCCACCAGATTTTAACAATCCATTTGTAACTACACTTGTTAAGCTTAACCATGTTAATATAGCACAAATTACTGATATGAAAATATACAAGAGGGAGAATGCCAATCCAGCATTTGCCAAAATCCAAGGTACTTTCAAGAAAAGAATAGTACCAAGCACTGAAGAAATGCAAGGAATATAAACTCCCTCAATTAGTCCATACTTTTTCTCTTCTTTTGGTTTGGTATTTGGTGAAATAGCAGCAGTACTGGAAGAAGGAGGAATTTGATTGGAAGGAGATGTTATCGATTCTTGTTGTAGAGAAACCACAGAACTTCTTCTCTTTTCCAGAGTTTGAGACATTCTCGAAAGTGGATCAGTGGAAATAATTTCATTGAGGGTACTTTTAGATTTTTCATCTTGTAAAATGTTTACAATAGATGGTCTATTGTAAAACCCTTTCATTTCTTTGTCCAAATTTGAAATAGGTATAATATCGCTTTCCTTAAAACTTGTTTGGGAAATTGCATCCTCATCCTCTGTATGTATAGATAAATCATCACCACCAGAAATTACATTATCTAAATCCCACTTTTCCATCAAATCAGTTGTCTTTACACTATCAGCATCACTCAAATTCTCCGATTGTGAATAATCAGTACTAATCTGATTTGGTGGAGGAGAGGGTATTCTAACATTTGATTCTTCATTCCATCTCAAAGATTTAGAACCAATAACAGGTTCTGCACTCGTTGCCTCGGCCTTTCTTAAAATCGATGAAGGGGAAGGCCTCAAAGTGTAACTATCCAATGTATTGTTATCAATTACATTGGTATTATTACTCTCATGAATCTGGGCAGAGTTTATCAAGTCTGGTGTGCTAATCGACCGTCTGTGTTGATGGATTGGTTGAGGTGATTGTGGCTGCATCTTTTTCTGTTTATTTTTTATTATTGGAAAATTGCTTTAAATGGTTGGCGCCAAATGTTATTAAAGAAATTGTAAAATGAAAAAAAATGCCTTCTTCCAACAATCACAAGAATGAACGACCAATTGGCCTTCATGAGTTGTTTCAAAATTTAAATAGGATTGGCAAACAAAAGGTGAAGGAAAGATTTTTTGGAAGGTTGAAAACACTTTCTATTGATCCGATTGTGTGGGATGGAAACTCTGCAAATAATATCGTAGATGAACAAATTATGATTGATTGTTCATCATCTCCAACAGGACAACAAGAAGTAATTAATAGTATTGAACCTGGAGAAAAGATTAATGACTCGACGGGAGAAATTCAGAATGCAAACTCATCATCACTTGTGGAAATATTAACTTCATCATCTGTTCATTCGGAGGAGCCTTTGGAAATTAGTAGTGTGGAAGAAGTTGAAACCATACTTGTTCAACCTACACAAATTGAGGATGTAGGACCAATAGATCCAACAATTTTGGCCCAACACAGTCACCAATATCCTCATCAAAGCTCAACTTTTAAAGGTTTCAAGGCAAGTGAATTTCAAAAAGCGGTTCTCGACCACTGCGATAAAGTTAGAGGAATACTCAAACATAGTACTGGTTTGATAGTTTTAGCCACAGGATTAGGTAATTATTCTCAATATTTGATTTAATCCATTGAGTAGGTAAAACTATTCTTGTTATTTTAGATATTGAACGAGAACTCACAAGGTTGAAGGATACTAACGACTTTAAATCCTTTAAATTACTATTTCTTGTACACTCAAAGGTAATTAGAGATGGCACCTACCAAAAATTCAAAACTCAATTTTGTACGGATTTAGAAAGTGAATGGGATTTTACTGACTCTGATTTTCTAAATATCACAGAGAATGAGACACAAAAGACTATTGATTCAAAGATGAAAAGGGCAAAATTTATATTTTGTTTATTTCAATCATTCGATAAGATTTCATCAATCAAATGTACCCATTGTGTAATTGATGAGGTACACCACGTTGTTGCCCAAACATATAATAAGGTCTTTACACAACTATCCAATTTACCATCTAATCGTTATATGCTAGGGTAAGTATGGAAATTATCCTTTTAATTAATCCAGCCATCTAGCATGACTGCAACTCTCATTCACAGAGATGATCCAACTGGTGAGAATTTGAAAAAATTATTTAAGGATATTGTCTATGTTGATTTGCCTTGGAGATTAGCTAATAATCTTGGATTTTTCCCACCAGTCGAATATCTAGAATATTTGCCATCAACAATCAACTCGTCTTTGGACATTTTAACTTACCAACAAATATTTAAAGAAGCTTTTGATATTTACAACAATCCAAAGAGACAACTTCCAAACTTTATTAACAAACTTGAGAAATCCCTCATTCAATTAGGAATGAACACTGACGAGCAAGTGAAGAAAAAACTGACACCAGAAAGTGTAACCAACGTTCTCTTTCAATTCTTGCAGGAACAAGTGAATGCAGGACTTGCCGCCAAGAAAAAAATCATAATTGTACGTAATATCTCATGTATTTCCAAACTAGAACCCTGTTAGTTCGCTAATAGTTGTGAAAATGCAGACCAAATAGAAGGTCTCATCAACAAGAAATCCAAAACATCTGTCCTTGCGTTAAAATGCTCATCTGTACATTATAAGAAAGGTACTAAACAAACTAAGCAGATACTTGAGGATTTTGAAACAGGAAAGTTGAATGTTTTAGTGAATGTAATGATGGTTAGTGAAGGTTATGACGTAAAAGACGTGGATTGTTTGGTTTTGGCAAGACAAACCGAATCTGAAATTGTTTTCTTACAACAACTAGGAAGAGCACTCAGAAGAAGTACAAACAAGACTGTAATTGTTATTGACCTAGCATTGAATCTTAGAAAAAGATGGAAACGACTCTTTAATGATGAATTCCAAAATGAAGAGGAGCTTAAAAGGATGATCACCGAGTTTTGGCAAGGTATGTATGATTCTGATGTCATCTCTAACCAATTAAATTCAGTCGAAAACTTTATTGGAAATCCAAGCTCCCTTATACAATAGAAGAATTGACTGTTAATGGCTCGTGAATTGTAAACATCACTAATGGCACTATGTAGGTACTCATTCCGTTTCTGTGGAAGGTTACACAACGATGGCAATTTTGTCTGCGATGTATGACGTTTAGTGACAAAGTGGAACGAGTCTATGTGCAAGAATTTCGCTGCATGTAGTTAGTAAGGCAATGACATTCACAAGACTAAATACACAGAAGAAAAAATGTCTCGCAATAATGTCCACAATGGATCCACTGGTTGGACTCGTCGAGTAACCAATCATCCAATGGACCACTCTTCCTCTTCTTCATCGTATAGTAATGGATCACCTGATCAACAACAGCAACAACAAGGAACACTTCCTCCTCCCCTACCACCAAGACGAGCAACCACAATTTCAACAAGACAGCAAGGGATTGAAATATCGAACGGAAATTCATCAACAAATAATACTTTAGTTTCTCAATTTGGTAATAGAAGTGATTTTTCTAGTAACATTCTTACAAGAAACAAATACGAACCCCATTCATCAACCGAGAGTAACAACAATCAATCTGCCTTTAATAATGAGAGTTATCAAAGTTATGCAGGTGTTGATGATCTAAATAGTACTTCTTTCAATAGATTTGAAACAAATCATCCATCTAACCAAACAAATGCTCCACCTAGCATTCCACAAAGGAAACCCAAATACCATTCACCCTCTCTGCTCAACAAATCTCCTCCTCCACCAATACCTCAAAAATCTATTAACCACATCCAACATGATTCTCCTTCAAACAGCTCACCAACCTCTCCAAAATTCCTCAATAGAAATCCTCCCCCACCAATTCCAGGATCCCTCAAAGGGATAGACACTGACATTCGTTTAAAGGATGATGAACAAAAGGAGGAGGTATTACCCAAACGTCAAGATATTGTGTCCTCTTCCATCAACATCAACTTTTCGGGTGATAGCACTGATGAGAACCATACGAAACCAAAGAAAAATCGACCACCATCCATTCCATCATACTCTAGAGGATTTAATTCTGGTGCTGCTAATAGTAATTATTCTTCTATTGATCAAAGTTTGACTGGTAATAGTGCTGTTACAACAACTCCACCACCTTTGCCAATCAGAAAGATTGTTAACGATAAGAAACTTCTCGACTCACCAAACAGTGTAAATAGTGTTGGAAGTAATAGTAGTAGTTGCAGCTCATCTCTCAGTGATTCGTGCAACATTCTCAGTTATTTACATTCCAAACAGGGAGGAAATTTGAATATGGATTACCTAGATACAGGCGACGAAGGTTCTCTGATGCAAGATGTGGAGTCAGAAGGAAATGATGAGTTTAGTTTTCCAAGCAATTCATATGAGGCAGAAAACGATCTGTCATCACCTGGAAATGGTCAATCAGCCAAACCAATCGATTTTTCAGTAGACGAGGCACTCTTCAGACGAGTCAACTCAAAAGTGAAAACACTCTCTTTAAATGGCATTTCTCGTTCTTCTTCATTGACTAGAAAAACATCTAGAACCCTTCACTACTCTTCACAAAACAAATCACACAACACCTCCTTTGTTGAATATCAACAACAACATAATCACTCACCAACTGCTGCTTACACCTCTTCCGATCAATTTGGAAGTAGTAGTAATTCAACCAGCACAACAATTTTACCATCCGAAAGAATTGAACAAGCAATGGAAATTGAAACGAAAAACAAACCTTGGTCACAAACAGATAAGACCTTGTCAGCTGAGGAAGAAGAATTATTGGCAAATTCAAGAGTTTCTCAACCTCATCTTCTTCAAGCCTACAAAGTTTTTAACACACCATTCCATATTATGAAACGAGTACCTGTAAAATATATGCGAGCACCTTTCCAGCCTACTTTTGATGAAAACGATGGAATTGACCATAGTCATAATTATTGTGATAATTCAGAATCTTCTGTTTCTTCAGCACCAAAACAATCTTCTTCCGACTCCAGTGATGATGAATCGTCAACTAATACTGAAGAAGAAAGTATTACCACACCAAGAAATAGAAAGAGTTACTTTTTGAAATTGTCAGAAATTGATAAAATTTCTCTTGGTCAAACAGAAGATTCAGACCATCACACTATTCAGCAATCTCCTAGAAATAGTGTAACACCTAGAGCATCAATAAGAAGTAAAACAATTATTGGTATGATAGGAGGAAACACGGAAAAGAAGGCAGTTGACGGTTTTGATGAAATTCAAGTTTTGGAAGCAAAGAAAAGTCTTGTCGAATTTGCCAAATATTCTGCTGGTAAAAAGAAGACTGACATTATTGAAAATATTGAACCAAAGAATGGAACTGTAATGGTAGTTAAAAACCCAGGATTAGATGCTGTGACAGAGACCATTACTTCAAAAACACGTTTGATGAGTTGTTTAAAACCTGATTACATGTTCAAACCTTTGGAAGCTTCAATGTGCCAAAGAGTTTCTGATTTAGCTTATCCAGTTAAAAGAAAGACCAAATTCTTCCTTCAATGTACAAGTTTAAGATTTGAAAATATTCAAATGAAAGATAGAGAATTATTATTCTCATCAGTTGCCTTATACGATATTCAATATGGTAGAAAATTATCAGAAGACTACCATTTCCATTTATTGCCTAATCAACAATTAAGCGATCTTCCACCTCTATTCAGAGATGAACTCAAAATTTATGAAGATGCAAGAGATATTTATTCTTCAATAATAGTTTCTCCAAAAAAGTTATTCACTGTTAGTTATCCAAATGACGAGGTCTATCTCGTAGCAACAATCTATAGAATTCCTACATCATCTATCCATGAGGCTGTTAAAATGTATTCTAAAGAAAATAAGAATATTGATAAGTGGTCTGATCAATACAATCAACTTAAGGCCAAGCTAATTAGATTCAGACAGCCATTTTTATTTGGATTTACATCTTTATTTGTTAAGGAAATGATCAATGTTAAAGGGAAACAGGTTGAATCTTTCAAATTGGAAGGTTCAAGATATGACATCAAACCATTCTATGAAGTTGATGGCGATTTTAAAAATCCAGTAGATTTTGTGACAATTATTAGAAACTCAATCAAGGATAAGAAAATTAAGAATAATCAAGTTCAAGGATCTATGCTGTTCACTGCTGAACTTCTTTCAAATTCTAGTTCTCAAAGTAATTATGAAATTCAGCAAAAAATCCAAAATTCTAAATCAAGATTCTTAACAAGTCAAGGATCGAGATCTGATTTGGATTCCTCATTTGGGTCCCCAAGCTCAAGCTCTATTCTCGGATCAAGTACAGCATTCAGCTCACCAAGATCTGTTAATGAAAGTATAATATCTAGTTATGAGCATGATGGAACTGAGAGCCTTGTAAATCAAGAACAACTCAATCAAGTTCAAGAATTTCCACTCCTCTCCTCTAACTATCCTAATCTATCCATGCAAAATACTTTGTTTATTTATCCTCAAAGTTTTATTATTGAAGGTGCATCCTCAGCAAAGAACATTTTTGCTGAAGTTTATTTTAGAGAAACAGACACAGCTCCTCCTAAAGTTGAAGATATTGATGGAAAAGCTGAAAAAAGATTTATTGCTTGGTTAAAGAAGGAGAGAACAACTTCTTTAATAACTTCCCTTTCGGTCGATTCGAGACAGCAAATATTATTGGATGAATTTAGATTGGAACTTCCAATGTATCCTATGGAAAAGCACCATTTATTATTTGTCTTTTACCATGTTGATATTGACAATAAGCATTCAAAGAAATTGGAATATGCAAATAGTTCCTTCGATTCAAGAAAAGAATTCTTTTCAACATCTGATAGAGCTATTATTGGATATGCTTTCCTCCCACTCACTAAGAGTATTCAACCAGATGAATGTGAGTACACTTTGAAACACAACCTTATCTACTTGCCTGATTGTAATGATGATATTACAATCTACAAGAAGGACTCTTTTAAGAGTAATTATTTGTCTGAGAATAGTCTCAAACCTCTAAAGAGTTCAAAAATCAAAGTTAAAACCAATTTAGTATCGACTATACACCCTAGAGATCCAACTCTTGCATTATTTTATGCTTCTCTGACTGATCTCTACACAGCCGCTCCTGGTAAAACAATTGAAATATTGGATTTCTTGGAAGGTTTTGTTCTTCAAAAGTTTAACGAAATTGAATTCTCAGAGTTGTTACCTCACTTCCCAATTTTAATGAACCTACTTTTTGAATTGATGTGCAGAGTTTCTGAACTTACAACTGATGAACAACAAATTGAAAGCTTGGAAAGCTCTGTCTTTGAATCATTACTTGTTTGCCTAAGAGGATCCTACCACTTTACCAAACATCACACAAGAAGTAACAAGTATTTTACTAGTTATGTTAAATTCATGTTTGAAAACATCAAGGGTAATCCACTTTTCTTGAATTTACCAAGAATAATAACAAGATTTATTTATGTTCCAGAAGGCAAGGAACTTGAGCCAGCAGAAGAAGGCAAATATATTAAGGAAATGAACAGGCTCAGTAAAAAGTATGGCAAGTCAGTCATAAAGAAAACTACCAGTTTGGAAAAGGATAAAAAGGAATACGAAAAGAAAAAGAATGAAGTATCTCCTCATGATCCTATCAGATTTTCTTGGTTCCTTTTCGATATTACTATCAAGAGTATAATTCTTTCAGGAGTGCCTAGCTCAGAAGATCACCACACTATGGATTACTTTACAGAAGTACCTGAAGACCTATTCTTCATATCATTGAAACAATTAATTGACAACTTTAATACATGTGTCAACAAGTTAATGTTGAGTGATGGTACTGGAAGAAATAACATTGGGTTGAATGGTAATAGAAACTTGGCATTGTTCATTAGAGATTTGATCCCTATTCTCAAAAGAGAACATGTGCTCAAACTGGTAAAGAAATACTTTAAATTCTTTAATGGATCGGATGAGAAACAACTTCGTTTGAAGAGTGAATTCATTACTATCCTCAGTGACTATGAGCATTGGATTCCTATCAACAATTTATCATTGGAAGGAGGAAACTTTGGTGTCAAACATTTCAGCACGTTATTCTATCAAATTGTGGACAGTAAGAAGGATAGATTAATTAAGAAGATGACAAAGGTCTTACTCAACCACCTTTGTAAACTTGATTTTGACTCTAGATATGTTCATGAAAACTCAAAAGCCAATGTTTGTGAAATTTATCTCATCTTTGTTGATTTGTTCTTTGAAAAAGATGAGTACCTCACAATTTTCCAAGATGATGAGCTGTTTGTTGTATTTTCATGCATTTTGTTGTGGATAATGAGAGGCTTATCAAAGCAAAGGTTAATTTCTTGGTTCAAGGTTCTACCATTCTTCAAGATTTTGAATATTTTGAACTTTTTGGACTATGTAACTATTGCTATTAACAATCTCGATTATGATCCAAAATCTAGAGTTGAAGATGATAGATCTCTTCGTACCGAAGTTTCCCTTGTTATTAATTACTTGATTTCTGTAATTGTATCAAATGTCACCTCAGACGGAGGATTTATTGATGAGCTGCAAATGCAAAGCGACAATATTGATCTTCTCTCTAATATCCAACTTGCTGATCCAAGTTTACTGAGACAAAGACAACTTGTATCCTACTATGAGGCAAAAAGCTTAAAGCAACAAGCTCCTCTTATTGGTCTATTCTTTAGACAGATTTGTAGAGTTTTGATGAACAGTGTTCTTCAATTAACCTTGAGAAAGGAATTAGACTTGGTATATATTGTATTTAGAGAATCACTTTTACCTCTTATCAAAGAATGTACCAGTAAACTTGTGGTAAATGAGCTCTATGATCCAAACATTCCAAAGAAACAGAGAATTCCTATTGCTGAAAAGAGACAAGTCGAACAAAAGTGGAGATGGTTATTGGGTGCTGTTATGCTTCACTCAGGATTTACATCTGAAGAAGAGCAAAATGCTTATCCAATTGTCAAAGAATGTCAAAAACTTTTATTAGAACCTTTCAATAATGAACTGTTCAATGTGCAATTAGATAGTACCGATATTGAGGATGGTGATTTGCTATTGAACAATGAAGAGCACAATATCAAAGCAGGTACATTCAAAAAACTTGTCGAAAGATTGCTTGACGTGGATACAAATCAAATTGACAAGGAGAGTCACAAGTATGGAGAAATCTTCCTCCTCACTTGCGCCTCTTTCACTCAACCAATTAATTTACTCACCCAACTTATTGAAATATTTAAAACAGCCGAAGAAACAGTCATCAAGCTCAGAGTTGAACAATTTATCAGCAAGTGGGTTAGATTCGGATTCCATGATTTTGACAATAATGTTATTGCCAAGCTTGTTACATTCCTTTCCAATATTTCTGGAGTTACTCAAAAGAAGATTAAGAAATACATTATCAAACACTTCTTGAATGTCAAGATGGATATTTACACAGATGTTACAGCAGTACCACCAAATCCTCACATTCCAAAGAATATTCCAAAAGAAAAATTGGAAGAACCCCAAATGGATATCAGAAAGTGGAAGGAGGCCAAAAAGTTTACCAAACAATTAGATAATCCATTTGATGTCAAGTTTGAACTTTTGGATTGGCCAAGTTTAGAAATTGCTAGACAATTGACAATCATTGAGGCAAAACTCTTCAAAAAGATTGAACCAAAAGAATTTTTCGGCTCAGCTTGGACTGACAAAGAGTACAAGCAAGAACTTGCACCAACACTGTGTGCAATAACTGAGAGAACTAACAATGTTAGTTTCTGGGTTAGAAACAAGATACTTTTGGAGCCAAATTTGGAAATTAGAAAGAAAATTATGAAGAAATTTGTGGACATCCTTAGAGAGTTGAAAGAACTTCGAAACTATACCTCAATCATTCAAATCACATCTGCATTTAATTCTGCCGAGATTCACAGACTGAAAAAGACAAAAGAAGGACTCAGCAAGCAAGATTTGGAACTTGTTGAAGAATGCAGTAATTTGGTGAACAATAATTCCAAGGCATTGAGAGAACAATTGGAACGAGAAGTTATCATTAATGGTGCCCCAGCAGTTCCTGTTGTAGCAATCTACTTTACTGATTTGGTATTTATTGAAGATGGTAATTTAGATTATTTTGAGCACAAATTGAACAAGAACAAGAAGCTAATCAACTTCCAAAAGAGAAGACTCTACTATAATACTGTCAATACTATCAAGACTCTTCAAACCAAATCCAAATACATTCTACAACCTCTTCCTTATCTTCACTATGTACTCAAGGAAGAAATTGTGCAAAATATCAAGACAGATGAGAAGGCCCTCTTTGATTTATCTCTCAAAGTTGAACCAAGAGCTCCAGCTACTAACAAATAAACATTTATTTATGGTTACTGTTGGTTTCAAATTTGGAATCTTTGATGCCTTATTTTTGGGTTGAATTGTGCAGTTCACACACTTTTCGCTCTTTCCTCACTCGTAATAAGTTCTGTTTTTTCAAGTGGAGTTCGTTGATTCGTTGGTTGCATAAGCAATGCAATTGTATCATTATTCTATTTGATGCACATCACAAGCAACGAGTAGATAACTCCTCAGCAAACCTCTGATGGACTAAGGTAATTCTCATCATCACCATCCATGAAGTAACTATTCGATAATCTCTTATGTGAGGCAAATTGAATGAAAATTGTTGGAATTGATTTGTTGTGAATAACTGCTCCTTTTTTGATTATTTTACAACCATCATAAGGCTTAGATGATGATTTTGCTGATGAGCCTTCTGATGATGCCGAAGGATCCACATGGTTATCTATTATACACACCGAGTCAGAACTTTCAGATGAAACTATCGATTCGATGCAGTGTGCCTCATAATGATCGATCTTATTTTCTTGAGCACATGTGCTTGGGATGGTTTCAACAATTGTAGACTCACCTCTCGAGATTTTCCTTGTTATTCCAGAATGATGTTGCTCCTCTTCTTTTGTCTCACTAGTTTGTTGTTCTGGACAACATGCCATTATTTGATTCTCGTTCAATGGTTCCATACTCATGCATACTCCCATTTTTTTTCTCTATTTTTTTTATGTTGCGAGTTTGGATCTGTGAATTGAGTAAAATAATAGTTCTTGATCCTCAAGAAACAGTATTGTTCACCATTTGTGACAAAAAAACACAACATACCAAAAACTGACCAAAGATGCGAAAAGAAATTTTCATCTCGTATTCCTAAGTGGATTAAGGAGAGGTAATATTATTGTATGTATTTCACTATAACATGCCACCAGTATTAAACAGCAACGTAATTTGAAATGTCAAGTAAAACCATAACTGATTCTTGCTCTTCCTATCCTTTCCCTCTTTTTCGGGCGAAATATCATTGGAGGAAGTAGTATATCAAATTAAATTAAGAATCCCTTAATGAGGAAGGTATCATTTCTATCATCCATAAGAATCTTTAAGGAAAATAAAAGAGGATCGTTTTTCACAACTACCACAAGCAGCTGAAGTTTATCATCTATTCACGCCTTATCCTTTTTAAAACCAACCTAGGTTCACTGTACATGATCCGTTCCAATTCAATTTTGCTGTTTTATTTAAAACAGAATTCAGCAAAAAATCAAGAAGCACTGCTAGAACGTGGTGCTTATCCTCAAAAGGCAAAGCAATAAAAAAAATCTTGTTACTATGTCTCTCGTACTGGTTTTGACTTCCTTCTTCACATATTTCCTTCTTAGGGCTGGTTTTTCAAAGATCTATTTAAGAGAAATCCATTGTAGTGTCTTGTCAACTTACCAATCGCCTCCATATTAAGCCCTTTTTATGCCCTTAATGAAAACTCAAAGGTCCCAAAATGTCTTTTTGCTCGGCTTAATATAATTTGAACGAACCCATTGTTTTTACTGCTCATACTTTTATGTACCTTACCGTGTCAGAATTAAGAAATAAAATGGAAATAACGAATCAACGAATTAACATTGATTTTTCTTAGGGCACACAAACCTATTCAGCTCTTAAAAAAAGAAGAGAATAATCTCGCTTCCCATATTTCCTTCTCCTTCTTATTTCCTTAAACCTTGTAAAACACAATTTTCAAAGCGAATTGTGTTTCTAACATTAGGAAGGTACTGAAATAAGAAAAATTAACTCTATTTTATCCACCTCACTATTAGACTCTCTCTCTTCTCTATAACCAAAAATTCTTCATCAAGCACAAACTTGTTGCGAGAACACAAAAAAAGAACCAAAAGAAAAACAGCTCTAATGCTACACTGTGCGTATGACATTAAATATTTCACTCGTAGCTTCCTCGTCATCGTCGAATCCACTATATTCACACAAAATGACCAATTCTACAATGAATCATCATTCGGTTCTGATAACCTCCCCAAAACACATTAAACCCTCACTAACTCACCAAACTTCATTCACTAACTCATCTCCCAAGCATTTGCACTCAAAATCAACAAATTGCTTGACCATTCCATCTTCACCTTCTTCATTCAACCAACAAAGTCCTTCTAATAACAATGCTAACAAACCAACACTAGGTCTCTCACCCAGTAATGGAAGAAGAAGAAATAGTGGTCTCTTTTCAGAGAAAATTGAGGTTCCAATTCCATCGTTTAACATTTCACCTAGTCATGAAACAACACCAAATCATGCCCAAAAGCTTCGAACATTTTCATTTCACTCCTCCACAACAACTTCCTCTCACCTCAATATACAGGAACCATCGTCCAGTACCAAACTTCCTTCACTAGCATCTCCAAAATCTCCCTCTACAACAAACCAATCCAATACCAAACATTCAGTGCTGAAGAGAAATAATTCAGCACATATTGTCCTTATGAGAGATCATTCTCCAGTTCAAGTGCCAAAAAGACAACAAGTTTTTGCCTCTCCTTCCCCTACTCCTTCTTCAACTTCCAATATTTCCCCAACCAATCAATACTCGAATCAACAATATATCACTAATAGTATTATGACAAACAATACTACAAACAATGTACACAATCAATCCTTAATGCCCCAACAAGATCAATCATCATTTAGTATCAATAGAAAGGTACGATCTGCCTCTCATACTCCTTCAACAATGCCCCCTGTTATTATAACTAGTGAGTATAATAACGTTACGAGCACAATCTCAAAAGAATCTAAGGGAGTGTTAGGACCAATTGATCGTACCAATATGAGAGTAACATTCAGGAAAAAGGCCGCTTCAAAAAAGGACCTCTTTCGTTCAGCAACCCCAAATCAGTCTCCAAAAAAGGAGAATGGATCTGTTTCTTTTGCTGACAAGTTTACCATTGCTGTAGAAACACAAAAACAAATTGAGGCTCTCACGGATTATGTAAAACTTGATAGTTACTCTTTTGGATTGCAGAACGAGGAATACAAATCAACGTCAAACTATGATCTCAAGTATGATGAGGAAATGTATAAGGCCTATGTTGATCAAAATCAAGATATGAAGACACTATTTGATGTACATAATTTGGTGAGGGAGTATGTTTCTTCACGAGGTGTTTCATCAATTAAGAAAATTGCAATTAAGGATAGTAACAAACTTGTTCTAGATATCATAAGACGATACAATCAGAAAACATTGAAAAAGAACAAATCAGAGCAAACTTTAAAATCTCTATTAAAGTAAATTATTCTTTACTTGAGGTGAATTCCATTTTCTTCTTTTTGCTATCACGATAATCTTCAGCATTTAGAGAGCTACTTCCAGCGGCTGCCTTCATGAATCCTCTTTGTCCAATATGATCCAAATTTGATCTCTTTTTAGAATCTTTAAGAAACTTGGAGAAACCAAAAGGATCATCATCTGAAGGTTCTTCTCTAGCAGCTGGTGCTTTGGATGCTGAAACAGAAGATGCACCATCCCTTTCAAATACCACAGGTCCTGCTTGTCTTCTTGATTTAGAGGACTCATCCTCAGTCTCGAACTTGTCTCTCATATTTACATTTTCATCCAATTCTTGGAACATTTTGATTCTGTCCATATTTGGATTATAGAGTTTGCCATTGTTTGATTCTCCGAATAATGCCTTATCATATACATTGTAGTCATCGTCATCAAATGAATCTTTGAGTCCTGATGCACGATTGAGCAATCTGCTATCAATTTGAACCTCTCCTGAAGCGACACTCGATCTTTGTGGTTGGTTAAAGTTGACCTTTTCAGAGACGGATCTACCCTCCGTTAAACCTCCAGTTCTTCTGTCTTGATTTCTTACCCTAGCTCTGTCCTCTTTATCTTTAATGTCTTTGTGCATCTTTTTGGCACGATTTGCCAATTCTCTAGTTCTTTGTAATTCTCTTTCTTGTTCCATTTCGTTGAGTCTCATTTGCATTTCAGCTCTTTCCTTAATTTCCAATCTAGCATTATGTTCAGCCAAATATAATGAAGATGTAAAGTCACCAAATTTAGGATTAACTGTTGATTGTTGTAAATTTCTACCATCAGCAAGAATTCTTTTATCCAATGGAATAATAAGACCTTTTCTGTTTGTGTAATTAGAAATACAAGGTGGAATGTCCCAATTATCCTGGTCAGTCTTTGTAAGATTTCTAGGTGGGGAATGCATTACAGTTGGAGGAGGAGAAGGTGGCCCAGTTGGCATCTTTTTCATTCGGAATTTAGCTGGTTCTACTGGATCGGTAGGAGCCTCTTCAATTTGTATATACTTGATATCATCATCAGTACCTCCTCTAGGTTTATATCTAAAGAATTGTCTCTTTTCTATTTGATTTTCTTTTGATGCAGCAACAGAACGACTAACAGCATTTCCAATATGAGCAGCTGTAATTTTACCACCAACTCTTAGTTCGAGTGCTTTCTTAGTTTCGAGTAAATTATCCGAAGTTTCTTCAATTGTTGGTTTTGCCAATTCATCCTCTTCCACATCAGCGCCGATCATATCTGAAAATTTAGTAAATGTTAAAGCATCCTTTCTCTGTCCTTGAGTAATAATTTTATCAAAATTAACATTTCCATCCGCATCCACTTGAACAGAAACAACATTTCCTGATGCATTTTTGTATTCCGATTTTCTACCCATATTCATAGGGAATTGAGAAACAAATATTTCTGGATAGGCTCCTCCATCAGCAAAATCATCCTCAGTTTGTGGTATCCAATTTGAGTGTTCTCTTTTTCCGTAGAGTGGAATTTTAACTTTATCCTTTCCTCGTTTTTCCTTTTGTCTTTGATCGTCCTGATCCGATGATGAATTGTTGTTCAAACCTAATTCTTTATGTTTTGGTGGCGGAAGAACAGCAAAGAGAGACATTTTTTTTAAATTAAAGTTTGAAGGTGTTGCAATATTTCTCTTGTTCTTTTAAATATTATTAAAACACATTAGAATGAGCATCATTCTAATAAATAATACTCTCTTGGAGATATATCTGATTAATTTGTTTCATCATATTAACTTGGTTGATGATTGACTTGCTTGGAAAAATTTTATGCAAAAAATAACGGAAAGGAAAATAAAGTTTTATTCAATTTCAAAATTATGCAACAATTGATTATTACACAATTAATATCATAAACAATTTCATCATCATTAAGTATCACTTTCAATGCAATTAATACTTTTATTGCAATTTACCTTCAGTGTGCCTCCGACAGGAATGAAGGCTAGAAGAAATGGTATTGTAAAAAAAAATATCAGCGAGGCTCGTCATCTTCTCTCACTCTACCGCTCCGCTTCAAGAAAATATTTATAAGATGAAGACAAGAAATACCCAAAAACTTCTTCTCTCTGTTGTTGGTAACAATGGAAAATGTTGTTATTCCACAACAAATAGTAATCTTTCATTGAATGCTCTTAGACAACATCTTTCGAACCAACAACAATCAATGGAAAAAGCTAAAGTCTCCTACAATGAAAAAGTTGTTAATAACGCTGTTAATTTATATGAAGATAGAAAAGGTGATGAAGCTAAACACAACTGGAGTCTTTCTAAAGGATTAATTTTCCCACAATATGATGCTTATCGTAACGCTGATAATGAAACTTTATTGAAAAAGTCTTTTGGACAAGTCGACAGTGAAAAACAATTCTTGAAAGTCAAGGAAATTGCCAGTACCGAGTATGATAAGTATGTTGCCCATGCCGACAAAACTACACCTCTTGTTACATATACTGCCAAGGATGAAAAGTTCCACAAGCGTTCACAACGTGAAGTTGGCTGGTATTTGTCATATGCTCCAAACTCTTTCACTCAAGATGGTTGTTTTGGTTCTGCCAATCAAAACACTTGTCTTGTTAGAGTTGTTACTGATAATAGTGTTTCTGGCTTGTTTTTGAAGAATATGATCTTGCCAACTAGAAAATTGGATTCCTCTGTTTTCAAATATGATTCTCTCGTTCTTCACACTCCAGGTTTCCAATTTGTTCCAACTCACGTTGTTCAAGAATTTGGTGGTCCACTTCCAAAAGATTTGGGTTTGACAAAGGAACAATTTGTTTTTGAAAATGATCAAACCAATTCATCAGTAGTCAGTGGTGTTTTTAATCAAAATGTATTGTTGGATAATCTGGCCTTCTTTGGTGCTAGAACCATTTTCACAAAGAGTGGAGGAGCTGCTATTGTTTTGCCATCTGATTCTTTCATCAATAGTGACAAGTCATCAACAACTTTAATTATTAATTCTAATAATATTACTCGTACAGCTTTGACTGCTAGTAATATTACATTATACGGAGCTCACTACAATGTTCTCTCTGAATTAGGATTGAGTAGAGGTGTTGGTGGTGTTTTGGTTGAAGTTGACGTTAACTCTGAATTGGCCAAGTCTCTCAAGAAGGGTGATTTGGTTGAAGAATCTGCTGATGGAAAGACTGTCAAGATTTCCACCAAAGTTTCTTCTACTGTTTTACCAAATATTGCACACACTCCAAAGAATATTGTTTTTGTTGTTGAAGATGCCAACTTTATTGTTCCAGTCCTTGGTAAGGTGAAGAATGCTCAACAATTCTTCCAATCTGGTTTGGTTTCTGTTGGTAAGGACGCTACTTTCAACAAGTCATTCACTACTTTCGGAGCTCAAAGAGCTTATGCTGATGCCAAACAAGTTGCTGAATCATTTGCTAAACTTAACAAGGCTGCTAATGTATACATTGTCAATGGATCGTATGATGCCACCAAGATTCAACAAGCTCTCTCTTTGATTTCATCCGGTGAAGCTGCCTCCCTCAAGGAAGATCTTTCAAACTCTCTCTTCTCCACTCTTTCTCACAAAAGTCTTGAAAATAAGGCTTGGAAGGATCAATCCAAGTATGCTGCTGCTATTAAGCAACTCGAAGAAAACGTTTCCAAAAGTTTGTAAAGGGAATTTTAAAATATAATAAAAAGGGCCCAGACTATAGAATATAAAGTTCTTCCCAACCAAATAAAAAAACAATAAATTAAAAAAATTAATTCAATCAAATTTAAAATCAAAAATGGAAAAATAACAATTTAAAAAATGAGCAAATTACTTGCTGTTGTTGTCGGCGCAGCTATTGTTGTTAGTGCAGCTGGTGGATGGAAGAAATTGTTGAGTGCTAGAAATGTTCAAAATGCTGCCAAACATATTCGTGAAACAAAGGAAGTTTTCTTGTCCGAACTTAGCAATAAGCCAACCACCGGAGAAACATCATCTCAAACTACTCTCCCACCAAATTATACTTTTACAAATCCATCGGAGACACCTAAACCACAAGAAAATGTGTCACCTACTACAAATTCATCCACAACAACAACAACACCTGAGAAGAAGGAATAATTTTACTTTTTTTGTTGTTTTGCTTCCTGTTGCTGTTTAACGAGCATTTTCTGTTTCTTGTCTCGCTCCACCATTTTCAAATATTGATCAAATTCAAAACTATGATTATTTGAGGATAATTGGAATAAATATTTTGGATTATTACTTACTCTTTCTTGGATTTCATTTCATCAACAACCTCTTCAGCATATTCTGAGAAATTGAGATCCATCACTTCCTTGTTTGAATCATCTTCGTTTCCTTCATCCACTTCAGCAAACATTGCTTGATAAGAGTCAAACCATTTTTCAATATCCTTATCACCAAACATTTTCATGATTTTTTCCTTAATTCTCTTTGGCTTTTCACTTAATTGTAAACTCTTAGATTGTACAGGAGGGTTTCCAATATTCTTATAGCTATCCTTTCCACAAATTACTTTCAATGGTTTTACAGGATCTTTTAGATTAAAATCACTCGTTGACAATTTGCCTCCCAGAATGAAATAATTGATAAAGTTTCTGAAAGAGGAATCGTTATTTTCGTTAATTTTCATGTCATTGTAAATTCCCATAAACATTGGACTTGTTGAGAAGGTATGACACAAAAATCTAAATGTTTGATTGAGTTGCTTGAGTTGTAAACTGTTGAAATATTATTATTTACGACTGGATTGATTTTTCAACTTACGGATTGTACTTTTCAGAAGCCTTATCAAAAGACGTTCCCACAAAGATTGTTTGAATGCCATTGAATTTGATTTTCTCTCTTTTTAAAGTAGTAGATCAATAATCATAAAATCAATTCAAAATACCTACATGTCTTCATGTTGTTCTCCGAATCTTTTCTTGGCTCTTGATATCATCTTATCAGGAATATCAGAACCTTTTTGTTTAAGTACACTGTATAAATCCTCAGTAATCTTTGAAAGAATGTATTGGAAATAAATAAAATCCTCAAATAATTGCATTGGTTTTGTCAAATCCAATACAATAACAGCAATCATTGTATGAATATTTTCAGCTGTCACTGTTTCTTTCAATAATTTTACAAGAGAACGTCCTCCGGCTAATTCCCAAATGTTTGCTACATAGGTTTTTAATCCTTCGTCCTTCTTACCGAAGGTAAATTCCAGAGCAGTACTCCTCTCTGGGCGGTCCTTAATATACTCTCTCTTTAAAATTCTATGTACAATACTACTCTTTCCGGATCGTTCTCCTCCGAGTACAAAAACATTACTCTCCACTGGATCACTATTACTTGCAATTACATCCTTTTTAGTTTCTAGAATTACATCCCACAGTGTTTTAATGTTTCTTGAGGCTGTAGGATTTGATGATGGTGGACCTCCGGAGGATGATGTAGTAGAGCCACCTGAGGTTACAACAACACTTCTTCTTTGGGTAACAGCACTACTGGTTGGTCTTCCTACTGATGATCCTGGTCTTCTTGATGCAGAACCAGGTCTGTTTTGAGTCATTGAAGGTCTCATTGTTGGTTTTTGACCTCCAGCTGTAGATGAATTGGCGCCATTCACACCGGTTGGTGAGGTTGGAGATTCAGACATTTTTATTTGAGGTTTATTGAAAATTTTGTTCGTTGTGTTGGTTGTATTATTAAATGTTTTTGGCACAACTGTTTGTTTTACAAGCTGCTTTGTTATCAATCAAATCAGTAATGTTGTATGTGTGCCTTGCAAATATTGGAACAAGATAAATTAATCCTTTTGTTTTTTTATTTAAATCCAATTGAGAGAGTTAATGTACTTTTGTTTCTTGAAAGAAATGCCTTGATAGACCTTATGCTTCTTGACAATTTCCTTATGGACAACATCTGGTGGAACATAGAAAGGTTCCTTCCATTGATTCTTTTGATAGAGTTCAGAAACACTCATATCATATTCAGTTCTGAAGAAACTCATACCTGATGGCTTCTTGCTTTCACTGATCAACTTGCTCAAATCGAAATATCTTCTTTGATTAATTTCAAAAGTCTTTGCTGTTTGTTCTGGTGTTTGAATTGGTCTGTAATCACTTCCCTTAATTTCATAACCAGTTTCTCCATCTATCGAGACCAAGTTACTATGGGCTTTGAATTTCTTATCTATAATTTGGTCAATATATTCATATTCGTATTGGTAAGCATTTCTTCTCATCTTTTCCTTCATTTTCTTGTTAAGTTCTTGATCTTGCTTCAAAACTTCATATTGTTGTGGTTGTTTGTATGATTCAGTAGTCAACAAAGTTTCTCTAACTTTTTCAACATTTTCAATCTTTCCATTTTGTTTGTACAATAAGAAAATATAACGGAATGTACCAGCACATTCAGTTGGCAATGGTGGAATGTATGAACAAACAGTTTCACCCTTTGTAGCATCAGCACTTTCACCAGGAATATTGGCAACCATCCAGTGAATGAAACTACCCTTATCAGGAATGAGTCTGAATGGATAATCAGGTGTCAACATTACCAATGTATAAAAAGCTCCCTTTTCTCCTTCAAATGAAACTTTTGGTACTTGTTCAGTTGTCTTTGATTCAATGAAATTACCAAGCAATGAAGTATTTGAGAAAGTCTTGGTTTCGTTTTCTTTAGCAAAGGTAACATTGAGTGGAGTAGAAAGATTAGAAAGCAAGTCTTGTTTGAAGGTAGATTCTTCAACTTGCTTTGGGAAAAGATCAACATGAAGATCCAATTGTTCAAAAGCAGTAGCAGTCTATATAATTTTCATCGATTAAATTAATCATTGTTATCATCACTTCCGCAAATATTAAACTCACCTGTTGTTTCTTCTTTTCTTGCCATTCCTTTCCCGATACTTCCTTAACTACAGGCATGTTTGATGGAGCCTTGCCCATATTCAAAACATCAATTCTAGCGAGCAAGTATCTATTTTCCTTTTGGAAGTCTGGATGGTCAAAAAATTGTTGAGTACTTTCTTCAATCTTTTCGGTTTTTACGAAAGATTGTTGATGATGTTGTTTAGTTCCGTTGGTTGCCTTTGTTGACTTTTTAATTTTAACCCTGTAGGTCGAATATGGTCTAGCGCCGGCTGGTGCTGATGAGGCGGAGCGCAAAAGGGTAGAGAATTTCTTCATTTTTTTATTTGCAAATTACAAAATATTTTTTAATTAAAATTTTAATTTTTACTTTCCATTGGCAAGAATATTAGGACCATGCTCAAAGAATTGAATTAATATTTTATATGGAATAGTCCTTAAGATTAATACCATATTTTTTACAAATGGCTTTCACTGTAAGTCCTTTCTCATTTTTGATATCAGTTTTACATGCTTTGCTACTTGTTATGAAGGTTATCATTGCCTTCTCAGAGTTTGTGAGGTCTCTATCTTTGACATCAATGAAACAATAGTGGAGAGGTGTATTTCCTTTCTTGTCTGCAATATTAACATCTATGGCTCTGTAAAGTTTCTTCTTCTTGTCAATTAGTTCACCAGAATGACTCAAAGTTGTAAGTCTCAGTAATTCTCTTACCATGACTGCTTTCTTTGTCTTGGCAGCAATGTGGAGAGGTGTCATTTTTCTCATATTGTCCTGATAGTTCAGTAAGGTTTGGACTCGTTGACTCACCATATTCTTCTTATAGTTTGGTACATTGCTCATTGTTTGCTGCAATAACATTTTATGCTCTTGCGATTCTCGTTCATTGAAAATGTTAATTAACTCTGACAACATGTCAACATCGCCTGACTTGGCTACTATGTGGAATACGTTCTCTCCACTATTGGAAGAGTTGGAAAGTGAATTAAAGATTTGGGTTTGATATTTGGAAGTTAAGAGATACCTAATGACATCAATTTGTGAGTTCTGAATTGCACAAAATAATGCTGACCAACCATGATCATTTCTTACCATGGTCAACAGAGTATGTGAATCTGGAAGATCGTTAATGAGAAATTTAACAACTTCCATATCTCCATTTCCGAAAAAGTCGTGTAAAATTGTGCTACCATCATAGAGCTTGAGATTTACATCTGCTCCAAACAATAGTAAATCCTTAGCCATGTCAAAATGATGTTGTTTCAAAGCTAATCCAAGTGGTGAGAATCCATATTCATCTCTCACATTTGGCTAATTGGTGGAGTATGAAACAGGGTTTAGAATAATTGACAAATATAAAAACTTACACTAGCATCATGACCTAACAGTAAAACCATACAAAAGTGGGATCCTGATGAACAAGCAACATGAAGTGGTGTTCTTGACACTTTGTCTTTCATATTGGGATCAGCATTACGATCGAGCAATAATTCCATTAGCTCAGTATTGTTCTCCCTTGCGCAAAGATGGAGGAAGCCTTTCTCCATATCTTGAGTATTTTTCCAATTAATATCTACATTAAATTCATCCAAAATGAGTGTAGATGTAATAGCATCATTTTCTTTACAGGCAGCATATAACCTTTGATTGAGCTGCATCTTGTCAAATCCCGCCATCTCTTTTCTGAGTACATTCTTCTTTCGTTCCAGTTCCTCTGACTCCTTTTGCTCAATGGTTTTTTCAGGCATTGGGGTGTCTTTTCTCTCTTGTTGTAACTGTAAAACAGCTTGCAATAAATCAGAACCCTTCATAGAGGTTTTTGCAAGTAAATTATTAGTACTGCTCCTATGTTCCAGTACTATTCCAATTGTTTCCAAACTCATAGAAAGTCTGTGATCATCTATAACAGATTTTGAGAACTTGCTTCGAGATCCAGCCTTGGAGTATTTTCTCTTTAAGCTTTGAGTGATTGAGTCCTTTGTTTGAGGATCGAGATGGAAACTAGTAGAAAGAGCGGCTGGTGAATCTACACTTCCAGTGGTTTCTACGCTCATAGCACCTGGTGATGCAGAAGGAGTATTGCTAAATTTTGTTTGCAAATGAGGAGGTAATGTATGCTTAAGAGAACTGTTTGTGGCATTTCTCAAAATAGCAAGCTTGGTTGGAGTAATTGGACTCATTTGATTCATAACTTCATTTTTCATAGGAGTAGCAGCACTGATGGTTGACTTGCTTCTTGATTTTCTTCCTCGATTATTTCCTTCCAAAAATTCATCAATAACCTTGTCGTCAGACGATGGAGATGGATAGACAGGAGTTACAACAAGAGTGGTTTGTTCCTGTTGTAATTTTGTTGGAGTGCATTCATGTTGATGAGACATTCTCCTTTTTGAGTTTAAATTTGGTGATTGTGTTGTTCCATGAAGTGGTAAAAAATCAATATTTTCTTCTTGCTTTTTTGGAGTTTGCTTAGAAATGGCTGGTGATGAAACTTTTTGTCCCATTGAAAGGAGCATAGTTGAGTTGCCAAATATTGATTCTTCATTTGTTCCAAATGTATAATCACCCAAGTTGTTTTCACTCATCACGAATGCAATATTTACAGCAGATAAAGCACTGGTTAAATTAGGAGCTGATTTGGACAATAATTCATTCAAATCCCTTTTTCCAATTGATGAAGCACTCAATCTTTCATCATCCTCCAGTGGTATATTTACATTGGCAAATACTGGATCATTATCTGTAATTCTTGGCGAGGGAGCTCCTGAATACAAGAGCTGTCCTGAAATATCCATCATTCCATTTTCCGATGATGTAAATTGGTATAAATTAACTTGAGAATTACCCAAACTACTATTACTACTGCTATTACTGCTTGTTCCACTCCTTGATGTTTCTTCTGATGATTTTGTTGTTAGAGATTTGCCACTATTTGATGGATAAATAGGCGACGAGATGGTAATATTTTCCATGGTCATCACGACAGGTTCATTTCGAATGAATGTTGAATTATTAGAAACTCGAGCTTCATCATTAGATGATGAAGTATTTTGTTTTAGTGCTACACTCAACTCGAGAGAAGGTTGATAGACTTTGTGTGTCTCCCTCATTGTAGTTGTATCATTCCTTGAGTATTGTTGTGTTGTTTCTTCATGTTGGTGGGATGACATTTTTTATTTAAAATTAGCCTTTGTTTTTTCAAATTCCCAATTGGGTGACACTACAACATACAGACGCTTTTATGCACTTCCTAATTGGCATAATACACATCAGAGTCACGCAAAGTATCAACTGGTTCGAGGGCATAGAGAATGGAATTGTCAACTTGTTGCTCAAAGAGGGAGGAATGTTTCATTTCTGATAATTCTCAATGTGATTTTGTATTAATTGTAAAGTGTTGAGAATGTTCATAGTGCATGGAATTTGAAAATGCAAAAAATACATTCGAATCATTTTAGTGTTTCTGTGAATAGGAAGATATGTGACTCTAGGTTTTCATAGAGATGGATTCGAATAATCTCTATGAAATTGAGCCTCTGCAAATGAGCAAGAAAATTTCCTTGTTCGAATTGAAGCACAAAACTGTTTGGTTCAAAATTGGAAAATCTAAAAAAAAATTGCTAAACATTTCTGCCAAGCCTTCCTCTAATTCTTAAGAATTTGTGAACAAAAAACAATTCCGAAGATTTCGGTTTTGATTCGGAAAAGAAAATCATCATGTTTATGCAGCAACAAGAGCAGCAACCTCAGCAACAGTATGGAAATTATTGGGTGGACTATCAAGGCAGAAACAATGTGCAAACAGATTATTCTTCTGCACCTAACATGATGAATAATGATCATCAAAGAACTGATAGTCAAGAAAATGCATCGCGGACTTATGTCTATCGAGATAACTATTCAGGTCCTGAGAATGGTTGTGAGTATGTCTATCACCAAACACAACCACATATTTATGAAAATGCAAATTACAATGTAAATAATAATCAACCTAATCTCATCATGACCCAGAATTTTGTCAACCAAAATGAAATTGTAAATAGTAACAGTTCTTTGAGAGGATGTTTGGAGGAAAATATTCATAAGAGAAAATTCGATTCAATAGATGAAAAAGATGAAATCCTTGAAGATGACGAAGATCAATCACCAACAGTAGCAAACAATGAATTTGCGAGAGATGCAAAAAGAGTGAAAAAGAGTCTTAGCTCTATTTTGGCAAACTTACAGGTTTCCGAAGAGGATAAACCTCAACCTAATTCTAAATGCACACAATTAATGTGCTACAATGAAAATATTTCAACTCAAACACCTAAGATATTGAACCAACCAACCATAGATGAAACTGTGAATGATCTCCTTCGTAAAAAATTACTTTCCTCAATAATGGCTCAACCAAATGGAAAGTACATTCCAGATCCAAAAACTGACTTGAAACTTCAATCCACCAATGAGGAAGAAGAGGATGATAACCAAACAGCAGTTGTTCTTTACCGAGATGTAATTGGAAGAGATGAAGTATTAAGAAAACTTGCAGGACAACAAAATGAAAACCCTCAATCAACAAACCAAATGTCAGACGAATAAATTATCATCATGTAAATATTACTCAAACAAAATTCCAGAAAAGTCATTTGCCAACAAGTCCAATTTTGTACATATCATCCATAACAGATCCAGCAATGTTCTTATCTCACATCTTGCCAACAAATGCTCTAGCAACAACAACAATAAGTTAAATAGTGTGACACTCAACACTTCCTTTCAAATTGAAAAAATCCACCTTCACGTTCTCTCTCCAATTCATAACGTTCACTTCATCATCAAATTAAAAAGAAGAAAAAATGTTTAGGCGTTTGCTGAGTATGATTGGTGTTACACCCAAGCAAGATACGACCCGAACCAATCTTCAGATCCTTGCTGATCAAGAGGCAAATTCACCTGAAGATCAAGAAGCATCTAAAAGGAAACGAGAGTATGAATTAATAGAGGATTGTCCACCTAATTCAATAGTATTTCTTTTCGGAACAGAAAGTAATAGTGTTTATAATCGATTGGTTAAATATATTGTCAAACAGGATAAGAGTAAGAAGGAAAATAGTGATAATTTATTATTTAATTCAGATTCTGTTGTTCAGTATGCTCCTCTTCCTTGTTCATCACATTCTATCATTCTTCTTCCTAAAATTGATGATGAGAAAAATCAGTTACAAGCCTCAAAGAGAATAATCATTTGGGGAGGAAAGAAAAATGTTCGTGATATTACTTCTAATATGAGTACAGCTTTAACGGTTAAAGAAGATAGTTTATTAACTTATTATGATTGTGATTTAAATATGTGGCGATATGCTGAAAGTGTTAGACATACTTATTCAAATAATCCTTATAGACCAAATCCGAGCCTATTCTATCATACAACAACATTGAATCCAAACAATATGTGTATTTATATATTTGGAGGAAGTTCTAATGATAGCTCTTCTGCTGACACCTTAGTTTCAAACAAACTCTATTGTGTGAGCATTGCTGAAGATTGGAAATGGAGGTTTATTCCACTTGAATCTCTTTATTTTCAAACAGCACCACCCGATTATGTAAAACCAGAGGATGAAGAACCTGTAACTAAAATTGTTGGAGTGAGAGGTCATTCATGTGTTTATAGAAGTCGTAAAAACAGTTTGATAGTTTATGGAGGTAATTTTGGTGGATCTAAACTTTCGTCCAATATGTTTGAGTTTGATTGTAACACTGAAACTTGGTCCCTCATCCCTCAAGTTAATAAGGTTGCTCCAAGGGCATATCATAATGCTATTTATTGTAAAAACAGAGATTGTATGATAGTGTTTGGTGGTGAAGTGTTTGATAATACAACAGGAAGACTGGAAATCATCAAGGATATGTGTTTATTCTATTTCGAAGAGAAGAGATGGTATAATATATTATTTAGAGGCGATGTCCCTTCTCCAATTTGTACATTTGGTCACTGTACTACGATTGTGTATGATAGATTTATAATTTCATATGGAGGCTGTAACAGAGAATTCCAACCAAAGAATCAATGTTTAGTTTTCGACTTATTCGAGAGAAGGTGGATAAAGTTAAATGTAAAGCTTAAAGCTGTGGAAGTGAGTGCCAAGCATACTTTGGAAAATTCACAGAATGAAGAATATTGGGATTTATCCTACTCGACCATTTTACCACCACTTAATTGTTCTGCAATGACATATGATGAAGAAGCTGAATGCTTAGTATTTTATGGAGGTTATGTAACAGATAAGGAAAAGTGTGCTTCATTATTCAGAGTTAAATTGGATTTCTCTCTATTTTTTGTTGAGAAGCATTTTGTTTACTGGAATTATATTCGATCCACGTTGAGCAATCCAGACAGATTTAATGACTTGGTTATTAAAGTGTCGAATTAAACTTGAATATTGTAAATAAGTATCACGAACTGATCTTTAAGGATTTTATAGAGAAGTTAGTCCTTTCTATCCAACAGCTTGAGTTTACAAAAAAATGACCGAAAGAGAAACTTGTCTTCGTTTGCATTTTCCATTGTGGCAAGGTGGAAATAATCCTGCCTATTACTTTGGTGCTTCTTTATTGGCATGGCTAGCCCCCCAGAATACCACTGATGTGATTGAAACAGTGAATGTTACTGAACCTTTGGACGAAACTAATTGCTCATCTTTGGAAAAGGTTGAAGGTATAGTTGGTAAACATGAGATTCAACAACAACTCAGTAAGGCCAGATATATTATTGAACAACATTCTCCAGAAAAGATTGTCACTCTTGGAGGTGATTGTTTAGTTGATTTGGTTGAATTTGCACATTTATGTGAGAAATATGGAGATGAATTAGGAATTCTTTGGATAGATACCCATCCAGATGTAATGACATCAAAGGAGTTTCAACACGCCCATGCCATGGTATTATCTGCATTGATGGGAAAGAATGACGAATGGTTAGTTGACTATGTCAAGAAACCAATTGCATCCAATCGAGTTATGATTGCTGGTTTAAATAATGAAACTGAGTATGAAAAGCAATTCATTAAGGATAATTCTTTGAGAGTTTATAGACCAGAGGATATCAAAACGAAATTGGGATTAATCAAAAAGTGGATAGCTGAGGAAAAGATCAAATATTTGGCAATTCATATAGATTTGGATGTATTAAGCACAATGCACTTTAAATCACTTTTATTCTCAAATCCAAATGTCCCTCTTAACCACTATGATGGTATTGCTCAAGGTCTTCTTTCATTAGAAGATGTTTCAGGTTTAATTGAAGAAGCCTCCGAAAATTCTAAAGTTGTAGGATTGGGCATTACAGAATTTTTACCTTGGGATTGTCTGAATTTGAGAAACATGTTGGCAAAGTTTCCTCTGTTCAACAATAATAAATAATCAACAAATAGGGATATCACGGTTTGAATTATTTGCTGTTTATATACAATTAAGCTTCGATTTGTGTATTATTTACATTTTTCATTTCAACTTCATTATCATTTGAATAGTTAGAATCATTGTTAGAAAATAATTGAATGAATAGGTAGGAAAGTGGCTGAGCAAAGCACCAAACATTGCATTCATAATCGAATGATTCATTAACATCTGAGCTGTCTTGCTTTTTCTTTCCCTTTTTTTGAGGAGTTCCATCATTTCCTAGAGAAATTTCATGGAAATCATCATATTCATCGTCGTGTATTTGTTGATGTTCATCAATTGGTGGATTGGGTAACATGGTTGACCCTCTCAATGCACTTAGTCCAGGTATTATCGATTTTCCTATTTGTCTTGGAGAAAGTGATACTTCTACAGGTATCTCAACCTTGTTTTCCTGTATTTCCAAATCGTCAGTCGAGCTACTCTCTGATATTACTGACGTATTAATGTTGACTGAACTGAATGGGTGAGTTGTTGTAATTGTATAATTTGTTGTAATTGTATATTCCTCACTTTCTACAGTATTCGAAACACTAATTTGACTATGAATCAATGGTTGCTCAACTGATTCATCCAAATTAGCAGAAGAATTCCCAAATGATTCATTATGATTAATCGATGATGTTGTTGCTTGTTCTTTCTTTTCAGTTTCATAGTCTAATTGAGCCAAATGCTCAAACATTTTCAATTCATCATCGTTTAAAAGTTGTGGCGATGCTGTTCTATCATTACTGAGTTGAGATTCATCATCACTTCTCCCAACATTATTTGTACTTTCAATTTTCAATTCGGATAGTCGTTGATCATTATCAATTTGTTCTTCTTCATTATCATCCCGAACCACATCAAATGTTTGACTATCATCTGATGATCCATCCATTATTTTGTTTGATTCTTCCATTGTTGTAGTTGAATGATTCGTTGTTGTTGTAGTAGCATCTTCTTCAGCAGCCACAATATCATCACTATCAACCATTACTACACTCTCGGTCATTTACAAAGGGTTTGAGTTGTTGTCTTTTTTTATTTTAGTTGAAAAACTAATAATAGCCAAAGACAAGATCTACGATAATAATATTTGAGGAGAATTGATGCGAAAGTGTGTTGATGATTGAAAGCTGCACTGTAGTACATGACAAACTTCAATCTTATTTTCCAAATTGTTACAAACATGACAATACAGAATGTTTTGGTAATATTTAATTCTGCAATAGTTGACTAGAGTCAATAAAAAAATAGCGCCAAATGATTTCTTGTTTGTGCTCCGATTTGTGGTTGGAAATATTGAGTTTCATTCCTATTGGTGATAGGAAAAGAGAGTGGAAGATGAGAGTGAAGGAAGTGGTCAATTTGGAACGAGTTTGTTCGGAAATTGCTGAAAAAGTGAATTGGCAAGTGGTGTTTTATCAGATTGCCAAAAGGTTGATGATGGAATGTGCTTCCGAATTTTGGATTAATTATTCTTCTTCCTTTCAATTGATGCAATCAATAGAGGAGGAATGTTTATTAGGTAGAAGGGAAGGTAATTTGATTAAGAAGAAGTATGATAGAGGAGAATTGATGGAGATGTTTAATGACTTTAGGAGTGATATTGATTGGAGAAGAGTTGTGAAATTAATATTGCAGGAATCATTTGTGGAGAGCTATTTGGTTCGATTGACTGAAACATTGATATCAAAGATTTATAGTTGTGGATTCTTTTTGCGATGTCTATCGTGTGGATTTGTAACAACTAGAGAAAAGAAAGATTTACTTGAATTTAGGGAAAATTTGAATGAATTCAATCAGGATTTTGTATTGTCCTTTATGAACCAATTTATTGAATCAAAATTCAATTATAGATTATTAGACATTGCTCTTGTCTCAGAATGCATTACAGAATTTGATTATGATGAAATTAGTGAGGATGAGAGATTTAGGAGAAGGTTATTGGATTGGTGGTTTAACATTGCACGAGGTTGTTTCAAAGAATTAAGACAATGTATGAAAAGAAGGAGATTTGGAAAGTATCAAGAATTGAAACTTGTAGGAACAATTCAAAACTCAAATGTTGATAGAAACTACCCGACCTATCATTTCAAAGTTTCTTGCATATTAATGATGAATAATAATTTTCTGATAGCGCTCATAATTCCTCGCAAAATGTTAATGTAATGATGTTCCAAACCTTGGACAGTCAACCTAGGTTTTGAAATCTTTCCCGATTGTAAAGGTTGGAGCTATAAATAGTAGGTTGTAATTGGAAAAATATCTTGTTGAAGGAGAACAAAAAAAACCATCAACTTCAAGACACAAGCCAGAGGCTAGTATTGTTGTTTGGAAGCAATTATAAACATGTTTATATGTTGACATTTCTGTTAGTGGCCTTGAGCATTAGCGGGAATGTCTTCGATATAAACTGTGATATAATCTGAAACATCTCTTATTAAGAGCGAAATAAATAATTTATTTCAATTCTCTTCTTTTAATTTCTGCTTGAATAAGCTTGTTAACATAATATTGGTCATCTCTTATGAAATCCAAGGCATAAGCGTTCACTATGAATGAATCCAAGTACACACTTTGATCAAGAGGCTCCATTGTATTTACACTTCTGAGATCTACAATGCCTTTGAGTGGAAATTCAGCATAAACTGATACATTGTCATCAAAGAAGATCTGCATTACATCATTATCATTTTCATCAATGAGGAAAATCTTACCAGAATGAGTATACATACTATTGGCACACCACCAATAGTAAAAGTCACGAATTAATCTACTCTCACCAGTCTTTGACTTTTCAACGATATTATTGTAAATATCTTTGAAACCACTAATTACTTTTCTAGAACCAAGATTCAATTTTTCCACTGGAGTAAATGAAAGCATTCCATCAACAAATTCCAAATGATTTGGAATGAAATATGCATTCGTAGGACTATTTCTATACACATGACCAACCATTTCATCCTTGTCAGCAAGGATTTGCTTATTTTGGAAAAATTCTTTTTGCAAATCTGTAAGAGAAAAATCAGGATGGCTACCAGCACAAAAACTGTTAAATTCCTCAATCACTGAATCGATATCCTCTTTGGAGCCAAAAGTTCTAATAATTAATTGAAAATCTCTCCTTGTTTCACATAAATGAAGCATTAATTGGAAGAATGCAGGTATAATATTTACAAAATCCTTTTCAGTTGCATTATCTATTGTTACTCCTCTATCCATAGAGCTCTTTCTCAAAAGTAATTTCTTCAATTGTTCAAAATCTCTCTTAAATTCACTTCCCAACTTGGAATCCAAAAATGTTTTAATCTTTTCAGTTCTCATTTGTTTAATTATTGCATTATTCTTTTTACGTTCAATCATTGAAACAGACTCGTCATATTCTGGATACGGATGAACATCATATTCCAAATAATCATAATAACTCTTAATATTTTCATCATTTCCATCATTATATTTAGATTTCAACTCTGGATCCAAAAGTTTAAATTGTTTATCTTCGGAAACAACACCCCACACAGAGGACATGATAATTTGATTTAAAATATCATCCATAGATTTTCCGGCAGCTGCATCAGCAATGAGCATTGTTTTGTTGACATCAAAATGGAGAATTAATTGTTTGTGTTGGAGGGAAGAAGGAGCTTGTTGGGACATTTTTTTTGAATAATAAATAGATTACAACATTTTATTCTACATCATCACTATCTTCATCATCGCTATCTTCCAAAAGGATTTGCAAGGCCTCTTCTTTGGCTCTATTCTTTCCTGAATTCATAAATCCAAAGAAATCATCATCTTGTTTCACTTTGGATGAACTTCTCTCAATTTCATAATCTTGGAGAGAGGTTGAATGGACTTTCATGATTTCATCCTTTTCAAAATCTGATAAATAAGTTAGTACAATTACATCGCCATCACTGAGATTGATTCTTCTCATTAAGTGAACTGGTTTTTTGATTTCTCCATGTTCTTCGACTTTTTCTATTGGTTTATCCTCTTCTATTCTAATGATTCTACTGTCACCAAAGCTGAATTTGGACACTATGAATTCAGATACTGATCCAGAAGTATCAGAAATTGAGAGAATTCCTGCTTTGAAAGTGTCTACAGTATCCCATGATGAAATTTGAGAAATATTTACAATCAACTCCTTAGCTTCCATATATTCAAAATTACTTTCTGACCCTCTCTCAACGATCTTTCTCAATCTTACAATGATATGAAGTGGTGGAGGAATAACAAGTTTCTTCTTCTTTGCCTTTGGATCAATAACCTCAGGAGCAGAGGACAGCTTTTCATAAACATCGACATCATTATCCGTTAGTATCTTTACGGCAATTACCTTAGTATCTCTCCATCTTAGCTTTCCAAGAGATTTGTTCAAGTGAATTTTATCAGAGTAAACCTTGGTCATTCTCTTGAAACCTCCAGTGAAAGTGCAATCTCTTATTTGAAGATATTTGATATTTTCTACACTCTTGAAAGCATCAAGAGTTTTGAGTAAATAAATTTTCAAGAACTCCAAAGACCAACTTTCAGAAGCTGTTATATTGGTATGGTGATAAATTTGGTTTTCATTCTCATTCCTAAAATATGAAAAGTGTTAAAAAAGTTAATAATTGAAACGTACAATATTCTTGAGGAACAAGTTTTTGGTGGGAAGTTGTGAACCAAATTAACTTTGACATGTATTTGGTTATTCAAAGGAGGCTTTCCAATTTCAATATATATTGTCTTTTCATTTGTTTGTTCGATCAATAAGGTAGAGAGGAGAGTTTCTTCATCCTTTATAATTTCTCGAGGTCTTTGGTTATGACATCCCCTAAATCTGAAATTATAGACATTGTCATACTGCCAATTTTCCTTTTTGAACTTTTGGGATAGTTTAGATTTGCTACCAATATTAGCAGATAAATTATTTTGTACACTTACATTATTTTAAGAGATGCCTCTTGGTCAACCTTTAACTCGAACATGTTAAGATAGTTGAATATTGGGCGTTCAGTCGTTTCATCATAGCCAGTATTCTTGGCTTCAATTTCAATGAACTTGATATCGACCTCCTTTTCTATGGAAAGCTTGATAATAATCTCTATTCTTTCTCCATCACCAATATCTAAATCAGAGAGACTCTTTGTAGAATCCTCGTTTTTAAAGAATTGCTTCTTTTGCTTTCTTAACATCACACATTCTTTAATCCAATTTTCACCTCCATATTTATGCAATTCTGATACAATACAATGAGAAGAGAACATTTCATCGAGAATTTTCTTCTTGAGTTGTTCCAGAGTGAAATTCAAATCCACTCGTACAATTTTTTCTCTATCTCCAAACTTTACAATTACAATATCTTCACAATCTTCGTTGGTTAGAGCTGCCTTGACGTTATGCTTTTGTCTTTCCAACTCCTGATATAATTCCTCTATTATAGAGAATTCATTGAATTCAAATTCTAGCCCTATGGAATCAAAGCCATCCAAAAAGTTTAGCATTTTCTTGTTCATATCTGTTACAAATATTGGCTTTTTGTTCTTATATCTGAGGTATGCCTTTAAAGGAAGGTCATCAATATAACCCATTCTTATTTTGGCCTGTCTGATAACATCTCCAATTGACATATCTACTCGGTATTCAATATCGAAAATGTTAGAATCCGTAAGTGTTTCATACATGGCACAAGTGACAGTCAATTTTTCAGGTGTGCTAAGGTTGAATCTTGGATCTGATACTGAGTGATCTGATTGATCCTCACTAGGCAGAACCAAAAGATACAAATATTTTGACTCCTTATCGCAATATTTTCTGATCACTAAATCATCATCGTCAGAGTTTTTAGGAAGCGTTTGGTCTGAAATGGAATAAACTTTTCCTTCCTTGTTGAGCACTCGGAGTGAGAATGTATCGCCAAGCTTATCACCAAACTTTTCTCTAGTGATTTGATAAAATTCATCTATGTTAGAATCGTAATGAAATTCGAAAGATCTATATAAATTCTTCAAGTCTGATAAGTTGATTGGTGCTAGATGATTCTTCTCCACGGAGAAAAAGTTTGGAAGATAAACTACAGCTGTTCCAGTATTTTCTCTAAGAGAGTCTGTTTGCCTCTTCATGTCAACCTGTTGTTCCTGATATTCTCTCATTACTTTAATTCCTTCATTCTCCCTATCAATATCATCTTTGAAATAAGATGGTATTGGAAAATCAAACTTGGTATTTTCGAAATCCATTTCCTTTCGTTTGTAGACCAACATGTATGCAGAGGCTCCCTTTCCACCATAATACTTTGGAATTTCCTCCTTTGGATCGATTTCAAAAACTCTCTCATCATTAAACTCGAACCAATGAGTTTGTCCTTCGAACTCCATTGCAAATTTCTTCTTTTTCTTTTCATTAGAAGTGTCCTCCTCTTCCAATAATCCAGTTCTTCCCTCCATTAAATGATCATGAATTAAGGAATAGTAGTGTCCACTATATGGACTACCACTGTGTATAATTATACCTATTAATTCATACTCCTCTGGTTCACCTGGGTACTCTTTATATGGTGACATGTCTAGTACTGATTCAAATTTGATTTCCTTTTTAATTTTAATTCTGGACTCGGTTTTGAAGTCATAATCAAATCTTGTCAAGCTAAAGAATATTATTGGTGGGATAGCTCTCAAAGATGTGTTTCTAAATGCAAGATCCACCTGCTTGTTACATTTAGAACATGAATATTTGTTGTTTCCTTCGAATCGTTCAACTTCAACAAATTTTTCAAGACTTTCTCTCAAAGTATTTTCTACAGTGATAGTAATATCGTAGAAATCCTCTTTTACACAGCTTGTATTTCCACATTCATTGCAGACAATCTTATTTACAGACACTCCTGCAAAGGTGTTCTTAATAAAATTGTCAATTTTCATTTTGGACAATTTAGTTTCCAAAGCACTGAAAAATACTCTACTCAATTCTTGAATATCATGTTGTACAGAAACTTGCCTAGATCTCCATCCAAATGCATCCGTTAGCTCTGTAGTTTCAATTGAAGGTTTCTCAATAGCCATCATGTAAGAAAATAATTTTTGCATTACAAAGAGTAAATTAGGTTGTTTTTGAGCTTTCTTTTTCTTGACAATCCTCTTACTTGAAAGTTTTTCATCATCGACTGAACATGGAATGCACGTATTGTCAAACAATGATCCAATCACACCATCTCGAGGTGGTATGAAATCTTGCATTGTTGATTGTCTTTCTTGTTCTTCAAAGAGCCACATGATCATGTTTTCCTGAGTTCTGGTGTTCACATCTGTTGATCCAAAGGTAGGTTCTACAAATTTATGAAAGCATCTATTAATTAGACTGATTTCAAAACCCATATCAATCAATTGGCCATAATACGGAAAATCAGCAAAATCAATAGTAACATCCTCATATTCAGAATCAGATTGTTTTCCACTAACTTTCTTATATTTTTCCAAATTTAAATTCAAAATATTTGATCTAAAATGTGGGATCATATACAATATCTGGATCAAAGAGTTCAAGTAGCATGTAGCACCTCTTCTCAAAATTAAATATTGATCATGAATGTAATAGTACATACTGATTTCTAAGCCCAACAAAATTCGAAGCTTGTCTTTTTAATTGATCCATAGAAGTTGAAACTCTGTAGGACTGATTAACTCCTTCCGATTCACTTGATGATGCAACATGTTGTTCAAACTCATCCATACCTCCAGCACCTGCAAAAATATCACCAAACAATTCAGACATTTTTTCTATTGGTATTTTTAGATGTAATTTGCATGGAAAGTTGAACTTTGATTCAATACTGAAATCACAAGTTACAACATTTGTTTGCCATGGGAGATGACTTTTTTTAATTATTCAATTCTTAATCCCAAAGTGACCTTATATGCATGCATATGATTCATGCACAATATCGATGTAACATTCAGATTCTTCCTTAAGGACCACCTCACAATTGTAAGCCAATCAACATTGAGTCAAAGTGAATGTAACATTGCATTATTTCCTCAACAAAAACCTCAAAAGCTCTTTTCCAAGGTGACTTGTATGACGTTGGCAAAAACATATTTACGGCGTTGAATTTTTATTTTCACAGGTTGCTTCAGTCCACAACCCTTCACAGCTAAAAGATAAACAAAAAAATTCCACGGGTTGCGTTCCAACAATTTTAATAGAGAGTCACTTCTTCTGATTTTTGCTTTTTGTTGATAATACCATTTGAACCCGAAGAGATTTTGACGAGTTGATTTTAATATCTGATCAAGATGTTCGATATTGCTATTGCTAGTCATACACTCGTAACAACATCTACACCCTATGTACTATATTGTATTGCTATAAAAGTTGATGATATTGCTGAATGGAGTTTGGAACGTCGTTACTCTCAATTGAGAGATCTACACACAGAGTTGTCATATTACTATCAAAATTTACCAGATTTTCCACCAAAGGTTTGTTTATTGTTGTTAGATATTTGATGAACTGACATTTTATCATCATTATTATGATTATAATAATAATATTATTATTGTTATTATTGATTTTATATACAGTATTGGAAAGGAAACTTTAAAGAACAAAAGATCTCTGAGAGACAAACATTACTCAATCAATACTTTAAAACTCTTACAAGAAGAGATGATATTTTCAAACCGGGTATGATTCCTCTCTTTGTTCTTCAATTCTTCTCCTCTCCAACACCTGTAAAGGAGGCATACCAGAACACATCCATAGTCATTCGTAAAAGTAGTGAAAAGTTAATTCAAAACGTACTTGGAGAATCTGATAAATCAGCAGCCAGTCCTTCTAGTAGCAACAATAAGAAAGAAGGATCTTCTGGACCTAGAAAATCAGGTGCTTCCGACTTGGAATACGAAAAAGCTATCAATGATTGGAGTGTTGATGATGTCGCTTCTTGGATCCTTCTTCTCAATCATCAATATAACAGTAATAATTCAATTATTCAATCCAAATTCACAGAAGTTTTAAAAACTGAGTCAATCGATGGTAGCGTTTTAATTTATTTAACAACAAGAGATTTTGTCAAAATGGGTACTAGAATTAGTGTACAAACAACTCCTCAGGTGAATTCAGCTGTTTCAGATGCTTTTGCAAGTGTTATTATAGAAAATATTTTGCGAGTGAAAGAACAACAAACAGAATCTGGTCTCTACAGAATTGACAAGAGAGACGAAATGAATGATGAAGATGAAGATTATGAAGATGATCGTACACCATCATACATGACAACAACAACAACTACAACAACTGCTCAAGCTAATGATGATTATGACGATGACGATGATGATGATTTGAAGCAGGATTTAATTGGAACTGTTGTCACTGGTTCTACAACTTCAAGATCTGATACTACATCAATTAGTACACCTACTGGTCAAAGTTTTTCTGGTCGTATTTGTCCTGAATTTAACTTGGATAGTGAATTAACAAAGGAGGAACAAGAAAGTTACAGTTATTGTATGAAAAAGATTATGAATTTGAAAGATCCTGTACCAGAAAGTATTAGAAGAAGATTATGTCAAGATCTTGTTATTCCACAAAGATTCAAATTTAAATATTTGAATCCAAGTTCAATTCCTCAAGAAGTTTTAATGATGAATAGTCGTAGAAAAGAAGGTCCATATCTTAAAATCAAGTTAATCATCACAGAATTAGGTGAAGGATTTACTCACCGTACAATCCGTAGATTGGGTTCTTTAGTTGGTCACAATGAAATCAAGAGTTCAGAGTTCGGTCTTTTCCACAGTTCACTCATTATTGGACCTGTACAATTAGAATGGACAGATAACTCTATTGTTGTTCCAAGAAAGGAGAAGAGTAGTTCAAAGGCTGTTTTTGCTGTTGATGTTTGTAAAATTAGAGGTCAAGAAAATCTCAATGATGTTTATGACAAATTAGCTCACTTTTGCACGTTTTGGAATGGCCATCGTCTCTACGTACAAAAAGATACAAATTGTCAACATTTTGTTGTTGAACTTCTTAAAGCTATTGGTGTTTACAATCAATTTAAAAAGAATATTGAATCAACAATCTTAGGAAAGTACTTGAACAGACTGAGGGAATATGGTACATGTGAAATGTCTTATATCATTCCTGAACATTTAGCTCAAAGAATGTTAAAGGAATGTAAGGATGAAATTTCTTCACAGCTCAAACAACTCTTACAAACTTCTCTCAAAGGAAAGGAAATTATTTTCGATTCTCATTGTGTTCTCGATGAATATTATGAAACTGTTTTGAGGATAGAACCAACTTACTTTGATTTGGGTGATCACAAGAAAGAAGAAGAACTTCTTAAGGCATACGATCGTGCTTTCTGGCTTAGACGTCAATCAACCAAAATGGCCAATGATCCAAGAGTTAAACCACTTCATGATCCATGTCCATTTGATACAAATGGAGGTGCAAATACTGTTAAGGAAGGTGCTTTTTATCTTGGAGATTACGCACCAGAATATCCAGTACCAACAACTGTTCTCAATCAACTCAAACAACAACGAAGGAGGTAAAAAACTTTGTAATTTATGTAAATTTATTGAGTTCTTCTTGTTTTAGTACTGGAAAGATCATATTAAAAATAGACCAATACAATTCAAACAAAAAAAATGCAAATAGTAGTTGTCTTTGAAGATAGTGGTGATATTTTTAATTTTGATGTGGATCCCAAGTCGGATAATGTTGAGAATTTGAAAGCACTTTGCGAGATTGAAACCAAAATACCAATTTTGCAACAGGAAATGTTCTATCAGAATTTCCCTCTCAAAGACGATAATTTATTGGAAAAGTATGCCATTTCAGAGTCTGACATTATTGTTTTAAAAAAGAAGGCTCCACCAAGACAATCCCATCCAACTCCACAATCTCATCAATCCAATGTAAATAGAAATCAACCACAACTAGTCGGCACTAATAATGTTGTCACTGAACAACAATTGCTTGACATATTCGGTGGTATTAATCATACTCCTCAATTAACCAGACAACAAGAACTTGAAAGAAGAATACAAAACAATCCATTCGATATTGAAGCACAAAAATTATTGGAAGAGGAAATTCAAAGAAAGGAAATTGAGGAAAATTATTTGCAAGCTCTTGAACATACTCCTGAAACCTTTTTTGCTGTTCATATGTTATATGTTCCAGCTAAAATTAATGGTCATGACCTTAAGGCTTTTGTCGATTCAGGTGCTCAAATGTCAATCATGTCAAAACAATGTGCTGAAAAGTGTGGATTAATGAGACTTCTAGATAAGAGATATAAGGGTGTTGCAAAAGGTGTTGGATCTTGTGAAATTATGGGAAGAATTCACTTGACTTTGATGATTCTTGGCAAAACAGCTCTTCCTGTTACAATTACAGTTTTAAATCAAACAGGAATGAGCTTTCTGTTGGGCTTAGATATGCTCAAAAGGCACCAAATGATGATTGATTTGAAGGATAACTGCTTACGTGTTGGTGATGAACAGATTAAATTCTTGCCTCAAAATGAATGTCCAAATGAAATGACTGATTTGGAGAGTCCAAAACCGACTTCTGCTGATATATCCAGACCGAATCCATTCGATATGACTCCTTCCAATTCTAACAATACAGAAAGAGAAATAGTCATAACACAATTGATGGAAACAATTGGAATAGATAGAGAAAGCGTAATGAGGGCATTGGAAATGGCAAAAGGTAATGCTGAAGTTGCAGCCTCAATTCTTTTTGACATGAAGGAAAGAATGCAAAAGTAAATATTGTACATAAGCCTAGATTGTTTTATTGTATATTTACACTTAGATGTTCTTTACTTTCAGTGGAGCTCTTTCTTGATTATTGTTGCTTGGTTGTTGCAAATAGAGATTCTTATATTTTCTCAAATCCAAGTTCTCCTTTTCTAATTGTAAAATGTCTCTTGAATAAGTATTCTTAATTAATTCGTGGTTTTCTTCCTCCAATTCACGAATTCTCTTTTCCATCTCCACAAAATCTTCATTACATCTTCCTAACTCTGATTGTTGGGTTATTACTTGTTCGTGAAGCAGCTTGTTTTGAGCTGTCAACTTTTCAATCATGTCTGACATGGCAGTAAACTTTTCTTGCTGTTGGAGCTCTTGAGGTCTTGCAATACTTCTCTTTTCGTTTAGCATTACTTCATATGTTTCCTTAGATCTCTTCAGAATCAAGTTGGAAGCCTCTAATTGTTCAACCTTGTCCTTCATACCTTTCATATCTTCAACTGTAAGTTTGAGATGATCATTTTGCTTGAGAAGAGTTTCAATTGTAACTTCATTTGAGAGTCTCTTGGCTTCACTCTTTTCCAAACTAGATTTTAAGAGATCAATCTCTGCAGTCAAATTATGAATACGTTCGTTGAGCTCTGATGTGTCAGATACTGAGACTGCTGGTCTTGAGGACAGATAATCATTAACACTTTCCAGTTCTGTAATTGTCTTCTTCAAATTTTGATTATTTCTTTCTAGGTGATCAATCTTTTGGGATTGAGTAGTAAGCAACGAGTTTAACCTTGTATTAGCTTCTGTGAGTTCAGAATTACGAGTTTGCTCATTGAGGAGGTTCGACCCAACAATTTGTAACTCTGCTTCCTTTTGTTTGAGAGTAACAATTTGACCTTCATAAATATTAATTTGTGATTGCTTTTCTTGGTTGTCTCTGATTGCTCTTTGAAGTTGGTCTTGTAGTTGATCGAGTTCAGCAGCAAAAGACTTGGTTTGCTCTTCACGTTCTTCCAAAGAACGGATAGCAGCATGTAATTGAAGAGTGGCTTCCTCCAACTTGCAAGAAATATTTTCACAAAAAGCTGACTTTTCTTTGAGTTCTGATTCCACTGCTTCACAATGTTGTCTTCCACTGTTGAGTTCTTCACTCAAATGATTAATATCAGATTGCTTGTTATCAATTTCTGACATTAATTGCTTATTGTGAGCATCTAATTGGTCAAGAGCAGACTCTAACATCTTTGTGTGGTTTGTAGCAGATTGGTATTCTTGAATAAATGCAGATAAGTGAGCTTGTTTTTCTTCATTTTCTCTTGTGAGTGTTTCATTAATTTCTCTATACTTTTCAGAAGCTTCTCTTTCTCTTTCGAATGAATTTTTCACTTCTTCAAGCTCATTTGTCATTCTTTCCAAGTCTTTGAGCAACTTTTGTTGATTCAAAATCTTTTCTTGATGTCCCTCAAGCTTGACATTCTTTTTCTTCAATTCTTTGAGCTCCTTATCAAGGACTTGTTGAGTCTTTTGGAGATCTGATTTCTCTTGAGTGATTTTCTTACACTTCTCTTCAATCTTTGCATACTTCTTCTTCATATCAGCTATTTCAACAGCAAGTGGATTCTTTTTCTTTTCCTTCTCAAGTAAATTCTTTTGCTTCAAGATATCTTGATTGGTATTGTTAATTTGATTAATAACATCTCTGAGGTAGTTATTTTCATTTTGGAGTTCGCCCAAAACACTATCTCTTTCAAGAATACCTTGTTCCAAGAAGAATAACTGTTCTTGGAATTGCATGAGTTGTTGTTGAGCTCTGATTTCAGAAGGGTCAGTGGAAGAATGGGATGAATGAGTGGAAGTGTTTAACAATTGATTTTGATCTGAAATAACACTGGAATTAGATGTTGGTGTGACAGTAGGGGTAACCTTTTGTGTAGGTTGCTTTGGAATGTTTGGTTTCTTTCTCAGTTTTGAATTATCAGCATTGTTAGTTGAGTTAACCATAGATGTATTTGGTTTAATTGCTGGAGCAGTAATATTCGAAAGGGTGGATTGACTAACAGAAGCTCTTCTAGAAATACTCTTTCTAGAAGCCAAGCTTAATCTGTTTGATGAAGCACCAGAGGATGTTGTGGAGGAAGATGATTGGGAAAGTCTTGACGAATTCATATTAGTGGACGAAACAAATGATTTCTTATCATTCAAAGTGTTAAATTTTCTCTTCTTTGCCACTTGTTCTTCTTCATAGGAAGAGGAGGAAACAAGCAATGGATTTGGCGAATGTGGATAAAAAAAGTTTTGAGCATCATTAAACCCATCTCCCACCGAATTGTGTTGAAAGGCAAGTTGTTGTGGTTGCATCATCATTTGATAGTTGTTGTTGTTGTTGTGGTTGTTGTGGTTGCTGATGATGATAATTACTCGAATCAGAAACAGCATCGAATATATTATCAGATAAGGGATGATGAAGGGAGGAAGGCATTGGTGTGGAGACATATTCTTGATATTCTTGTTGATGGTCTACTTCTTCTCTAGCCACCTGTTGTTGTTGTTGTTGTTCATTGTTATTATTATTCATCATCATTTGTTGTTGCATCATCATTACATATTGTTGATGTTGTGCTTCGATTGTGGAGGCAGCAGATGGAGGCGAATCAAATACTGAGGCCGGATCGATATTGTGGAGGATGGGTGTTGTTTCTTCTCCTTGTGATGAGAGGCATGGGCTTATCACAAAGTCATTGTCTGCTGCAGGGGATGTTGTTTGATGTTGTTGCATTTTTTTTGTTTAATTTTTTTTTAACGAACCAAGTTGGCGGGAAACTTTTTTAACTGTCATCAAACGCCAATCTGTTAACAGCTTAATGTACAGCATGTAATGATTGTAAGAATCAATTCTCAATGTCATCTAAGTTGATGTTTATTAATTAATGAGATGGCAATAGTAAAAGTTATCCTTTTTTTTCCACCAAAAAGCGAGGGATATCTTTATTCGTTCTTTGGTTTTAAATAGCACTTCACCAGAACTACGATACTTTGAATTTATTTGATTTACTTTCACCAGTTTGATTTCAAGTTTCAACCTCCTGAAAGATTCCAGTTTTTTGAAAGAAGGTCCTTGTTCTAATTTTAAACAACAACATCGAAACATTGAGGAAAAGATTGATACAAAAAGAACCCTGTTCCAACTGTTCCAATTCATTATCGAAAATGAAACAAACAATATCCAGTTTTCAATGGCATTTGAAGTTTTGTCACTGCAGAGTGACGTATGACTTGTTATTCGTTGAGACAATGCGAATAATTGTCCTGACCTAGCTTCTGTTAAACACAAACTAAAAAAAATATCATCATACGAATCACACAAAATGCCACCAAACAAAACACTCCCACACATAATTTTACTTCTTGCACTCCTCATTATGACATGTTCTGTTGTTCATTCTCAACTCGTGCTCTATAACATGACAACTATAGCAGGAGGTGGAATTGATTTAAAAAATAGTAATTTAGCATTGTATTTCAAGTTGTCAAATCCGCACAGCATGGCTGTTAACACAATTGGTGAAATTTTCATTTCAGATACGGCCAATCATCGAATTCTAAAGGTTTTAACGAATGGTACTGTGGAAGTAATTGGTGGAAATGGAATTTCTGGATTTAGTGGAGATGGTGAATTGGCAATTAATGCCAAGTTGAATCGTCCAACTAAAATTGTCGTAGATTCAGCAGGGAGAGTTGTTTTTTGTGATAATTCGAATAATAGAATTCGTATGATTTCGAATAATGGTACTATTTCAACTATTGCAGGAAGTGGTACTGGATTTGTACTGGGGGATGGTGGGTTGGCTACTAATGCAATTTTAAATATGCCTACAGGTCTGACAATCAATTCAATTGGTGAAATTTTGATTGCTGACACTAGTAACTTTAAAATTCGAAAGATTGATCTGAATGGAATCATTACCACAATTGCTGGATCTGGAAATCAAGGTTTTGAAGGAGATGGAGGATTAGCAACAAGTGCCCCACTTAATTTTCCAGCTGATGTTTCTGTTCATCCCACTACCAATGAAGTTTTCATAGCAGATTCGAATAATCATTGTGTCCGTAAAATCTTGACTAATGGTACCATTTTTACAGTTGCAGGAATATGTGGTGCTCAGGGCCAATCATCAGATGGCGGACTAGCTATCAACTCACGTCTAAATTACCCAATTGGAGTTGCAATCAGCTCAACAGGTGATATTTTCATTGCTGAAAGAGACAATAGCAAAGTTCGTAAGGTTTCTTCTAGCACTGGAATAATTTCAACTTTTGCAGGAAATGGAGTTTTTGGATTTATGGGAGATGGTAAAGCAGCTGTGAATGCATCAATCTACAATCCTTACAATGTTGCTTTCAATTCTGCAGGTGAAGCTTTCATTTCTGACTATGGTTCAGGAAAGATTCGTAAAGTTTCTCTGAATGGAATAATAACAACAGTTGTGGGAGAGTACTTGCAGAGTCAAGATGGTAAATTAGCAACTGATGTTGTATTAAATACCCCAAAGGGTGTTGCAATTAGTCCATCTGGAGAGGTTTACTTTGCCGATTCTGATAAATATGCTATTCGAAAGATAACACTTTCTGGAACGATAATAACAATTGCAGGATCTGGATTATATGGATTTGCTGGAGACAATGGATACTCTTCACAATTGAGTAATTCATATGACATTTTCATCAACTCGCTTGGTGAAGCATTCATTGCTGACACTTATAATCATAGAATTAGAAAGATTGATGTTAACGGAATAATAATGACAATTGCAGGTATTGTAACTTCAGGATTTAGTGGAGATGGTGGTTTAGCAACAAAGGCAGAACTATTTGAACCGTATGGAGTTGTAACTAGCTCTTCAGGAGATGTATTTATTGCAGACACGAGCAATTGTAGAATTCGTAAAGTTTCGTCAAGTACTGGAATAATTACTACAGTGGCCGGTGGTACATGTGGGTTTGGAGATAATGTTTTGGCTGTCGATGCTCAATTGAACACTCCGTATGGAATTTCAGTCAATTCGAAAGGAGAATTATTCATTGCTGACACTAATAATCATAGAATTAGAAAGGTTTCGTCTAGTGGGTTTATTTCTACCATTGCTGGTAATGGAGTTGGAGGATTTAGTGGAGACGGTGGATTGGCAACTAATGCTAACTTATTCAAACCAAGTAAGGTCGTGGTCAACTCTATTGGTGAAATTTTTATTGCTGACTCTTCCACAAATAGAATTCGTAAAATTTTGACAAATGGAACAATTATCACAATAGCAGGAAATGGAAATAGCGGATTCAACGGTGATGAAGCAGATGCTACAAATTCTCAATTGGGTTCTCCATATGGAATTGCACTAAGCTCAACTGGAGAAATTTATATTTCTGATCAAGGTAATAATAGAATTCGTAAACTAGTTCCATATTGTGTTAATCAGGGTACATTAGTGAACGGATCTTGTTTCTACACAGATTACAATAATAATTCAACCAAGGATAATTCCAATGTATCCAATAATAATCAAATATTGGCAGTAGTGTTACCATCCGTTCTCGTTCCTGTATTTTGCATTGTTGCTGGTATAGTTGTGGTTTTATTGATTTGTTGTGTTATTTTCAGTAAGAGAACAAGAAAAGAAAAGTCAACTGAAAAAGTAGAGTCTGTTCCAAGAGATTTGGAAATGGCAATAGAAAGTCAAACACTTCAAACAATGGAAAGTGTCAAATCAGAACCCACAGATTTCCCATCAGAGCAAAGTTTGTACTTCCAATCAATGGTATCAAGCCAGTACAAGTCAGTAGCTTCAGAATCTTCCAGTAATAATGCAGCTTCCAAATATAATATATTAGAAAAGATTGGATCTGGTGCATTTGGTTCTGTTTTCAGAGTAGAAGTCAAGAAAACAGGTGATATTAAGGCAGTTAAGGCACTGAAATATGTTGATCACGATGATTTGAACAATATCATGAAGGAAGGAATTCAACTTTTGAAAATGGATCATCCAAACATTGTCAAAGTCAATGATATGTTTGTAGATAGTTCTCAATTGGTATTTATTGAAATGGAATTCTATGCCTATGGTGATTTAAGCACCCTGATTCAAGACACGAATACCATTCACTCAGAAATATTATTACGAAAAATACTTGAACAATCATGCCAAGCTCTCCAATATATTCATGAAAATCTTAAGATTGTTCACAGAGATATCAAACCATCAAATATCTTCCTCAAATCAATTGATTTAGCAAATGATGATATTCATATTGTATTGGCTGATTTTGGATTAGCCAAGGATACACAGGGATCCATGGCCAAATCATTTGCTGGAACTCCTCTTTACATGCCACTTGAATTGAGTCTAGGAGTTAATTACACATTCAATGCTGATGTCTATTCACTTGGTGTCACCATGTATCAACTCATGACTAAGGATGTACAAACCTCAATAAGCTATCTCTACATGAACAAAAATTCTATTGAAACCAAACAAATATTGAGAAGTAAGATGGAAGCACCGAATACTTATTCAGATCAATTGATTGATGTTGTTTTAAATATGATTGAAAAGGATATGGAAAAGAGACCATCAGAAGTTGACGTTCTCAATCAAATGAAATGAATTTGATATTTATTGGAATGAGATCCAGTCCTTCCAAGTGAGCTCGGGTGGATATGATATTTAATCTTTTCATTAAAATATTAAACCTTCCTTCATGTAATTCTTCAAAACTAGTTGTTTTCCAATACATAATCCTCCAAATGGGTTCATTCACTTTTGCCAATGATTAATTCAAAAAATTTTAGATGACTTGGTAATCAGATCTCATAATCCATAAGGCACACATGGTTCTGTATCCGAAACCAAGCCTCCACAGAAAAGCAAACAAGTATCAATGTAGCAGAGGAATAGTTGAACCCTTTCGAGACCAACTAAGATGAAGGTGAAGAGAAAGAGACCTGATCCGAATCGCAGTTTCGTGTTTAAAAGCGTAAAGTTGTACATCAGGTTGCAGAAGAGTAGTCATCTCCGAAAATTCAAACCTAAATTGAAAGTGTTCTTGGTGCAACTGTTCAACAATAATTGAGAGAACATGTGGTTTGAAATTAATAAAATATTTGATTTTTACTAATTTTATAAAAAAGAAATAAAGATTTTTCTCTCTTTCTTAATGCCACCAATTTCCCGCCACTAACAAGACAGATTGTGAAAATGAAATATTTAAACAATAACAATATCATGTGTTTTTTCTCAAGTGACTCCAATTTTACAACAGAAATATAAATGGAAAAGGAAAGTGGGTTATTAATGTTTGTTTGCCAAATGAACAATTAGCAAGTTGTTTCAGTTTTGAATAGTTCTTAAAAGAAAAGTAGATGCCAACTGTATTCTCTTGATGAAATTCTTTTGCACCATTAACAACCACAAATTCCTTTTATTGGATAACCAGCATTGCATGTCATTCCAATTCTTTGATGTTTGACTTTTCAAGTCCCGTTAAAACCAACATTGAATGGTAGCAAGAAGCAATCATCAACATCATCCTTTATTCTCTACAACAAAAAAGAATGTCCCATCATCACTACACAGACTCCTCACAAATGACTGATGACGTTGTTAATCAAGTCATTCAAGACGAAATGTCCATCGATCAAGATATGATGAATAATAATCAAGGCTCATCATCAGAACAACAACAACAAGCACATCACCAAGAACATTTCGAAGAACAAATCCAACAATCTATATCTCAATCCAAAATACCGGCAACTTCCTTTTCTAAATTAGCCAGATTGCAACAACAACAAGAACCTGAATATGATCAATTAGAGGCTAAGGAACTTGATGGAGAAGTATTTGATGTTCAGAGAAAGTATCAATTAGAAGCAATTAGAGGACAGGTATGTTTTATTAGAAGAATACAACAAGTGTTTATCAAAACTTTTTAATTATTCATGATAATGATGATACTGCTTGTTGTTGTTTAATGTTTGCTACAATCATGATTCTTGAACCACACAATTCACAACACGTTTTATTTTGTATAAATCGTTACAATCATCATTATCAATTGACTATTTGATGATTTTACAAATATTAATAATAATAATTATCAAATCTATTTAAAATTATAGGGAAGTTATGGTGTAGTTGCAAGTGCCATGAATACAAGAACTGGTCACAAATGCGCCGTTAAAAAGAACAAGAATGTCTTTCCAAGAGTTTCAAAGAATAATGAAGCCACTGTTCCTCACCGATCCAAAATGTCACAGAAGAGAATTTTGAGAGAATTGAAAATCCTCCAACACTTGTATCATCCAAATATTGTCAGATTGGTTGATGTTGTTCCTCCAAGAGATTACGATAGTTTCGGTGATGTTTACTTTGTTACAGAATTGATGGAAGGTAAGTACTGAATTGAGTAATAGTTTGGGAAAATGTTTTGTAACAATTATAACAATTATTGAATAACTATGGAAATGAATAGCCGATTTAAGAGATATCCTTTCCAGTGATCAACCATTGACCGATCAACATGTTAAATATTTTGTATATCAAATTTTATTAGCTGTACATTATACACAAAGTGCAAATATTCTTCACAGGTATGTAGTTGAGTTGTTGAATAGTTTTAAATTTATTCTTTTAATGCAGAGATTTGAAACCAGAAAACATTTTATTGAATAGCAATTGTGAATTAAAGATTTGTGACTTTGGACTTGCCAGAGGAATTGATTTTGATCAAGATCCTAGAATGAGTACAAACTATGTACAAACTCGTTGGTACAGAGCTCCTGAATTGATTTTAAATAATGATATTGTTTCTAAGGAAACTGATATGTGGTCAATCGGATGTATTATGGCTGAATTGATGGGAAGAAAGGTTTTATTTAGAGGAACTTGTGCAGTTGACCAAATGAGACGTATTGTCACAACACTGGGTACACCAAATGCTGAAGATATCAAGGGATCTGATCAAGGTATTGAATTCATGGCAACTCTTCCAAAATCTGAAGGAAAAGATTTTTTCAAACTCTTCTCCAATTGTAATGTACTTGCCATTGATTTGTTAAAGAGAATGTTAGAATTCAATCATGAAAAGAGAATTACAACAGAACAAGCTATTCGTCATCAATACTTTGCTGACTTGTTCGAAGAAAGTGATATTGTCAATTGTGATGCTCTCTTTGATTTTTCATGGGAAGATAAGTTAATTGACTCTGAAGATATCAAACGTGAATGTTATGATTCAATTATCAAATATAGGAAGGATAAGACAAATAATAGAAATTCATACATGTATCCAAATATTTCACTTATTGAACAAAAGAAGAAGATGATCAGAGAAAGAAGACAAAAAGAACAATTAGCTAAGCAACAACAAGAAGAAGTTCTGAGAAAGCAAAAGGAAGAACAATTAAAGAAACAACAAGATGAAGAAGATGAAAGAAATAGACAAGAACAATCCAATTCAACATCAACAAGCTCTCAAACCAGAGAACGAAAAGGAACAGGAACTGGAGGTAAATTCAAACTTTTCAAGAAAGTTAGAGAATTACTTCAATAATCCAAGTTTAGTTCCATACCATGTAAAAAGTAAATAAAAATTGAAAAATCTCAAAGCTGGTCTTGGTTAATTTGTAATTATGTTTTTCTAATTCAAATGAAAATTTCAAAAATCATAAAAGTATTAAATTAAAAAAATGTTCAACATTGTCAAAACGAGGAAAGACATCTCACCACAAATTATCGAACCAAACAAGCTGAGAGCCACAGGAGATGAGGCTTGGGCTTCAGCATTTATTTATCCTAACAGGTAAGGATTAATTAATTGTGCAATAATATTCAACATATGATGATCGGAAGTTGGAAGATGAGTAATGCCTCTAAACGTGTACTATTGAAGGAAAATTATCAAACTAGCTTACCTTTCATTGCTTTCTATACGAGAGAATCATTAGTATTATTTATTCTGCTATTGTTGATTGTTATTTATTTATTATTTAAATTCTTGTTCTAATCAAGAAAACAACAACTAGGATTTTCCGAGAATGATAGTATATTTATTCATCATCTAATCTTTTAGACTCTTCTGTATTATTACAGAAGAAAACCTGTTGCTTTTGATAAAAATCGTCAACATTATTGGTTGACAGAAATGAAGACGGAAGAAGCACACTAAGTATTGACAATGATAAAACAAGATCACTCGAAAGAGTGTCTGAATTAATTTCATCAATTAATTGTGTTTTGATTTTCTCTAGGAATAATTCTATCAACTCCTTATCGAAATAGTACAGTATTGATTTTGTTGGATATTCATGTAATAATACTCCATCAAATGAAGAAGGAGTATTGGAATTTGTTGATGAATGAATTGGCATTGTAAAATGATTATTTCCAAAGAATGGTGATCGGAATGTCAAGGCTTCATCACTAATAACTTTACAATTTGAACATTTAGCATAGAGTGGCATAGAATGATTGGAAATCGTCTCGGAAATGCTTTGTATTATTCCAATAATTTGATTAGTCTTTTTAATTAAATCCTTTTCAATAATTGATTTATGAATCACCTTCTGTAGCTTTCTAAATTTCCTCTTCAAATCATCCTCCACAGTACTCAATGTGTTCTTTTCGTTCATATTTTTGAGAGAAAGCATTTAGAAAGTGCACAAGAGAAAATGTTTGAAAATCTTGTATGCGGTTTCTTTTGAAAATTGCACCACTTGTTCATTTTCCAATATCCATAATAGCGAAGTCAAGGACTCACTTGGCAATGAACATTGTCACAAAAAACAACCTTGCTCATGATTGCTTGAAGAACAAGACAATAAAATTCCCCATAACAGAATTCATCAACAACAGCCATCACTAAAAACAAAATTTCTATTTTTTTGACGATTTAAAAAAAAAATTACATCAACACGTCTCTTCTGGACAAGTCTTTTTCTTCGAATCCTTTGAGAGCAGCATTTTCCGATGGACGAACAATTCAAATCATCATTGGAAAGGGCTATTCTTTCGCAAACAGATGCGACAGCAAACCAAGCTGTAAAACAGGATGCTTTTAATTATTGCGAGCAATTAAAACAAAGAGAGGATATTTGGAAGATATGTCTTCAATTTGTCTTGGAATCAAAGTATGATCAAGTAAAATTATGGTGCTTTGGAATATTGGCAAGTTTTATTACGGAAAGGTATGTTTTATTATTGAAGGCTTGATTTTTAACCTAGGCTTTGGAAAACAACGACAATAACAACAATATTAGGTCTCAATTCTTGACCGATCAAGACAAGGATACTATAAAACAAGCCTTGATGCACTGGTTTGTAAATATTCTAACACCAAGAACAGAAGCTTTTATCAGAAACAAGTTTTGTGAAGCATTAATTGCAATCTTTAGAATTGAGTATTATGCTCGTTGGCCAACATTCTTCAAGGATTTATTTTCTATTCTTTCAAATTCACCAAGTGAATTAATGATTGATATGTATCTCAGAATACTAGACACTATTGACTTTGAATTTGTTGCTAGATTTGTTGAAAGATCGGAAGTTAATCACAAAAGGGCTATTGAAATTGTAAGTTTGAATTCATCACTAAATTTGTTAATAATTTGAAATAGAAAGATGCAATGCGTGAAGACTGTATTCCACAAGTTATAGGCACTTTTTACACTATTTTGACAGCTAAACATGTTGTTTTATCAAATAATTGTCTTAACACTATGTCAAATTATATTGATTGGATAGATATTAATCTTGTGACAACTGAACAATTTGTTCAACTCTATTATCAATTTTTAAACACAGCAGAATTTAGAACTAAGGCTTGTGAGTGTTTATGTGTATTGGTAGAAAAGGGTATGAATGACAATGACAAACTCAAATTAATCACTTCTCTTCAAATTCCACAAATTTTAATGAACATGGTAGTTGACAGCTCCAAAGATGATGTCTTTGCAGAGGCAGTTTCTACTTTAGCTGCTGCAGTAGCTAATCAACTCTTGGAAATATCCTCAAGACCAAATCAAGAAATGTTTCTTGCCACAACAGCTTCCAAACTTTTACAAGATATTCTTCCATTCATCTTGTCATTGTTTGCTGATCAATACGACCAAGTTTCTTCCTCAGCATCTAATTTCTTAAATGATTTCATTTCAGTCATTAAGAAATCCAAATCCCCTCATCCGGAATCACTTCCAGCACAACTTCAAAATATGCTTACAACCATTCAAAATAAGGCTAAATATACTGAAGATTTCGATTTTGATCCATCCCAACGTGACGATTATGAAAATGGATTTTTAGAATATAGAAGAGAACTCTTTGTTTTGTTTAAGAATATTGGAGTTATTGCTCCAGATTTGGTAAAACAATATGTTCAAGCATTGACAAAACACGTTGTTACAAATGTTACTAATTTGGGTTTTGCAGATGTTGAAGTTTGTCTCACTTTACTCTTTTTATCTGCAGAAATTTTCTCAGATTTGCTCAAGTCAAATAAGGAGGACAATATTTTCCTTCCATTAATTTTAGATATTGTCACAAATAATATTTCCTCTTATCCACACTCCTCTGTTCAACTTGCCTACTTTGAACTTCTTTCCAGATTTGCTCCTCTTGTTCCAAGATTCCCAGATGAAGTTATTACTTCTATGCTTCAATCATTTGTTGATCAAAGAGGTTTGAGAAATAACAATGAACAAGTTCAAAGTAGAGCCAAATTTTTATTGGCCAAATTCATCAAACCTCTCAGGGATAGATTGAGTGGATTCGTGGAACCATTGTACACTTTTGTAAAAGATATTATACAAGTCAACTTACCAACAGATGAGGAATTGACTGAGAACGACTCCACTAGTGACAAATTCTTTTTATATGAGGCTATTGGATTTTTATTAGCCTGCCAAAATATTAAAACAGAAACTAGACACAAGATTTTCCAAGAAATTTTCATTCCATTTTCCAAGAATATTGAAGATGTTTTAAATCAAAAGCTTTATCTTTCAGATACTCCCGATAAACCAAGATTCAAGAAGTACATTAGTACAATGATTCGTGCTGCAGCTATTTTGAGCAAGGGGTTCGATGACAATTCTAATAAGGCACACATCAAGGATTCAGTGGTATTTTTCAAACATTTCCTCGCTTTGGTTACCAGAGTGCATTCAGAAATTCCTAAAAATAAGGAAATTCAATCCAATGTTATTCTTTACTACCACAGAATGATTGTTTTAATGGACGCTGAACTTTTAGAAATAATTCCAGGTACACTTTCCCATCTCTATCAAACCTGTACTGAAATTAGTCAAATGAAAGATATTCTTATCCTTTTAGGTCAATTAATGCAAAAGCACAAAGAAAAAGTGAATGGGCTCATCAATGAACTCTTGACACCAACATTAACCAAAATTTATCAAATGATAAATAATGGTGTCTATGACTACTCATTGAATAGCAGCAGTGAAGAAATTAGAGAAATTGCTGACTTGCATAAGAATTACTTTACATTCATTCACACAATATTGGCTAATAATTTGAGTCCTGTATTAATCTCTGATGCTAACAGACATTTATTCAATTCAGTCTTGGAGACTGTTTTTAAGGGTTGCCAACACTTGTCTGTTCATCACAAAAAATCAGCTCTGTTATGCATTGAATCATTTGCCAATTCATATGCCAACAATTTAGGAAAAGAGTTTAACGAGTATATAATTTCTAATGCAGTTATGGAGACTTTCCAAATGTTACTCAGTCCTGATTTTGATATTAGTGATGGAGCTTCTTTCAATGTTATTGTTGGAGTTTGTCAAGTTTACTCTGTTTTTGTTCAAAAGTTTGGTCCAGAATTTTTGAATTATTTAGCCAATAATTTCTTACCTCGAGTTCCTCTCTCTGTGGATGAAATTCAAAACTTTTGTCTTACTCTTCAAGATATTCATGTAAATAAGGTGAATGGTTTTGAAAGATTCAAACAATCTTTCTTCAATTTAATTCAATCAAGAAAGACTAAGAAGAAGTAAATTTTGAAATTCTTTTGCAATTCACTTTTATTATTAATAGCAAGGCAAACCCTTATTAAAAAAATGGATAAATTTGACTTTGGGGTTGTCATTGAGAAGGCAAAACAGTTTGGTGTTGCTCTTGCAGAGGGAGAACTTCAAACAACAAAGAATTTGGAAAATGTTAGTTCGGAAATCCATAATATTCAATCAAAGAATACATTACTACATAATCAAATTACAACTCTCTGTTCCGCACAAGTAGAAGAAGCACAAATTGCTTTAGGCTTAATTAATTCATCACAAGTTGTTTTGAAGGAAGTTAAAAAAGAGTAAGTATGAAACATCTTTGAAATCAAGATCATTGTTAAAATCTAGATTTTCAGGATTAAAAGAAAAGGCAAAGAAAGGACAAGAAATTATTAGACGTTATTCAACAATTAGACAAGCTTTTACAACCCTTAATACCCTAGGGAAAACAAGAGAGTGGATTGCCAGATTACTTCACTTGAAGAAGGAAATTGCGGAAATTAAGTCAATTCTAAAATCACAAATTGAAGAGTTTGGAGATGAAGAAAATGAGGAAGAGGAAGAAGAGGAGGAAGAAGACGAATTTGGAGATATTGATTTATCAGTTTATGGATTTGATGATTCTGGTATTGATGGAGACTCTCATAATATTCTTATCGTGATTTATGAAAGATTATGTGGATTGGAAGAATTTAGAATGAAAGTGTTGGAAGAGACTTCAGATAACCAAGGAATCAAGAATGTTTTTATGAGTTATTTGGCAGTTATAGATTCTGCATCCAGACTATTCTCAAAGACCTTGGAAAAACATTTTGATCATGCTGTTGGATTGTCAAGTGAGGAACCAGAAAAATTAATGCAGGCAATAAGAATTATGGAAAGAGAAGAGAAGAAGAAGAGTTTGGTTGATGCTGGCCTTAATCTAGGAGATGAGGACGAGGGTATTACTATGTATTCATATAAGAATTATAGACAAATGTTTAGTGACTCTCTGCAACGATACATCAGAAATACCCTTCGATATGAAGTTCAGAATGATGAAAATGTGGAGGAAATTACTTCTAAAATGTATAATTTAATTGAAGGAGAAATGGAAATTATTGAAAGAAATATGGTTCCTTGTTTCCCATCAAAGTACAAAATTATTGAAACCTGTATTTATTACTTTGACACTGAAGTGAGGTCAATTCTTGGAGAATTCATACATGAAGATGCAGACAATATTACAAGAGCTCAAATACGTAAGTTTTTATTAGTATCAAAAGAGTAACAAATCTGTAATATAGTTGCTTGGCTCGGTAATTATCCTAAAGTTTACGAAATCTACAATGATGATTTGGAAAATGTTAAAATTGATTATAGTGCATTAATAATGGATCTTCAGTCAACAATTAATATTACCTTCTTTGTAAGTTTGTTATTAGAACATTGTTGACCCTTGATTTTAAGAATTCCTTATTAGAATGGAGAGAGAAATTGGTTAACAACCTTTTCAACACAATTAAGAAAGACTCTAGTGATGAAAAAGGTTTTCTAATACAGGATGATATGCTGTACACATATGGACCAATAGATTTTTTCAGTTTCTTAGATCAGGCATTCAGATCGATTGCAGAATGTGGAATTATTCCTGTACGTAGTTTTGTAATTTTTGATTTGGAAAACAATTATTTGAAAAGCTCATGCAACAAGTTATTTTGAATATCAGACAAACATTGTCTGACTATGCTGCAACACTTCTTGATGGTGTTAAAAGTAAGTAGATGTGATTTTATAGAATTTACAAAAGTGTTAAAGAACATGTTGATAAGATTACAATCAAAAGATTGATAGCTCTAACAAACGACTGTTCGAAATGTATCCTATTCACCAATGATTTGCAAGAACAAATTATTGAGGCATTGCCTTCTGTAAAATTATCAGAAATTACAATGGAAGAAGTCACTCTAGGATTCACAAATCTTTCAAAAGAGTTGATGAATCTTATTTGTAATGTATTCATATCTAAATCTTCACCACTATTAGAAAAGCTGTTTACAAAGGATTGGTATGTCAACAAAGGAGAGAGAACCTGTGTTACTGATGCTCTTTCATTGATGCAAGATGATATCCAGCTCCCAATTGACTACATGGAATGGGAAAATGTCGTTACAATTGTTACCACCGTTTTTAATGATTTTGTACAAAAGTATTTTGATGCATTCATGACAAGGAAGTTTGTTTTATCAGAGGCAGAAAGAGAGATTGTGATCAGTGAGGTTCATGCTAGTGAAGAGTTTTTACCTCCTGAAGATGATCATGATTGGGTATCAGGAATCCTCAAACCATTAAGAATGTTATTGGATGTTTTTAGTACCATTGATGATGAAGATCTTTTACAATGCATGTCAGACTCAACAAGCACATTCCCAGACCTTGGTGAAATTGTATTTGACACCTTAATTAGAAAGTCTGGTTTTTCAAAGGAAGCTACTGAGCTGTATCTTTCAACTTGTGCAAGCTTTTTTAAAACCAAAAGCAAACTCAACCAAGGTAAAAACACAAAGAAATCAATCTTTGGAGCTTACAACCCAGTTGAAAAACCAATTGAAAAAGTCGATCCAAAGAAGAAAGCTCCAGAAAAGAAGAAAAAGAAGAAACTTTTGGACAAAATGTTCTCTTCTGAGGCTCCACAACCAGTTAGTTTGAGTTTGTCTGGCTCAGTTGACATGGATGATGAAATTGAGGAAAAGAACGAAATTCCAAAGAAACCTGAACCAACCAACACTGGCTCAACAAGCTCTTCCAACCCTAAAACCAAAAAAGACAAAGTACAAGAGATGAATTTAATGGATTTCCTTGGAGATGACGATTAATCAAATGTACAGTTAAATTAAGGTTTATTAAAAAGACAGTTAGTGATTAGTTTTTGTCAGTTAGTTTTTCAGCTAGGATTTTTTCAATCCAATAAATCCATTTATCAACACACCCTTTCACATCTTCAATAATATAATCTCTACCAGGTGTCTTGATAATCATGTCTTTGTCGGATTTCTTCACGAGCTTGACAGATTTTGAAAGGGGAATAAAACCCTTGCAAACTCTTGCATCAAAGTCTATGTACATAAGTCTTGGAAAATCAGTTAGAATGAGTTGTCTCTTCTTGGCAGTTAATTTTCTTCGCTTAACTACCTTTCTTGTGTATACAACAGACTCGTTTTTGAGTAAAAATAGTGAGTATTTCTCATTGAGCTTCTCAACAATAAATGGATTCAGTTCATCGAATTCATCTTGCTTATCTTCAATTTCCAAACTATCTAAATTAGCGAAAGGAACAATGCTTGGAGGTGTTTGATTTTTCAAATTCGAAAAATCAATTCCTTCAAAGAATGGATGAGCCTTCAATTGTTTGTAACCATCTGAACCAACACCCAATCTTTGAGTAGCATCCAATTGAATCAATTTGTCAACTAAATCTCTAGCGACATAAGGGAATTCAGGTGGATATTCAAACTCTCTTTTCAGGATCTTTTGGAAAATTAGATATTCAGAATCAGCTTTAAATGGATGAGCTGCAGTTAGTAATTGATAAATAATACAGCCAAGAGCCCACAAATCAGCTCCTTCATTACATTCTTCATCTTTTAATATTTCTGGTGAAACGTATTGTACAGTACCACAAAATGTTCCCTTTTTACTCTTGAGTGGCGAATCTCCAACCATCACTTCTTCTTCTTCTGCCTTTTGAATTTTAGCTGTTCCGAAATCAGTAATTTTTACATGCATATCTTTGCTCAGGATGATATTCTCAGGCTAAATGATAACAATATGAATATTATTTTAAAACAATGTAAAACAACATACCTTGAGGTCTCTGTGTATTATTCCAAGAGTGTGCATATATTCCATGGCATTAACAATTTCGGCTGTGTAAAATTGGGAAGCTTCTAAAGAGAATGGTCCATAATTCTTAATATATGAATAAAGTTCGCCTCCGGGAGCAAGTTCTAAAGCAAAATCTATTCATCACAAATTCATAATATTAATAATAATAAGTATGTTAGTAATGATGATGATAATAACTTACATAAATGATTGGCATCTTGGAATGTACAGAATAATTTAATGATGTTATCGTGATCCATCATATTCAGAACTTGTTTTTCCATCTTGACAGTCTTGGTCTTATTCTCCTTCAGAATAAGTTGCTTCTTGATGATTTTGAGAGCATACTTCTTTCCTGTTGGTTTAAAAGTTGAAATGACAACTCTACTATATGCTCCTTCACCTATTTGTTCTCCCATTTCAAAATCCTCTACACTATAGGATTTTCTCTGTGGTTCGCCTCCAACAGAGTGTCTATGTAGTTGGCTATTAACGGCCGTGCTTGTGCTCGTCGTGGAGGCTACTATAAGACTCATTTTTTCTTCCGCACAATTATACTATTTCTTTTCTTTGTGATTGGTTATTGTTTTTCAATCGAGTTGCCAAGTGTAGAATGTTCTTCTTATCTTGAAGAGAAAACTTCTTGTTCTACTACTGAATTATGTAAGGATTAATTCTCAACAACAAACACAGTGTTTGAGGTTTGTTGTTTGTTTTTTTGAGCTTTAAAATGAACCAACGACAAATTGAGAAAGTCGAGAGTTCAGATTAGAAATTCACTGGTCACAGTGAGGAATGAGGCAATATATTTGGCAAATTGTTGGAAAAAGCTCCAATAATAAATTGCTCTGTCTTTAGAGGCACACGTATATAAAAGATAAGACACTTGAACAGTAAATGTTTAAATGTCTTAAACGGTTCCTGCAAGATAACAATAAGGGCGGTAAAACTCTTGTAAAAATCTTTCACTGAAAATGTTGTTGTACAGTATCAGAGAGGGTGACAATGATCTTGGACACGTATTATTATTCAGCAAAAACGATTTGCTTGGGCAGTACTGCTTGTTGGTTGGTTGGCAGTAGAGAAAGAATTCTTTCACGTGTTGGATGTTTTTTTAGGTTTGTTTCCTTAATATTGACCGATCCAAACAACTATTAAAGCCATTCATGATGTATACGCAGTGCACAGAATAAATCAACATCACTATAGATTGTGAAGAGAGTTATTTCGTATTCAGTGGATTCGGTTGAATACATTGATGGATCTCCATTCAATGCCTCGCAGGAGGCTTTAGAGACAAGAAGGAAAGAACACAATTGATACGGTTTAATAGAGTCAATTGAGGGTATTAACCTTTCAATAATTTTGACAGTTTGATAGAGAGAAAATATCTACTAGGAACTTGTTCCAAATATTAGAGAGATGAATGTTTATTATTTCACAAAATGACAGATTGTGATGTATATACTTGATCTCTCTTGACAATTCCATCCGTGTTGTATGAGCGGGGATGAGATTGGATATTGAAGGTAATAGGAGTCAGTTTTTGGAAATCCCTTTTTGAATTTTTACAACGTATCAATTTTGTAACTTTTAATTATTAAGCAACAGTTTAATTAAGATCAATAGTAATATATTCTTGTTTTACAGAAATGCAAATCTAATTCTTCCAACTGTTGGTTAACAATCAAAAAAATGAGTGAAAATCGTGGCCTCCCATTTTCTCTCGCCAACGATTTTCAAGTTGAAAGGATTCTTGGTTATGACGCAAAACAAAAATTAATTGTCTTGTTGGGAAATGTAAATTCTGTGCGTACGATTGTTCTGATGGAAAAGACACAATTTCCAATCGATTCCCATGAAATTATTCAAGATTGGATGAGTTTAGTGGGAGAGCCTTCGGGATTAGGATTGCAACAAGTGATTGGAAATGATAAATATTACATGCTCAATCTTCCAGTGAGAGCTTCCGATGATTTTAATTTAATTAAATCAACCATGTATGTTTTTGGATGATTAATGTGGAATTAAAACATAATAGAATTTATCCTGCTGATGAGAGTGACATTCAAAAGTATTCAATTGAAAATTATGTTTTAATTCAGGAAACACCACTTATTTTCAATACAATCACAAAACCTTACATTGATAATATACCAAAGGAGCAATTGAAATGGGTTGATAACTTGCTAGCAAAGGAGAGTGAGGTGGAACATTTAATTTTTGAAGATACAGAGTCTGATGAGGATTTACGGTTCATGCTTCATCCAGATATGAAGTTTGACAAGGTTGATAGAAATCAATTATACTGTATTGCTTTCTGCTTTAACCCTGAAACCAAAAGTTTACGAGATTTAAGTACTGAAAGACATTTATTAATGCTAAAGAATATTCGAGATAAGGGATGTGATGTCATTTTGAAAGAATTTGGAGTGAAGAGAGAAAAACTGAGAATTTTCGTACATTACTGGCCTTCATTCTTCAAATTCCATGTCCATTTCACAAACATAGATAACGTAAATGTGAATAATGCTGTGGAGAGGGCTCATTTATTGGATGACATAATTGAAAATATGGAACTTTTTGGATTGGATTATTATCAAAAGAAAACGTTAACTGTTGCATTGAAAAAATCGCACAAACTTTATCCCAAGCTCAGTTCAGATAAAGAATAGTTTATTACCTTTCCTCTACTTTCCATTCCTCATAGTATTTCAGCTGGGATGGCTTTAGAGATGGAGAAATCATTTGAAGAGCCTTTTCAAAATCTTCCACCCTTATAGAGCCTTTTTCATCATTATTCGATAATATTGTTCTTGAGAGAGCATTCAAACCAGCTCTTTGACAAATATTTGAAATATCAGCACCTGAATAGAATTTTTCAGTATTTTCCACAAAATTTCCTATTCTTTCAATTACATCACTATCCACTCTCATACCCTTAATGGACATTTCAAAAATAGACTTTCTAGCTTCTCTATCTGGAGGACCAACATAGAGTGTATGCTCAATTCTTCCAGTTCTTAGTACAGTTGGATCTAATTTATGTGGTACGTTTGTGGCTGCAATCACAATAACACAACCTTTCGATTGACTTGAATTATCATTTGAAAATTCTGCACTTTCCAAAGAGTCTAGCTCCAAAATTAGTTGAGAAATTAAACGTTGTTCTCCACTAGAGGAATCCATTCTGTCACCAAAAATGGCTTGAATTTCATCAAAGAAAATGACACAAGGACTTGCCAATTTGGCTCTCCTAAAAACTTCTGCTAGGGTTTTCTCAGATTCACCAACTTCTGCTTTGATAAGATCTGGAATATTTATGGAAATGAAGTTAGAACTAGATGCCGTGGCAACAGCTTTTGCAATTCTGATGAAATAAGAATAATTCAAACAAAAATCAATAGTACTTACAAAGTCTTACCATTACCTGGTGGTCCATAGAGCAGCAGACCAGTAGGTGGCTTAATTCCCATTCTTATGTATGACTCGAAATGTTTTAGTGGCCAAACAATCATCTCATTCAGTTTTTTCTTCACCTCATAAAGACCACCAATATCTTCCCAATTAACCTTTGGTATTTGAGGAATGGTGAGAGTTTGCGAAGCTTGTCTGATTGAATACGGTTCAATTTCTTTCAATTCCTCCATAATTTCAACTCTTTGTATTGACAATTTATCACCTCCACTCTTCAGACGATTAATATTGGCTCTATGTACGCATTTAGCACAAACCATAGCAATGTCTGCTTGTACCATACCATGGAAATGGTTGTAGCTGATATCCTTCAAGCAACCATCTACGTCTCCATAAGTTTTTGAATCAGCTTCACTCATTTGAATGGTGATTGGTTTGGTATTAAGTAATAATGATTTAAATATTTCGAAACGTTCATCATTACTTGGAACATCAATGGTAATATGCTCTTCAAACTTTTGTTTTACAAATGAATCTAATCTATCCGCATGACTTGTAATACCAATCAAACAAATAGGATATCGTGACATTTCCAAATTATGGAACACTGAAACAAGTTGGTTAATTAACAATAAGTCTTTTGATTCTTCATCATCTGGAAACAGAATATCAATCTCATCAATTACAACTATTAATTATTTTAGGTTTTCAGTAGAAATATTATAGCACTTACACAAACATGGGTAGAGGCTTTCAGCTTCTTTCATTTGGGTTTCTAAATTGAAAACTCCTTCCTCCTCTTGATATATTTTCTCGTAGAGAGATGATGGAGAAAGTTTCTTAATATTAACATTCAAGTCTTTAGCAATATTGAAAATGAGTGAACTCTTTCCATTTCCTCCAGCTCCACTGATTAGAAAACTCCTAATTGGATTAATTCCAGCTAATCCACTAACTGAATGTTTAATGATGGAAAGTATGGTATTATACTGCTCTCCTTTCCAATAATTATTTTCTTTCAAACTCTCAGTATTCAGTTTATCAAAATCAAATATTATTCTCGTATTTTTAATTGAAATCCTTCCCCATTCATTGGATTCTGATTTATAATATTTAAAGAATATTTTAAAGTGGATGAAATCTGTTGTGTCAGGGTTGAAAACATCAATTGGTATAGAAATTATTGATGCATTCTTTACAAAACACATTTGTGTTAAAAATTCTTTGACGTCTGTCTTGTTAAATCCACAAATTCATAGAATACCTACAATTTTTGTTCAAATTGACAATTTTCTCAGATCCTCCTTCAAAATGAGGTGTCAAAATGATCCTCTGAATTTTATCAATTTCACTCTTTAATCCAATTTTAACAATTTCCAACTTGGTTCCTTCAGTAAATTTAAACTTCCTCATTGCAATTTCATTCATATATAATTCCTTGTCCACACTCTCGGATTTAAAATTCGATTTCAAAAGACCCAATGATGGATCAATATATAACTTGAACACCAATTCTTCCTTTTCATCATCATGATTAATTTCTTTAATTTTAATAAATAATTGTTTGTGATGGTGCACATTTTGTGCTGGTGATTCAGATGATGATTTGGAAAATATATTCAAAATTCTGGCAACAGCAGGAGAGATGATGACTGTGAAAATATCGGATACTTTGTGTTTTCCAACCAATTCTCTTTTTCGTTTTGTTAATTGAGAGGGATAGTATCGGAGTGAATAGCTTTCTTGTTGCATTTTTTTGATACAAACAAAAAGTGAATTATTCACTAAAACAATGAATTTGCTATATTCACTTTATTAAATTGAGAATATTTTGAAACAAATTATTGAAGAACAAAAATTGAACTTTGAAATCAAATAAATGATTGTAAAAAAATGTCTTTACTTGAATTACCAACCGAGTTGTTGATTCACATTATAAACTTTCTTCTTCCAATGCCATCTGCTAGTTTTCCCTATTTATTAATGAAAAATTCTATTAAACAAATGGCAATATTGCAGTCAGTGAATTCAAAGATTCTTTCGGAACGAATTTCTGATTTCACAAATGAATTTTGGTGGAATTTGATAGAATGTGAATGTGGAATCCGATTGGATGTACAAAAAGAAAAACAATTACTAATCAATAACAAACAAATGAAGAGGAAATGTTTACTTTTTCTTAGGATTCGACAGTTGGCAAGATTAAAAAAGAAAGCACAAGTTACCAAGGAATTGGATATTCACAACAGAAAACAAGATATTCTCATTCTTGTATTTGGAAATGGTTTGTAATCATATGTGTATTCATAAATTCTCAAAAAAACAAATAGATGGAGCAAGTGGACAATCAAATATGGTTGAAAATTATATTTACAATAATTTCCAAATGTCGTATGATCCCACAGTGGAAGATACGTTCATAAAAATAGTGGAAATGGATAGTGTAAAGTATGTGTTAGAGATTGTTGATTTAGGTAGGTGGAATAAATTATTTCGATAAACATCTGATTTATTAAGCAACTTCTGGATCTTTGAGGGACTTGCAGAATGCTCAGAATGAAATTCGATCAACAAATTCTTTCATTCTCCTTTCAAGCTTGAGTTTGGACATTCAGCAGTGTGATTCAGATTATAAAAAGTGGATGGAGCAGATCAAGTCAACCAAGCAAAACATATCTGCTTGTCCCTTAATAGTACTCATTAAGAACGAGGCCAACGTTGAACAAAAAAGTACAATATCACAATGGGTTAATTTCTTTAGTCCACTTTTTCAATCTCTTTCAATGAATAATTATTGTTTCATGGAAATGAAAACAAGAAAAGATGTTCCACTTGTGTTTTTAGAGTGTGCCAGAAGAGTTATCAATGCTCGGGATTTTGATTTGCCATCGGTCATACAAGAATTGAAAGATGTTATCAAGAATGATTCTCTACTTTTAAACCCATCTACCAATAAGTCACGATGTGTACTAAATTGAAAATAGTATTCAAGGTAAAAAACTAAAATTTACTCATGTTTTGTCTTCTTTTGTCGTGGTGCCAAATCAACTTCATCATCTTCGGCAGGTATTGAGGCAATTTGTTCAGGAGTGAGTTCTTTAGATAAATCTTCATTGTCATTGAAATGGAGAGCCTTGTGTAAATCGTCGAAGCCTTTACATTTGGCAAGTCGTTCGTATAATTTGGTTTTGGCATGAGTTTCAAACATTCTCTTCAGAATATATTTGGAAAGCCCAGAGTGATAATTATACTTGATCAATTCGTCCAAAAGTTCTTTTGCAACAACCAATTTATCCAATAAAACTTTTTCCTTTCTGAAAATACTCAAATTCCACATAGCTCCTCTTGCTGTTCAATTAAGTGAAAATTTTTGAATTAATTATTTAAATGAAACGCAGACACTTACCAATCATGACAGAGGAACACCCTGTTAAATCCTTAATTCGGTCAATATCTTCTGGTTTAAAAACATCACCATTGGCAATGATTGGAACTTTGGTAATCTTTGAAACTGGATCTACTAAATGGGAATGGGCTTTTTCTCTTGGTCTTTGTGGAATATATCTGGCATGAACACAAATGGCTGTGACACCAGTAGCTTGTAATTTTTCGTATAATTCTATAGTATTTTCGGTTGTATCTAAGAGTCTGATTTTGCATGTCACAGGTTTTCCGTGCTTTTCTTGAATTCCCTTTACAAGAGCTCTCAAAATTGCAAATGCATTTTCTTGATTTTCTGGTCGTAACAATGCAGAACCCATTCCTCCTTTAACTGAAAATTTCTTTGGACATCCCATATTTACATCAATAGCATCATAACCATCTATCATCAATTCAGCAACTTGTAAAGCAAGCTCTGGAGATGAAGTACCAAGTTGAAGGACTGTTGGCACTTTTTGTGACGCAGTCGGAGAGTCACTTTCTTTATCTACAACTTCCACTTGATAAACAATATTTCCATCATGACCAATGTAATCTATGGTTTTCAATTTTTCATTATATACAGGTTTACATTTAATAAGTTTCTTATCCACTAATTCCTCAGAGTAGACAATATCTGCACCAAAACGAGCAGCAAGTCTACGGAATGGAAGACCATTCACTCTTACCATAGGTGCTAGAATTACTTTGTTTGTGTAATCGATAGGAATGACTGGTCTTTTCGGAATGTTACTATTTGTTGTGGTTGTTGCCTCTGTTGCAACAGATGATGCTTGTTGTTCCGATAACATGATGTTATTATTATTCAAAGTAGTGGTCACTGAAAACTTTCTTCCAACAGAATCAACAGAATGAAGATTAAAAGGAAGAGCAGCAAAACCCAACTTGTTATTGGTGGTGAGAATTTTTTTAGGGTGGAAGTGCTTGGAGAGGATGCTCTTCATTTTTTGGATTGCACTTCAAGTTTTTCATGGTAACACAAAAACCTTCATCTGTTTAATTCAGTATTGAATAATAATGTTCGATATTTTCAACATTGGAAGGTGCAACACACAAGTGAACAGTTCAAACTTGTTATGATTATTGTTGAATAGAATGGACGACGCACTGAAGGGAGTGAATTAAAGTACTGACATACAACCACCTATATCAACTTACAAACTACAATTAGGCGGGAAGCCGGGAAGGAAAAAACAACAAACAAAAAAAATGCCTCTCAGTTTTAATGATCCTCGAGTTGAAGTCATCAAAGACTGGATTAAGCTCGCGTTCTCATCCACACTCTCTCAAATAAAGAACACAATAGACGTGCTTCATATGGATGATTGCGTTTCGAACTTTCTTGATGGAAATGAAACGTTTTTAGAAATTTGTCTTTTAGAAAATAATAAGGTTTGTATAGTACAATAGTTATTTTGTAGTGAGATGATACTAATGTTGTATAGTTGAAAATTTCTAATGCAGCAACTGGAGTACAATACATCAATGAAATTCACTTCATCAAGAGAAATGAATATCCGATTCAATCAGTTGAGGAAATGAAGATGGATAGCAAGGAAAATACAATTAAAGTAGGATCACTTACAAATAATGATTTATCTGCAGGAGTAGACCTTCTTAAAATGTTGCAAAAAGTTTATGGTCCACTTCTCTCAGGAAATTCAAAAATTAGTAACCCAACAATTCAAAATTTAATGAACCAATTAGAAATGGGACTTCAATCACTTGTACAGAAACAAACTAATGAGAGGATTAAAGAATCAGAAGATTCTGAACAATATTTTTTCCTTACACCTCAAGAAGAATTTCAATACTGGAGCGACACTAGTTCAAGAAGTGAACAGGCCCAACAAATTCATGATATTCTAGACCAAAAGAACCTTCTATCAGATTTTTCAAGTCTTCATCAAAAAAATTTAGATGATTTGATTGGAGAGTATGGTTTAATTGACAAGGTAAAGGATGCTGTGGATTCGATATGGGTAGAGGTTTTGGATCCTAAACCATATCCTGAAGGCAGAATGAAACGTTTGTTGGATGTAATTGGAGGTTCTATCGGAAGGTTTATTCAAATGAAAATCGGTCAAGTTGATATTTGGCGAGATGATTACCTTTCCATAAAGAAAAAGTTGGACTCTGGTATTGAAATTTGTTATCACTGGTTAAAAACAGTAGAGGAATTAATTACAATATGGCAAAACGAAGGAAGTCATAGATGGAAATCAGGAAATACAAAAGATATATTTATTCAACAATTACTACAAAGATTAGAAGAAATTGAACGTATTAGAAGTAGCTACGAACAATTAGCAAATAATTTATCAGCAGAAGAATGTGCTAGAATTGATTGTTTCTCTCCATTTTCAGGTTTAAATCCAGTTTTTATTACTCCATATTCTGAACAATCTTGGAAATCTGGTGTTGTTAGATTTGAAGAAATAATTGAACCTCTTGAAAAGAGAATTTCCGAAAAGTTAAGAACCAGACTTTCAGCTCTTTCATCAAAACCATTACTATTGTTATTGGAATTTGATAAGAATAGAGATTTAATTAGAAGAGACAATGTTAAGAAAGAATTAACTCAAGAAAGAGCTACATTACTAGGACAACTCAGAGCTCACGTACAAACACTCAAAGCAGATTTGGATAACCAAAAATATGAAAGTGGAACAAACTCTGATATTGTTAGAAGGATTGTTTCTGTAAAACAAATTGAAGAAAAAATCAAATCTACAATCATTACTGCAGCAACATTTTTGGATGATTTACCTGAATCCACAAAATTACAAGAAATTTGTAATTCCATCCAAAATGAAGTTGAAACTTTTATTAATTCAGAAAAGTCTAAATGGGAAAAAGAAGTTGAAAGAGCAAAGGATGATCTTTCACTGAATGGATCAATGATTAGCCTAGATAGAAATAAGAAAATGGTTGTAAATTATAACGAACGTCTTATTTCACTATTAAGAGAAGTAAGACAATTATCAGTTCTGGGATTCCAGTTATCTTCAAGTGTATTGAAGTTAGCAGAGGAAGCAAAGGACTTTTATACTCAAGCAATTGCTTTAAAACAAATCGCCAATTTTTATAACAATGTCCATACACAAGTTATTAAGAGTCAATCTTCAATGCTTATTGATGCTGCCTCAAATTTTGAAAGAGTTATTTTTGAATTCCAAAAAGAGGATAAATCATGGAGCAAGGCTAATGGTGAAAAATATATTGCAAAATTGAAGAGTGCTGCAGAACAATTCACTACAGAAAATAGAAAATTGAGAAAGTATCACATTCTTATTGGTGATAAAGTTGCTCAATTGATGAATATTGATTTATTAAGAGAAAAAGAATCTTGGGTTGGAAAAGTTAATGAAATTACCAAAATATTTTCATTTTTGAGAACCCAAAACTATACCAATATGGACAGCTGGAAAGTTCACTGGGATTATAATATATACAAATCTCTAGATTACCAATATAAAGTTGGTCTTGAAACCTTGAATGAACAATTGCCAGAAATCAAATGCGAGTTAGTTTTCAAGGATAAGAGAGTTCAATTTTCTCCTGCTTTTGAAAAAATCAAACAAACATACTACGAGAAAATGAGAGATTTTATTGCCTTCCCAGTAATATTTAGAGGCCTAAGCGAGATTGATATTTTCAAAAATATCACCTATACTAACAATGAAGGAATCAAAACAGTTTACCATAAGGCAACAATTTTATTCACTAGGTTGGCAAAGGTAAAGAAACGTTTTGCTGACTATGTTATTTTGGGAATGGTAGATAACGAACTTGAAGAAATTGTTTCACAAACTTTGAATGATACCAATCAATGGGAAGCAAACTTTAGAATGATAAAGGAAAAGGGTAAGGAAATTGAAAGACTTGAAAATGTTATCAAGATTGATTGTATTTCTGTATCAACAGATACTATCAAAGATACCATTCAAGATCAATTACAAAAACTAGGTGATTTACTTGTAAAGACTTTGAGAGCTAAAACTCAAAAACATCTTGATGTTATTGAGCAGTTTATTGTTCAATCATTGGCAAGCTTGTTGAAGGATCCTCAAAGTATGGATGAAATAGGTAAATCACATGCATACTGTAGAAAACTAAGTGAGGAAAAGTCTGTTTTCTATGCAGAGTTTGATAACTTTGAAAAGAAGAATAGATTATTGAGAAGTGTTGCTGGTGTTGCAATTGATGGTTCCTCTATTAAAGAAAAATGGAATGATTTCGATGATACATTACAGGCACACGAACTCTACTTGAAAGATAAGACCAATAACCTTCAAAAGGAAGTGGAGGCAAAACTTATCAATTTCAAGGGAGAACTGGCCAAGTTTGCAAGCAAATGGCACGAGTTGAAACCTAAGGATAATAGCTTTGTTGATGCTGAAAGTTCAAAGAAGCAAATTGCCTTCATTAAAGAAAAGAGAGAATCATTCCAAGAATTACGAAAGAGAGGTGATGAAATCTTAACAGAATGTTCATACTTTGGTGTAATTACACAACCACCAAAGGAATTGACAGAAATTGATGAAGATATTGGTAGATATGAAAAGATTTGGGGTATTTATGAAAAATTCCTAAATGACTTGGAAAAGTTGACATCACAAGAATGGCTTGTTTTCAAAAAGCAAATATTTTCATTCGAAGATTTTGTTATGGAATGGATTTCTGAATTGAAGGAAAAGGACAAGAATAGTATTACTTTATACATTAGAGAGGAGATTGAAAAGTACAACCAATTCAAGGATTACTTAAAGTTCATTACTGGTGATGGTTGGCAAGCTGAACATTGGGATAGCTTCTTCAGATTGATTGGTTTAGAAAAAGTTACAGTAGAAGATTTAAAGTTTGGTCATTTACTACCAAGATCTGCAATTATTATTGAGAAAATTAATAGTATCAAGGAATTGAGTTCTAGAGCTACAGGTGAACAACAAATCAGAGACGCCCTCAATGAACTCAAAGCGTGGGGTCTTTCTACAGAGTTTTCTACTTTCGAATACAAGGGTAACAACAAAGTACTTCAACTCATTAAGGAGTGGAAGGATCTTTTGACTCAAATTGGTGATAACCAATCACTTGCTCAATCTATCAAGGATTCACAATGGGCAGAACCATTCATTGAAGAAATTAAGTCATGGGAACTCAAGCTTACCAATTTGGCTGAATATTTGGATTATTTAATGGCCATCCAAAGAAAGTGGTTATATCTAGAACCTATTTTCTCTAGAGGTTCACTTCCTTCGGAACAACAAAGATTCAATCGTTTAGATAAGGACTTTATTGATATTATTACCAATATCAATGATAAAGGAGGTATTGGTAAACGTGTAGTTATGTTGGATAGAATTATTGGCTTGAAAGATAGATTGAAGGGTATTTCTGATGGACTTGATGTTTGTCAAAAGGCTCTTAACAAGTTCTTGGAAGAAAAGAGAAGCGCATATCCAAGATTCTATTTTATTGGTGATTCTGATTTGTTAGAAATTCTTGGTCAATCACAAAACCCAACAGTTATCCAAACTCACCTTAAGAAATTGTATGCAGGTATTTACAAAGTCCAATTCAATAAGGAACAAGATACAATTATTGCCATGTGCAGCAGTAAGGGTGAAGTTGTACAACTTAAACAACCTGTGAAGATAACTGACAAGGTAGAGCAATGGTTAGCCAACCTAGATCAACAAATGATCTTAACCTTACAACAACTTTTATTAGAATGTGATAAGTCAAAGGAATTCGATATGGATGCTTTCCCATCCCAAATTCTTTGCTTGCAAGAAAGTGTGAGCTTTACAAGAAAATGTGAACTTGCTATTCAAAACAATGCTTTACCACAACTTTTGAACAGTGTCAAGTCTCAATTAAGTCAATTTACATCCATCAATGCTAAAGATGACGAAGTTGTTTCTATGAAAGTTAAAGCGCTTATTCTTGATATTATCCACAATATTGATGTTGTTCAATGTCTTATTGATGGAAACGTTTCTTCTATTCAACATTGGTTATGGCAAAAGCAACTTAGATTTTATATTGAAAATGGTAAATGTGTAATCAAGATGAGTAATGCCAAGTTTGATTATACTTATGAATATCAAGGAAATGTTTCTAAACTTGTACACACACCATTAACAGATAAGTGTTATTTGACTTTAACACAAGGTATGCTTTTAGGTTATGGTGGTAATCCTTATGGACCTGCTGGTACAGGTAAAACTGAAAGTGTTAAAGCGCTTGGACATCTTTTTGGTAGACAAGTATTGGTTTTCAACTGTGATGAAGGTATTGACTTTAACAGTATGGGTAGAATTTTCATAGGTCTTGTAAAGTGTGGTGCTTGGGGTTGTTTTGACGAATTCAACAGATTGAAACCAGATCAATTGTCAGCTATTTCACAACAAATTCAAACTATCCAAGTTGCCATTAAAGAAAAATCAGCAAACCCAATAGAAATTCTTGGAAGCAAAGTTAAAGTAGATTTGAATGCTGGTATTTTCGTTACCCTCAACCCTGCAGGTAAGGGTTATGGTGGTAGATCTCAACTTCCAGACAACTTGAAACAATTGTTCAGAGCTGTAGCAATGGCTGCTCCAGATAATGAATTGATTGCTGAGGTAATCTTGCTTTCAGAAGGTTTTGAACATGCCAAGTTTTTGGGTAAAAAGATTGTCAGTGTATTCCAACTTAGCAAACAATTATTGAGTTCACAACAACACTACGATTGGGGCTTGCGTTCTCTCAAGACAATTCTTAACATTGGTGGATCTCAAATTAGACAATCTAAAAAACATGGAGCTTCCCTTTCCAAGGAAGCAGAAGCTCAAATCGTTATTAAGGCTCTTCGTGTTAACACTCTATCAAAACTCACTCATAAGGATGCTGTTCTATTCAATGGAATTATCAAGGATGTATTCCCTGGTATTGATGCTCCTGATATTTCTTACATTGAATTGGAAAGAGCTATCAAGGAAGTAATGACAGAGTTGGGATTGATACCGATTCCAAATATGATCAAGAAAATTGTTCAATTCTATGAAGCATGCAAACAAAGAATGGGTGTAGTACTTGTTGGTCCTAGTGGTTCTGGTAAGACAACTATCTGGCATGTTCTTTCAGAAGCCCTTAAGAAAATTAATCAAAAGCTCAAGAGTTATGTTGTAAATCCAAAGGCAATGCCAAGACACCAACTTTTGGGTCACATGGACATGGATACTAGAGAATGGTTTGAAGGCATTATTACAGCTAACTCTCGTATTATTTTGAAGGAAGAGCCAGATGTCATGTCTTGGATGGTTTGTGATGGTGATATTGATCCAGAATGGGTTGAATCATTGAATTCTGTTCTTGATGATAACCACTTGCTTACAATGCCAACAGGTGAAAGAATTCAATTCGGTTCAAATGTTAACTTTATTTTCGAAACTCACAGCCTCAAGTTTGCTTCTCCAGCTACTGTCAGTAGAATGGGTGTTATCTTCTTGTCAGATAATGATGTTGATGTAAAGAGCTTTGTACATGCATGGATGAATAGACATGAAGATTTAACTGATAATTTAAAGTCACTGGTTGACAACTATTTCTACCAAGCTTTAGATGCTGTTCTCGCTGTTGATCAAAGTGAGTTTGTTATTGAGTCTACTAGTATGGGTATTATAATGAATGGTTTATCACATATAACTCCTGATATTTCTACAAAGGGAGAATTTGCTAATTCATTGGTTAAAGGTTTGGGATCATCCTTAAATATCAAGGCAAGAGAAAAGCTTGCAAAGGATATCTATACACTTTGTTCTGAAAGTTCACTCGATTTGAGAAGACCTCTTGATTATTACTACTCTAAACATGATTCCTGTTATACCCAATACTCTTTCACTGATTCTGAAGAAATTACATATGAAAGTCTCCAAAATAGTCCTATGATTAGAACTGTAGATATTCAAAGAACAACAGATATTATTTATCCTTGGTTACACAATATGGAACCTTTCATTCTTGCTGGTCCTGAAGGTGCAGGTAAAGGTATGCTCTTGGAAAATCTTTTCCTCGACTTGCACTCTGTTCAAATTGCCAGAATCCACTGTAATTCTCAAACTAATGAGAGCCATGTTATTCAAAAATTGAATCAAACTTGTGCTGTATTCACTACAAACACTGGTCGTGTTCTTAGACCAAGAGAAGGAGAAAGACTCATTTTGTTCTTGAAGGATATTAACTTGCCTTGTCCAGATAAGTATGGTACAACCCAATTAATTTCCTTCCTACAACAACTTATCACATACAATGGCTATTATGATGATGAACTAAAGTGGGTAGGTTTAGAAAGAATTCAAATTGTTTGCTCTATGAATCCTGCCACAACTGTTGGTAGATATGAGCTTACAACCAGATTTACATCTATTGTAAGAATTGCTTACATGTCATACACAGACAAGCAACAATTGAAACAAATCGTATTTACTTATCTCAAATGTGCTCTATCTAAAGAATTTTCAGGACACGCTGTTTGGAAGCAAACACAAAATATTGATTTGTTGACTGAAGTTATGATTGATTTGTATGATAGTGTTTCTAAGAAGTTTACTGTAGATGAATATGCTCATTACCAATTCACTCCAAGAGATCTCACTAGATGGATTCTTGGTTTATTGAGCTTTACTATTCCTGCTTCTAGTAATAGATGCACAGAACTTCTAGATGCTTGGACTTATGAAGCAAGAAGAATCTTTAGAGATAAACTTGTAAAGGATATTACAGCCTTTGATAATATGGAAGCTGCTATTCATATGAAGTTAGAATCTATTGGATACTCACCTAAGATGCTTGGTAAAATTCTCTTCACTACTTTGGCATCCAGTGACAAGAAGCGTATGCTTTGTCCTGCCAAGACACTTGAATTTGGTAACTATTTGGGCTACTCTGGAACTGCTAAGAGAAGTAATCTTAAAAAGACTGCTCTACAAAGCTTTGAAAGAGAAAACAGACCATTGCGTTTGTTCTTTATTCCTGAAATTGTTGAATATGTAGCCATGATAGATAGAGTTCTCTGTAAAGATGGAAATTCTTTACTACTCGTAACCAAACAAGGCATTGGTAGTAGTGATATGGTTGCCCTCGTTTGTCACCTTCTCAAGTTTGAGCTATTCATTCCAAAGATGGTTGTTGGCTACTCTAGCAAGCATTTCAAGAATGATGTTAAAGCTGTTATTCAAAAAGCTGCACAAAACGAAAAAGTTTGTCTTATCCTTGAAGACCACCACATGACTGACGTTTCACTTTTGGAATATGTTAATAGTCTTCTCAGTTCTGGTGAAATTCCAGGTCTCTTTACCAAGGAAGAATTAGAAATGATTCTCTCTTCTATCAAAGATGAAAGTTCAAGAGAAGGAAATCAAAGTATGAGTCCTAATGCTATCTTCATCAAACGTGTAGTTAACAACATGAGAATAGTTTTATTGATGGATCCTGATAATAGTAACTTTGATATGAAATGTAGATCAAATCCTGCCATCTTTACAAAATGTTCAATCATTTGGAAGGATAATTGGTCCGCAGAAGGAATTCAACAAATTCCAAAGATGATTATAGATGAAAATGACTTGAAGACCCTATCTCTTAAACCAGATGAATTCATGCAATTGTTCGTTAATATTCACGATACTTGTACTGAAAGAAAAGCAACCCCTCTCCATTTTATTAACTTTATTGATACATTCAATAAGACTTTACAAAAGAAGAGATCTGTTAAGCAAGAACAACAAGAGCACTTGAACAAGGGTTTATCAAAGTTGAAGGAAGCATCTAAGAGTGTTGATGAATTGTCTAAGAAAGCTGAAGTACAAAAAATACAACTCAATGAAAAGCAAGAACAAAAGAAGATTGCCCTTACAGAAATTCAAAAGAGTATGCAAGAATCAGTCAAGGAACAAAATGATATTGAAAAGCTAAAGGAGCAAGTCAAGGTAGAAGATGTCAAGCTCAACGAAAAGAAGAGTTTCATCAATGGAAAACTTTCAAGTATTGAACCTCTTTTGGAGAGTGCCAAACAAGCTGTCGGTGCATTAACACCAAAAGAAATATCTGAAATTAAGAGTTTACAACAACCTCCAATTATTATCAGACAAATTTTGGAAGGTGTAGTTAGATTGATGGGACAAAAGGATTGGAATTCTTGGAAGGGTATCCAAAACTTCTTGAATCGTATGGGTGTTAAGGATCAAATTATGAACTTTGATGCATCAACTGTAGATAAAAAGGTACTTGATGATATCAAGAAATATCTTGCCGGTGAAGGTGCAGAATCATTCCAACCTGAAGTTGCTGCCAGAAGTAGCAAGTCAGCTTTACCTCTCGCAAAATGGGTTACTGCCAACGTTGAATATGCTGAAGTCCTCCAACAAGTTGGTCCACTTAAAAGAGAAATGGAAATTTTACTTAAATCTCAAGAAGTATTGAACAATCAATTGGCTCAATGCGAGAGTAAACTTAATACCCTCAATGAGAAGGTCAAATCTTTGCAAGATGAATACGAACAAAAGACACAAGAAGCTGAATCCCTCAAGTTTGGACTCCAACAAGCCGAAAAGACACTTTCATCAGCTAAGAGTTTGATTGGAAAACTTGGAGGTGAAAAAGAAAGATGGGAACAACAACTTGATGCATTGGCAAAAGAAATGAAAGATATGCCATACCAAGCATTATTAGCTTCATCATTTATGACTTACCTTCCTGATGCCCCAGAAAATGTTAGAAAGGAATATATTGAAAAATGGAAGATTATTGCTAATATGAAGTCATTTGACTTCCGTTCATTCATGAGTACTGAAAGTGAAATGCTCCAATACAAAGGTGAAGGACTTCCTGGTGATGAACTTTCAACAGAAAATGCTATTGTTATTTTAGAAAGTATTAAGCATCCACTTATCATTGATCCATCCAGAAGAGCTGTTGAATGGTTAAAGACTCACTTGATGAATAAGAGCGTAGAATGTACAACTTCCCATGATACCAAGTTTAGTACAACTTTAGAATTGGCAGTGAGATTTGGTAAGACATTAATTGTTGAAGAAGTTGATCAAGTCGATCCAATCCTCTATCCACTTTTGAGAAATGAAATTATTGTACAAGGTACTAGAAAATCCGTAGTGGTAGGAGAAAAGACTGTTGATTACAGCGAAGATTTCAAGATTTATCTTGTAACAAGAAATCCAAATATTTCCCTTACACCTGATGCTTCTCCTCTTGTTACTGTTGTCAACTTTACTGTAACAAAATCTGGTCTAGAAGGACAATTATTGAGTCAAACCTTACAACATGAAAACCCAGAAATCGAACAAAAGAAGAGTATGTTGTTGAAGAAGGAAGAAGAAAACAAGATTCAACTTAGTGATTTAGAAAAGCAACTCTTGAATGAATTAGCATCATCCAAAGGAAATCTACTTGAGAATGAATCTCTTATCACTAAATTGGCTGAAATTAAGAAGAAGAGTCAATCTATTGTTAGCAGTTTAGAAGAATCTAGTAAGACTATGAAGGAATTAGAAACAAAGAGAGATCAATATCGTCCATTTGCTGAAATGGGTAGCAACCTTTTCTTTATCATTTCTGATATGAAGAACATTAATAGAATGTACCAATTCAGTCTCTCTTCATTCATCAAGCTTTTCGATCAAGCTTTAACTTCAAGATTAGACAAGGCATCTGATGTTAATTTGAGAATTACCCTATTGAAACAAGAATTGAGTAAGATTGCCTTTACCTACATTACTAGATCTTTATTCAAGGAGGATAGACTTTTATTTGGTATGCATATGGTTCGTGGTCTATTCCCATCAATGTTCAATCAACAACAATGGAACTTCTTTATTGGTAATGTTTTGAAAGAAGCACCTACAGGAACACAAACTCCAAATTGGATTCCTCAAGATAGAGTCAAGACATTCCAACTTCTTTCAGCATGCCTTCCTGAAACCGTTAGCAAGCTTCAATTTGGTAACAGTGAGAAGTGGAAACATTGGTTAACTTCAAAGGAAGATGCTGTTTCATCATTCCCAGTACCTGATAATTCCATCAGCTATGCTGAAAAGGTTCTTGTTATCAAAACTTTGAAACCTGATCAATTGTTTGTTGTTATCACAGATTTGGTCACAAAGACTTTGGATATCAAGTCATTGTCAACCTCATTAAAACTTGCCAATATCCACAAGCAAGAAAGTAATTGTGCCGAACCTATTTTACTTATTACTACTGCTGGTGCTGATCCTTCACAAGAATTGAGACAAATGGCTCTTGATGTTGCTGGGGAAGCCAACTTTATTGAATTGGCTATGGGTCAAGGTCAAACAGAAGAGGCTATCCAACTCCTTAGAAAATGTACAAGAGAAGGAAAATGGTTGTTCTTGAAGAATCTTCACTTGGTAGTTTCTTGGCTTCCAACTTTGGAGAAAGAAATTGCTGTCCTTTCTGATGTAAATGAAGGATTTAGATTATGGTTGACCACCGAGACACATGATGAATTCCCAATCATTTTACTCCAACAAAGCTTGAAATTAACATTTGAATCTCCTCCAGGAATCAAGCAAAATATGCTCAGAACCTTTGAATCACAAAATGTTACTGAATTCAAGGCATACGGAAAGAATCGTATGAGATTGTCTCTCCTTTTGGCTTGGTTCCACTCTGTTGTACAAGAGAGAAGAACATATATCCCTCAAGGTTGGTCTAAATTCTACGAATTCTCTTCTTCAGATTTCAGAGCTGCCTCAGACATTATTGGAGCTGCAATTGAGAACGAAAATCCAGAATGGAATACTATTCTTGGACTTTTAGAAAATGCCATTTATGGTGGTAGAATTGATAATAAGTACGATGCCAAGATCTTGAGAGCTTACCTCACCAAGTACTTTAATCCAAATGTTCTTAATAATAAGGAATCTCTTTACACAAAGGGTTTATTCCTTCCTGATAATAATTCATATGAAGAATATATGAGATTTATTGAAAGATTACCAGATATTGATCAACCTGTTGTATTTGGTCTTCCACCTAATGCTGATAGAGTTGTTCAAGTTTACAGAGGTAACAAATTAATAGAAAAACTCAAACATATTCATTCTATGAACCAATCACATCACTCCTTCAATAAGGAAGAATGGACTTCAAAATTAGTACCTATTGTACAATTGTGGAATGGACTGGTAAACCCTAACAGATCCGTATTACTTCAAACTAAGAGAAATAATGAAGTGATTAATGATCCAGTTGACTCATTTATTACTTTAGAAATGGATAATTCTCTTGATTTGATCAAATTTATTGATTCTGAAGTTCAAAAGATTAGTGAAGTAATCAAGGGAGTTTCCTTGATTGATGCTATTATCCATTCCAATGGTCTTTCTCTCATGGGTGGTTCAATTCCTGAAAGATGGCAACTTAAATGGGAAAATGGTCCTGGTGACAATATTACTGTTTGGTTGAACGAAATTGTCTCAAAGACCCTCAAGTTGCATGAATGTTGTACACTCGTTTCCCAAGGTAAACTATTCTCCAAGCCTCTCGAGTTGAATACACTATTCAATCCTCACATCTTCTTCAATGCTCTCAAACAACAAACAGCTAGAAAATCTGGACTTCAACTTGATGACTTAACTGTATTGACTGCCTCTTGGGGTAATAAGAATATTTCTGGTGTTTCACTCAAAGTTGCTATCAAGGGTATTGGTATTCAAGGTAGTGAATTTGATGGTACACTTACCAGCATTTCATCTGATTCATCACCAGCACTTATTGAATTACCACCATGTGAAGTTTACTGGCTCACAGAAAAACAAGTGGAAGATTTGAAGCAAAAGAAAGAATTCCCACAAGTTACTCTGCCACTTCCAATCTATTATTCTACCAACAGAGAATTCACAGTTGCTGAATTAACTATGCCATGTAATTCTATTGTAGATGTTGACAAGTTTATTTTAACTGGTACAGCACTCTTTGTTGATACCCAATAAGATTTTGTGTAAATAATAAAAAACAACATTAAATTATTTTAAATTCTTCAACTTCACCAAACCATTTCATCAAAATAATTGAAAAAAAATGTTCATGCTAAGAAAGACAAAACCAACTCACAACGATAGAGGTGAGAGAATTGATGGAGGAAGTGATGATAATCGTTTCGGAAGTAATAGAGGAGGGGGAATTTCATCATGGAAAAGTTCCAACGGAGATGATTCTTATGATAGAAATAATAGGAACAACAACAATAGAGGAGGAGGTAGAAGATCATATAATAACAATGATAGATATGACAATAATAGACAATCATCATATAACAATGATAGATATGATAATAATAGACAATCATATGATAAAAACAACAGATACAATAACAAACAAGATGATAGATATAATAACGATAAAAACCAAGAAGACGAAACAAATAACGAAGATGATCTTGTCACATTCGGAACTGAACTTTCACAGTTGAATATTGCTGAAGTTTTTGATAGTGAAGGAAAGAATCAAATTAGAACTGCAAGAAGTATCTTGTCATATTTTAGAAGAATTGAATCTTTGATGAATAAGGATGATTTCCCAACTAACGAAGATCGTATTCAATTTATTACAAGTGTTTTCAATTATACTATTGAAATGAAGAATTTATTTGAAGGTACTGGTGATGAACAAGAACAAAAGAAGAAGGGAAATTATGCATTAATTGTGTCTTTGAATAATCCTGTTATTGCTAAATGTCTTCAAACAATGGTACCATTAAGCTCTTCAGAGGATTTGAGAGGATTTTTGAATGCTTGTTCGAATCATTTACATATCATTAGTAATGGTAGATTTAGTTCATTCTTAATTCAAGAAGCTTTGAAATATGTTCCAGAAGTTGTTAAAGAAGAATCACATGTCGAAAATTTAATGCAAGATGATGAACTTGATTCAAAGCCAACAATGACTGATATTATAATTGAGGCCTATAACTCATCTATTGAACCAAACTTGTTCGATATGATTTTCCATAAGAATGCTTCATTTGTTGTAAGACAATTACCACTTTGTCTTGGATATATTAAATCCAAGAAGGAACTTGGAAAAACTCTTTTGGATCTTATGGTTGACAAGGTTATTTCATCATGTCCTATTGGTGATATTTTGAATGATAGTATTGCTCTTGGATTTTTAACATCACTTATGGAAAATGTTTCAACATTTATGCAAATGATTGGTAAAACTGATGCAAAACTTCTCTCTAAGATTATCAAATATGCTATTGAACAAACATCAGATGAAGAATTGACAATTTCTTCTGAAACAATTACCAAACTCTTATCTAGTACACAACACAGTCGTATTGTAGAATTAATTATTAGTATTGGAGATGAAGGTATTTTCTCAAATATTGTTGAAAAGATTCTTGCACCTAATGCTGAAAGCTTTGCCACAGATAAGAATAAGTGCTATACAATTGTTAATGCAATTGAAAGAGCAAATAGAGAACAATTTATTTTACTTTTCAATGCTTTGAGAGATTCTATCAAGAAGTGTTTCTCTGAGGGAATTCTCAATGTTATTACTTGTTTGGCTAAGGGTTGTTTAAAGTTCAATACTAAGGAACAAGAATTGATCCAACAATTACTCAAAGGATTGACAAAGGATGGAGAAAAGACAAATGAACAAGCCATTGAAGAATTACTCTATTTGGAAGATAAAACTACATGCAATAGACACGGTTGCAATTTATTATCAACACTTTTCACATTCCAATCCAAGAAAATGTTGAATCCACTTTTGAATATTTTCAAAGAAATGGACGAAGAAAAACTCTTTACATTGTGTACCACAAAGGAAACTAGTATGGTAATTGATTCACTTGTTCAAATGAGTGATGAGTTTATCCAAAAGATCAAACCAAAGCTTGTAGATTTATCTGTAAATGTTTATGGTGCATTCGTTGTGGAAAAGGCCATGCTTGAATGCAAAGACAGTAAATTGCACATGGAAATTGCAACAATTTTGAAAGACGCAGAAACAAAGATTAGATCTAGTAAGCCAGGTTCTGTCCTTTGGAATAAGACCAACTTGTCACAATTCAAGAGTAATCCAAATGATTGGTTACAAAGAAAGGAAGAACAAAGAAGTAAAAAGAAGAAGAATGCCAAGATGATTCAAGAAATGGCAAATGTAAATATTGCCAACAGTTCCTCAAAGAAAAAGAAGCCAAAGAAGGAAAGACCACAAAAGAAAGAACAAGCTCCATCTACCACTGAAAATATCGAGAAAACAGAAGCTGTATCTACAATTGAAACTGCTGAACCTGTAAAGAAGGAAAAGAAACAGAAAGAAAAACCAACAGAAGAGAAAACTGAAAAGAAAGAAAGTAAGAAGAAATCTAATGAGGATCTCAGTCTAGACTTTTTGGAAGTAATTGATGAACCAAAGAAAGATAAGAAGAGAAAGAAGGAATCAGTTGACATGTTAGATTTTGTTGATAACATTTTAGAGTCAAGTCTCAAAAAGAAGAAAAAGTAAACTTTAATAATCGTCATAATCTCTTTCTTGTGTTTTTTGTCTGAGTTTGACTTGATCTCTACCTTTTTGAGTATTACGTTTGGCTGTTTGAATATCTTTAACCTTGGTAAATTGCTTCTTTTTGATATCTCTCTTAACTTGTTCCTTAATGTCCTCAGCAGTAAGAGCCTTCTTCTTTCTCCTTCTTCCTGTTGCTGTTGAAACACTAGTACCAGTAACTACTGAAGCTTGTTCATGATCACTGTCAACTTGTTCTTCTTGATTATTTTCAGTTGTTTCCTCGTTTGTTGTTGTTGATGGTTCTTCTGTTGATTCTGTTGTTTCTTCTTTTCCTTCTTCGTCCTTTTCTTTCAAAATATCATCAAACTCCTTTGCCTTGTCCTTTGTAAAACCACTAGCTTCGACACTAACATCCAAAGAAAATTCCTTTGTAATTTCAGAAAGTTTTGGATGATACCTCGAATATTCTGGATCATCCTTATCAATAACAATACCAAACTTCTTTGAAAAGAATGATGAAATACAGTCCAAATCTCTGTTAAAGTAATAATCTGCGTTTGCGTGTGATGTAGAAACCATTTGAGGGAAGTCAATTACGATAACCTTTTCACTCTTTGGTTTAACCAACAAGTTAAATTCGTTAAAGTCACCATGTACTAAACCATATTGAGCTAATTTAACAAGCAAATCTACACATTGTTGATAAACATACAATGGATGTTTCATCTCTCTAATTTGATACAAAGGATAACCCTTAATATGTTCCATAAGAACACAATGTCTATTGCAGTCAATTGGTTTTGGTACAGGAATACATCCAGTATCATAAATAGCTTTCATAAAAGCAAATTCCTTTAAAGCACTCAATCTACTCATATATAACCAGTTAGTAGGCTTACTTCTCTTTCCTAAATAATCTCTTGTATTCTTAACAGCTCTGAATGATGATCTACCTAATCTGTGGAATTTAATAACAATTTGTTTTGCTTTATGTTCCAAATCATATCCAGCAAATCCATCCTCTTCAAATTCAAAAGCTTCCTCATCTTCATCACTTTCTTCTTCCAAGAATTTTTCTTCCTTATCAAGAACAACTTTAACTTCATCTTCATCTTCTTCATCAACATCCTTTTCAACTTCTTCTCCTTCCTTTACAGGTGAAAGCAACAAGTAAATATCAGATTCTTTACCAACACCAATTTGTCTTCCGAATCCAACAACATGTCCTCTTTTCATAAATGTTTTTAATGATAAAAAGTCATAACCTGGATACGTTAAATGATAACCATCATAATTCTTGGCATCGTGATGAACAAGCCTATATTTTAATAATAAAGATAATACTTTTTGTGTACCTCCGTGTCTGAGTCCTGCAATTCTCTCAATCAATGGTGTTGGTACTAATTCGTGATTTTTCATACCCATTTCAATGGCTGTTAGCACACGGAAATCATCATTGGAGAGGTATCTAAATTTATTAGAATCTATTTTAACCATTTTTTTAAAAACAATCACCAACAACCAACATTCAAATAATTATTGAATTATTTTTATTAACATGATATTAATATCATCACCATCAAACTAGTTTGATGCCATCATCGCATGCACCATGGAGCATAATTTCAATAGAGGTGCATAGAGTGGCACATTGTCAGTAAATGCATTTTGAAATTGATTTTTATTTACACTAGTTCCGATAGAGTTTGTCTTTTGAATTCCTTCCTTCGGTAATAAGAAGATTATTGCTTTGGTTTACTTTCCTCTAAATCAATCTTGATCTTTTTCACTTCTTTACTTCTCGAATATTGAACAGAGAGTGCAAAACCAACAATAGCAACACCCCAAACACCAGCTTGATATTTCCAATTCATTCCTTGTATTTTTTTTGATTGAATTAATTCGTCATATTGAAAGCACCTGTCCCTATTAGAATTCAATCATAAAAGTCATTCAATTTCACCTTCTTACTTCCAAAGTTTGGTGGAATAGATTTGTTTGGAGGAGATGAAGAGCTTTGGAGGTCATCTAGTGAAAAATCAATAATGATATCATCATCTTCTAAATCGTTTGGAGTATTTGAGGAGGAGGCCCATTTTGGTGGTGGAACATCTGAAAATATGAGAGACGGTAAGCTATCGATTCTTCTTGTGGAGCTTACTTCATTATTGGTTGACAATTTCAAAATCTTATCCAAATCCATATGCCCATTTGTTTTGAAAGCATCCTTGCTCTTTTCTTTCATTTCACTTCTGTATTTGGTGATATCAAAGTTATCTGTTTCAGTATACCTCTTAGTATTACTCATACCAGAGGAGGATGTAGTTTGATAATGATCTGGAGTATTATCAACAGCAGAATAATCAGCAATTGGCTCGTAAATATCCTCTCCTCCAAGAGGCACAAAATCGTCCTCTACTATTTCAATTTCCTCTTCAATATTAACTATTTGCTGAGTTTCTTCCTCCTCTTGTTCATCCTTATCAGATAACACAACTTCCTCATCCTCATCGTCACTGTCTATTATTCTCCTCTTTTTAAGTTTTAATCCCTGAATCTTTGGTGATTGGACAATTATCTTTTCTCTGACAACTTGAGGAATAATTTGATTAGGAACCATTCTCATATTTTTCTCAAAGAACTATCATGTTAACACGAGAATACTAGTAATTATTACAAACCTTCACGTCATTATGATATGGTATTTCCTTCAATGCATCAATAAGAACTTTTTTCTGCTTAATGGATTCTTCATAAGCATGTCGTTCTCTACCCTCAGAAAGAAGAGCAACAATGTTACCTTTTCTCTTTCTACCAGTTCTACCAACTCTCTGAATGAGTCTTGTTGGACTTGAAGCAGAATCATCTATAAAATGTCAAACTCTATTTCAATAGAAAACTTACATAAAACAATCAAATCAATTTCTCCAATATCTAAACCCTCTTCACCGATTGGTGTTGATACCAGTACGTTAAAAATACCATCTCTAAAATCGTGAATAATAGATTTTTGCTTCTTTTGGTTAAATCCTTTCTGGGCCCTTCCTTTGCCTTGTCCAATAAATGGAGAAACTTTCAGAATTTCATGTTTTGAAAGAATTTCCACAATAATATCGACAGTTTTTCGGAAAAGTGCAAATACCACTACTTTAGTTTCTTGAGATGCTTTTTGGAAATGTTCCAATATGACTTGTTCCATTTTTTTGAGTTTAGGATGCACATATCCCTGACTAATAATCTTCTCACATGCTTGAAGGATGGTTTTGAAAATTGGTTGTTTGATTATTTGATTTCTACTAAGAAGGTATTGTTTCTTCTTTTTGTCTGTTGTTTCAGTTGTTATATTTTGCAGCGAATCAACAAATAGGGTCATATCTTGGGTGTGTAAATAAAACAGACCTGTATACAGAGCTATCAATACTCTATCATATTTAAGAAAAATATTCATGTTGATAACTTACTGAAAATCACCCATATATTTGTAAGCATCCTTTTTTTTACTCTTTAAAAATTCTGGAAATTCATTAGAGAAGGAAAAGAGTTGAATACTTACTTGTCATAGCTACGTGTAATGCATTCTTAGATAAAGAAGATGGGTCACAATTATAAACTGCACCAGCTTGAATCAATCTTTCCACAAATGGTCCCACTAATTTATAGAACAAATCTATAAAGATAATTTGAATCTAAATTATGAAATAATTCATTAAAACCTACTATCTATTATCACAGAATCTCTATCACGATTACAAATTATCGTCTTAGTTTCTTTTTCATGTAAATATTCTGCTACATCCTTGTCTGATTCATCTCTAACCTCTACATGAGAAATTCTCAAATTTGTTATCACCTTTTGAATATCGGCATGAGTTTTTCCTGGAGTGGCTGACAATCCCAATACTCTCCAATGATCATTCTTCTTTCCAATTAATTTTGTAACCACACAATAAGCATGATTACCACTTGCCTTGTGAGCTTCATCAAAAACTACAAGAACTACTTGTCTTGCTGGACAAGATCCTGTTTCTAAATCCTTCTCCACACACTCTGGAGTACAAAAGAATACTCGTTTAGTTTTCCACAAATCTACACGCTCGTCAGGAGAAATTCTACCAGTCAATACAACTGTTTCCTCTTCTGGAATACCCATAATATTGTAACAAGCATTCATTTGCTGATCTACTAGTGATATTGTCTGAAAATTATTGTAAAAAATCAATGTAATCTGATTGAATACCTACATGAGCCAAGAAGATAATCTTACCAATTGGAAACCATCTATAATAATTGTACATTACAACACTGGCAATGAATGTTTTACCTAAAAGTGTCACACTAATGTTCCTAATTCAATACTTACCCAAACCTGTTGGTAAACATACGAGTGTATTAGTTAGAAGAACCTTCTCACAAATTTTGAACTGATACTTTCTCTCTGTATAGTTGGTTGGATAAATCCAAGTTTTTGCTGCTTCCAAATCAATTTGAGGAAAGCTTTTAGTATTATATTTCAATTCTTTTAGCTTTTCTTTCTTTTCATTCTCATGTTTTTCCAAAATCAATTCCAATTCATCATCATCAAGATTAATATCATCAATATTAATTCCTACAGTCGAAGTTGATTGTTTACTTGGAAAGTGATCGGAAATTGTTGTTTGTACATTGGTGATTCCTTTAGAGAGTACAGGTCTTAAATTCAGTGATCTATGATACAATCTCAAACCGATCGAGTCCTTCGATGATGAAGACTGATTATTTTGATTTCCACTGTTGTTACTATTTACATTATTACTGTCTCCAGAATTAATTGCATCCTGATTATTTGAGGAAGCACTTGTCGTTTTCAATAATAACGATCGTTTGTTATTATTACTGTTCGACTTGGAAGACATTTTTTCTTTGGAGTGAACAACTCTAGTTTTCTCTGGAATTGTTCAACTAGGAAAAAAACTCTCGAGACTAAAATTCATTCTCTTTAATTTGCACAATATGAATGCATTCAATAAGTACTAGTAATTTATGAAATTATAATATTAAATAGTTTTCTTTCTTCTCTTGCCTCCTTTCCAAAACCGGTCCGTATATTTTTGTAAAGTTGCTCTACTCTCAAATTTTTTGTTGAAAATAAAAATACCTCGAATCTAAGCCTTCAAATGCCAGCTGAAAACGTTGAAACTGTTTTGGAACAAACTGTTGATGAAACCATCGACAACCCAGACGTCATCAAGAAGTACAAACTTGCTGCCGAAATTGCTAATGGTATGTTCTTATCGTTGGATTAAAGCTAAAAAGAAAATATTTTGCGAATTTTACATTTCGCGACGTTGCTTTAATATTCTTATTTGATGGAATTTTGTATGATGATAACAAAATAATAATATATTTACATTCTATGATGATAATATAATGGATAATATAATGGTATTGATATAACAATAATTATGAATATTTATGAACAATAGAAACCATGAAGCATATTCAAGGTTTGATGAAGCCTGGTGTCAAGGTTATCGAATTGTGTTCTGCTGGTGATTCTTTCATGGAAGAAAAGATTAAACATGCTTATAAGAAGTCCAAGGGCATGAAGAAGGGTATTGCTTTCCCAACTTGCGTTAACGTTAACGAAACTATTTGCCACTTCACTCCACTCGACAATACACCAGAAGCTGCTATCACATTGAAGGAAAATGATGTTGTTAGAGTTGATTTGGGTGTTCAAATTGATGGATTCATCTCCAACATTGCTCAAACTTATATTTTGACTCCAAACGTCGTCTCCGGTAGAGAAGCTGACTGTCTTGCTGCTGTTCAACAAGGTATGGAAGTTGCTCAACGTTTGATGAAGCCAGGAAAGACCAACACTGACCTCATTCAAGCCCTCCAAAAGGTTGCTCGTGCTTTCAATGTTAAATGGGTTAACGGTGTTTTGTCACACGAAATTAAGAGAGATGTTGTTGACGGAAAGAATGTTATTTTGTTGCACGAAGATGCTGACCAAACTGTTGACGAATTCAAGTTTGAATCTAACCAAGTTTTCTGTTTGGATTTGGTTGCTTCAACTGGTGATGAAGCTAAGTTGCGTGAAGGTACTTCTAGAACTACTGTCTACAAGAGAGAACCATCCGTTCTTGTTGATTTGAAGGTTAACGCTTCTCGTAAGGTTTATGAAGAAATCAAGGATAAATTCGGTGCTGTTCCATTCACTGTTAAGCACTTAGATCCTAAGTTGGGCAGAATGGGAGTTTTGGAATTGTTGAACAATAGAATGATTGATCCATACCCAGTTTTGGTTGCCAAGAAGGGTGAATTTGTTGCTCAACAAAAGTCAACAATCCTCATTGCTAAGAAGCAAGTCCAAAAGATTACTGGTTTGCCAGTCCAATCATTCCAATCTGAAAAGAGTATTCAAGATGAACAAGTTCTTGCTGTTTTGAAGACTGATTTGAAGATTGTTCCAGAAGCCAAGATGGACGAAACTGATTAAATTTCTTTATAAAATAAAAAAAAACTTAATTAAATTTTATGTCATTTTCTGGAGATACTGAACTTTCCTTAACAACTTTACAGCCCAATCTATTACAGAGTGAATATTATCCACAACTGATTCCATATCTTCCTCAGTAACAATATCTTGTGTGGGCGAAAGCATTGATTGAGGCATTTGATACAGTACAATTAAATTACAATTCATCTCCACTTGCACAATCTTTACCACCGTTGCAGTGGAGAGAACAATTTCCATTGATCTTGGTTTGTCATTAACAGCATTCACTAATGAATAGTAAGTCTCACATTAAAAAGAATTGTTAAAATACTTACTGATATCAGTTGCATTAGACATTAAGAAATGAGAATATGCTTGAAGGTCCAAATTCTGACTTGTTGAACAAAGGACATCCTTATCTTTGCTTATCAAATCTGCACTTATTATTCCTGTTTCATTTCTCACTAATTTGTCGATTATTTTTGAATTCTGTTGTACTAAACTTACATTCATTCAATATTGAGTGAACAATTGATAAAAAGGTTTCTCGTAATTTGACTTGAAAAACATAAGGATCGACTCGTAATTGGAATGGTTCTTCACTCTTAATCTCTTCTTCTGACACCATTCCATTAAATCGTATTCTTGGGTAGAGAGTAATTTCTTTTCCATTCTTATTTGAGAGTGAGGGAAAAACTCTCTGTCCTGTAAAGTAGCTTGATGGTTCCATTCGTGAATATCCAAACGAATCATGAGTTTGATAATTGGGCAGTGTATTTTGTGTTAATACATCTGATTTTGTTCCTATTTGATTTTGAATTTTTCTTTCTCCTGGAATTGGTATGTTCGATGTTTGATAGAGAGTTTGCTGCGTGGATTGTTGAAGTTTGGTAGATTCCTCAATATATTTCTGAAGAGTTTGTGTTGCTATGAGTTTGGGAAATTCATTTCCAACATCAGAATCTGTAATCACAGCACAGAACAATCTTCTAGAACCATCATTTACTATTGTTAAAGCTACTCGTTGCATTTCAAAATATTCCATTGTATGAAAAAGTTCTCGTTTTCCTTTCACTAAGACGGCAGTGAGAAGGGAGGCCAACATGTTTGAGCTATTACCGACTGGGGTCATAAATTGTTTTTCAAACAATTTTACACCCGATTCTGTGGCAATAATAAGATTATGTATCATAGTAAAATGTGATGAAGAGGTGTGAATAATGATGATGAACAGATAAATAATTGTGATCTTGCAAGCCTTAATAAAATTTCAAACTATTTGTCCAATTCCTGATGATTGTTGTTCGAAAGAAATTCTACTATTGTTTTTAAATATTTAGCCAACTTATTCCTGATCCAATTCTCTATTCTCTTTTGTTGTTCTTTTTCAACTTAAATACAATGATGAGGAAGTACAAGTCTATTTTTGAAATTTTTTTTATTTAAAAAATTAAAAAATGAAAAGATTGACTAGTGCTGCTCTCCAAGTCTCCAAATCATCAAAAGTTGCCAGTTTGGCTTCGATTAGATCCGGATTGAGAATTAATTCTTCATCATCTTTAAATAATATTAATCATCAAAATGTTTTTGTTCAAATGTGTAATTTAAATTGTAAATCATCACAACAATTTTTCCATACCCAACCAATCAAAATGGAAATGGACAAGAGTACTATGGATGGATCAAGAGATATGCACGGAACAACAGTTTTGTGTGTTCGTAAAGCTGGAAAGGTCTGCATTCAAGCTGACGGACAAGTTACTCTTGGCCATGTTGTCATGAAGGGAAATGCTCGTAAATTGAGACAAATTGGTTCCGATGTTATTGCTGGATTTGCTGGTTCAACAGCTGATGCCATCACTCTTTTTGAAAGATTGGAAGCTAAACTTGAAGAATATCCAGGACAATTAATGAGAGCATGTGTTGAAATGGCCAAATTATGGAGAACTGATAAATATTTGAGGAAATTAGAAGCTGTCATGATTGTTGCCGATAAGAATATTACTCTTATTCTTACAGGTAATGGTGACGTTCTTGAACCAAATGAAGGTGGAGCTAATGATAGTGTTGTTGGTATCGGAAGTGGAGGTCATTATGCTATTTCAGCTGCCAAAGCTCTTTTGGATGTAAATGGATTTGATGCTGAACAAATTGCTCAAAAGGCCATGCTTATTGCTGGTGAAATTTGTATCTATACTAACACCAATTTCACAAGATTAACCTTGGAAGAAAAGGATGGAAAAGTTGAAATTACTGAGAAATAAACCTTGTAAATTAAATCATGATGAGGAGGATGGACAAAGATTAAATAAAAAAATGCCTATTGACGTAATTGTTGATTCTCCTGCTGAATTTGATGCCACTGTTCAAGATCAATTGAACAATAATCCAGGTGCTTTGGTTTATGTTTATGTCACCGGAAAGAAAGATGCCACTACACAAAAGAGTTGGTGTCCAGATTGTGTTGTTTCAGTATGTTGTTTTTAAATAATTTTCAATCGATTATTAAACATGATCATAGGAACCAATCATTTATGAAGATTTTATTCCTGAAGTAGAAAGAGAAGCTTCAAAGAAAGGTGTTAAAGTAATTGTAATCAAGGCTCTCGTTGAAAGATCAGAATACAAGGGAAATCCAAGCTATCCATACAGAACACATGCTGATTTGCGTGTGAAAGGAATTCCAACTTTCATTTTGTGGAATGCAAAGGATGAACAAAAGGGAAGAATTGATAACTTTGAGGATTTGGATTTACTTGATGCTTTGCGTGTACTTTCAGTCAAGATTGTCAAACAATAATAATCTGATTTAACTTTTTACAAAATAATTTTAATATTCACAATTATTTAATGTTGAGTTTGGCCTCTAGGTGTTGAAAATCTTGGTGTAAGCTTGAGTTGGTCAAAATCTATACTACTTGAGAGAGATTTGCTGTCAATTGACTTATTCAAAACATCTTTTGCTGTTTCTATTGAATCAGGATTCACTCTCTTCAATAGATATTTACTTCTTTCTAAAAGAGTTCTCTGAAGTTGTTTCTTTTCGGCCAATTCTTGCTTTCCCTTTTCAATCATTTCAACCTTCTTGTTCTTTTCCTCAATAACAGCTAATGCTTGGAGCTTTTTGAATTCTTCAACCCTCTTTGTTCTTTCAATTACTTCTGCCTTGTCCATATCTTTTAATCTTTGTTCTTCAGCCTTTCTTTGAGATTCTCTTCTAGCTTTCTCCAAAAGTTCCTTTCTAATTTGCTCTTCTTTTTGTTGTCTTGTTAAAATCTTTTCAACTTTCTTTTCAGTTTCTTCCTTATTCTTTTGAATAACTTCTAGTCTGTGGAATTCTCTGTTTTGTTCTTCTATTTTCTTTCTTTGGGTGAGCGTATTCTTTTCATTCTCAAATTTCTTTAATTGGTCTTCTGTCATCATGATTTTTTCATTTATCTTATTCAGCTTTTCTTGTTCATTCAATTGTCCTCTTTGTTGTGCTTCTTTAACCTTTTTTTCTTTGCTCATAGCCCTTTGTTTAGTTTGGAGGAGAATTTTGCTCTTTTGGGTCTCAAATTCTTTCATTCTCTTTTCAAATTGTTCTTGTCTTTCAAGGAGAGATTGCTCTTTCAGTTTTTGATTCTGCTCATCTCTCATTTGGGTTTGTTTAATCTTATCATCCTTCTTTAACTTTAGCATATCAGTTTTACTCTTGGCATCCCTTAACCTAGCTTCAACTTGTTGTTGTCTTTTTTCATCTTTTTGATCAACAGATCTTTGCTTTTCAAGTTCTATTAATTTTCTTTCATTTCGTAATCTTTCCAATTCTTGTTGTCTTTCTAGTATGCTTTGATCTCTCTTTCTGTTAGCTTCCATTTGTCTTTCCACTCTTTTTTGTCTTTCCTTTTCAATTCTTTCTTCTCTTTCTTTGAGTCTATTTTCTCTTTCTGCCAGTTTACGTTTTGAATCTATTTCATATTGTACTAAATGTTCAATATAGGTTCTGTTATGTTTGAATTGACTCTCTACCTTATTTTGTTCTTCTATCAGAACTCTGTAAGAGTCTTCCATCCTTTCTTCTTCAAAATCAAATACACCTGAAATATCTTCATCCTCTATAATGATCTTTTGTCTTTCTTCCCTGACCATCATGAGTTTTTCTTTTCTTCTGGTTTCATAGTGGGCCCATCTCATTTTACCAACCTCTTCAGAGACACCTTTGGTGAATTCTGATTCTGGTTTTTTCAAGAGTTCTAATGGGGTTATTCCTGTTCTCAAACATGCTTCAATACTTCTAGGAGATGTTAATAAAATTGGTTCTTTTGATTCCTCATCAAAACTTTCCAAACTTATTACAGTCTTCCCATTATAACTCATTCCCATAGATTCTAGGGTTCTTTTCACTTCCAAAAAATCAGACATGCTTGCAAATGCTCCAGTTGCACCCTTAGTTGGAGGAGTAAACATTTTTGAAATTCTTTCTCTTGATTGAGATCTTCTTTTCGAATTCATTGCTCCAGGTCCTGTAGAAAGAGGATGTTTAGGAGAGAGAAGATTCAAGGACTGTCTTGTTGGAGTTTTTGGAGTTTTCTTTGGTTCATCAAATGTTGGACTGGCAGTAAAGTTTCTTTCAATTCTTTCCTTTTTGTCGATAATTGGCTTGTCTGTGGAGTGAATTGGTTTAGATTTTTTAATCTCTTGACTATGGGAAACAGATGGTTGATTGATAGGATATTTTTCGTATCTTTGAATAGGTGTTGAAGCTTTTGGTGATCGATTAGGAGGAAGTGAAAGCTTTGGGACAAATGAAGGAACCTTATATTGAGAGTTACCAAATGATGGACTCTCCCTTCTAATACTGTTTGTTGTTTGGGGGTGTGTTCGAGAAGGTGATGGCAGTCCCACCTTAATCAATGTTTTCGGTTTTTGTATTGCTAGTTTATCATGATAAAAATCCGAGCTGGAGTTTGCTCTAGGAGTAGATACATCATCAGCACTGAAATCATTACAATCATCCTCATAACTAGAAGTTTGATATTCTTCTTCTGTCTTTGATGATTCCTTAGTAGAGTTTTCCTCAAAAGATGATGATTGTTGATACTCCATAGTTGAATCCTCAGTTTCTTCTAGCATTGTTGCTGGTTCTTCTTGCTCACTATAATTATTGATTTCATGTTGAGGCTGAGAGTCTTCCGATGGTTCTTCACCATGGAAAGTCTTTGGCTCAGGTTGTTCCATTTTCAATTTTTTTAAATCTTCAGTTGGTTTTTTGGAGCGGATTCAAGTTTTACAATTCAGAGAAGGTCAAAAGGAAGATAAAAAACGAACCACAAATGTTTTCTTTTTTTTTAAAATTTTTTTCTAACGGGTGACCACTTTGATGCCACATCAACTACTGATGATTAACACTGTGAATGGTTGCTACTGACGATTGCGAAATGAATCACAAAGCAGATATTTGGCTGATCTTTCTTTAATGCACTCTGTGTATTAAGGCCATTTTTGAACACTTAACAGCCCATGCTCTTGGAAAGCTAGGTTTGAGGTGCATCTTCTTTTTAAGGTTTGTACTGGCAGGTTGAGTAGTAGCACTATGATACCTGTTGAAAAGAGATAATAAAGGGATAAAGCAACAAAATCTTAAATTTCTTTTAAGAAAGTGAAATTCAACTTCTAATCAAGGAAAGTTGACTTTATTTTAATTGAACTTCAAATTATCTTTCTTCAATTCAGGCTTATTTTGATTATTCTTCAAGTATGGTTGCACTGAAATCTGTTCAATATTGGAAAAAAGTAGATTTTAGTGCAAGATTTTTTCCTAGACTTTTTACTTGAAGAATTTTCATCCAGAGTTAGAGCTGGATTTTGAGCTGCATAAATGCTACAAAATACTGTTAACTATTAAAGAAAGAAATCGCCTTGCTTTGATGCAATATTAAGACCGTTTTTGAACATTGTGGCTTGCATTCCTTATCGTCTATGCATTCTTTCATCAAGTGCATTACAGTTATTAAACAATACACTCATCACCAACGGTCGTGATTCTGAATTAGAGAAGTGGTTCTTCTTTTTAAAGTTTGAGCGTTGAATGACAGGGCATGTTTTGGTCAGATTACGATTTTATTACATTTCATTCCCTTGTGTTACTTGCTGATCTTTTATGTGTAGCGAAAGAGATAATCAAATTTACATAGTAATCAAAAGAAAAAAGAGTGCCTATTCATTTGGCCTTTATTAGCTCAGCCATTTAGTTGAAAAGCTTTTAAATTAGTGGTTCATGATTTGAGGAGGAACGCAAACAGAACGATAGGAGCATCGTGCCTCAAACTTTTTCATTTACTTTTTAATAAGATAAACCTACCAAAATAATTCTATTACACCCGCGTCTGTACATTCCATTGGCGGGAAGTCTTCTATTGAACACAATTATCAGCTGCTATAAAAAATGAATGAAAACAAAATTTCCCTCCCACACATACAATTTTCATTCCCTGAGCTCTCATCATCGATAGCTCCATCTGTTTCTGAAGTATCACTAACAGAAATCCAAAAGAATGCTCAGGTATGTAATTTTTAAAATCGTTTTGTATTAAGAATTGTATTATAAATCATACATGATTAAAATATAGAAAAAAGGACAATTATTGGAGAGGTATCTAGTGGATGAAAATTTAGGAGAAGTCGAACGAGCTGTTCTTCTTCTTTCATCAGGTACTTCTGTACAAAAATGTTCCGTACTCGAAAATCTTCCCTCTCTTTTTCAAAGACAACAACAAGCTGTTTCGCGAATAATACTTCTCTTTTCTGTAGGTTTTTAGTTGCGATTATTGCTTAATGTTTGTAATAGGATAAAATCAACAAAGAGGATGAGGATACACAAATTATGATTGGAGATTATCTTGTTCCTTGCTTTCCTTTGATGTCTGGAGAAAATTTGAAAGAGCTGTTCCCTCTTCTCCAATCAATGATTAATAACGCTAAGGATCATGTATCTTCTGTTTTTCAAGATGTTTTAATTCTTGCAGTAGAACATATCCCTATTGGGTTATTGGAAAATGAAATCATACCTTTTGCTATTCAGAAGGGTAGTCTCTCGGAGTCTGAACAGAATAGATGTTTTTGTGTCAGATTGTTTGGAGCCTTGTCCAAGAGGTTTACATTCCAAACAATTAAGGATCATTATCTCCAAAAAATCATTGATTTATGTCAAGATACATCCTTCTCTGTGAGGAAAACAATGGCCATAGAGATTCTAAATATTTCTAAAGGGCTGGGGTAAGTTTATTTACATGCTTTTGTTATTTATTGTAATTTATTCCAGACCAGAGAAAACAAAACAATACTTGTTATTAGAACTTATTCAATTAGTTAAGGACGAGACAAAATTAGTGAGACAAGCTGCTATAGAAACACTAACCAGCCTGTTAAGCTTTTTTGATGAAAAATATAGAATTGATTACCTTCAAAAGTTCTACATCAACTGGATTAAATCACCACCAAGTGACCTCTACAGAACATTGGTTGAGCGTTTTGGAGAAATTTTCTTCTACTTGTGTTTCAAAGATGAAGGTCATCTCTCTTATCTTATTCAGTTCTTTGTGAACGCTTCAAAAGATAACTCACAAGAAATACGAGAATTTTGTGCATTCAACTTTCCTGCTGTTGTGAAATGTGTAGGGTCCAAAAGATACGAGAAACAGCTTCATAACTGTTTGGTAGTGTTATGTGAGGATCCTTCGTCTCAAGTTAGAATAAGGATTGCCTCTGGATTTCATGAAATTTTAAAGTTGTTAGCAGAGGATGGAACAGCAAAAGTACTGAAGAATTTATTCTTCTCTTTGCTTTCTGTAAGTAATCTTAAAATGGAAATGTTGTAACCTTAAAAGGATGTGAACAATGAGGTCAAGGACAAGATTGTACAAAACCTTACAACTATTTTAACATGCTTCAAGACTGCTCTTGCTAAAACATCAGAACCATTTTTTGGTTTAGTAATCACTCACATCAACAAGTATCATAGTGGTGTTCAAAACAACTGGAGAAGATTGGAAAACTACTTTTCTCACTTCCAACACTTCCACAAATACTTTTCTAAGGAACAAATCATTGAGACATTTATTCCAATTTTGAGGAAACAAATATTTGAAGGAGTTGCCATTCCAGTTAAACTTCAAGCAGCTTTATCTCTTGTTATTTTGACAAGAGGATTACATAACTTGAGCAGACAAAAGGACATTTTCAACTCATTGATTAAGGAGTTGGTAAACAGCAAATCATGGTGTAACAGAATGATGTTTTTCGATTTATGTCACCCTATTATGGAACATTTCAGTAGAAAATTCTCAAAAGAAATACTGTTTGAAAATGTTATGAAATTGGAAAAGGATAAAATTGCAAATGTTAGGAGAAGATTTTGTTTCATGCTCCCAGAGCTAAAACAAACTTTGACATTGCCAGATGATGTTATTTTATTAGCAAAAATTAAGGAAAAACTTTCGTATTTGAGTTTGGATAAGGATCGAGATGTTAAAGAAGCAGCTGTCTCGGCTAAAAACATTCTCTCAATGATTGAAACGGAAACAAACAGAGGTTTTAGACTTAATCTTCAAACACAAGATGATATCAATGATAAACGAAAGGAAAGAGAGGAACAAGAATGGCCAGATAAGGACTTCCTAATGACCTCACCTGTTCCAGTTATCAACTCAGCAAACAACTCCCCTCCTTCGACAACAAGTGGTCCAAGAAAAAGACCACCTGCAACAACAAGCAATTCCAAAACAAATTTGAATATTCCAACTACATCAACTACAAAAACCAAATCTCCTAGTCCTTCTCCAACACCTTCTAATCCTGTCAAACCAACAACTAACAAGACTGTTTCCACAGTAACAATTCCAACAACCACAACACCAAAACCAACGTAAGTTTTCAAATATTCAATTTTACTTATTAATGAACAGAGTTACAAAACCTCTCCTGAAAGACTCCTCAAAACCCAAAAGCAAATCATCCCCAACACTCGCAACATTGGGCTCATTGTCTTCAGTAAGAACTACCTCCTCTCAATCCAAGCACCAATAAATATCCAATTAAGAACTAATCCAACAAATCACAAAACCTTCACAAAAAAATGCCAGCACAAGAAAAGAAGAAAGTATCCGTCATCCAACAAGCACTTACCAGTGATCGGAAAATAAAGATTGATGATCAGGTAGGACAAAAAAGAATGGACATGTTGAAGCAACATTTGAATCCAGTGCTAACAACACCAACTCCACAACAGAAAAAAGAAGCAAAAGATACCAAACCACCAACTGTTGCTCCAACAAAATCTTCTGAAAAAGTTGCTGTCAAACCATCCGAAACATTTCCTTTCAATGAATTTTCAAAATTTATTTCACCATTCACCCCAAAGGAGGAAAAATCATACTTAAGAGTGATTCAAGCAATGAAAGACAGACCCGACCTCTTTGCTGCACCTGATTTGGACATGCCAAGAATTGAACAAATGGATTATAATTATGAGAGAGTAGGTTTAAATATAATATATAATTTAAATAGTTTATCATGAAAATGCAAATTCAAATGGGTGAATATTTTAGTTGAAATATCTAGTATTGGAAAAGAGATGTTTTTCAATTGAGACATTGGAACACGATACTGCATCATTTTTTGCTGGAGTCTTTGCTGCTGCATATTTTGATCAAGCCTTATCAACCAAAATTATGCTCCAGGTAATTATCAATGTTAATTAAATTACTGACTCGGAATAGTTTAGTTTTTGGGGAGGTACTTTATTAAGTCTTGGTACTCAAAGACATAGAAAATATTTGGAAAAAATTGACAACTTAGAATTGATGGGAAGTTAGTATGTTTTATTTCGAGTGTTTGTAATTTTCTAATAATTTTAGTGCTATTACTGAGCTTGCACACGGATCTAATGTTAAAGGAATTCAAACAACAGCTACTTATTGTAAAGAAACTGATACATTTGAAATTAACACTCCAAATAGAGAATCATGCAAATTTTGGATTGGAAACTCTAGACATTGTCATATGTGTTTAGTATTTGCTCAACTTTATGTTGGTAATGAAAATCATGGTGTTCATTGCCTTGTAGTTCCTGTTAGAAATCCAAGCACTAATGAAATTTATGATGGTGTAACCATTGGTGATTGTACTGTTAAGGAGGGTTTGAATAATCTCGATAACGGATTCCTTATGTTTAACAAAGTTCATGTCCCAAGAGAAAACTTGTTAAACAAGTATGGTGATGTTACACCAGAAGGTTTATATGTTAGTGAAATCAAGTCAGCCAACCAAAGATTTGGATCAATGATGTCAACTTTAACAATGGGAAGAACAACCATTTGCGTCAACTCTGCCCAAGTCCTTTCCAAAGTTTTATGTAGGTATTAGGTATTACTTTTTTATTAACCCATTTTCAGTTTTAACTTTAGGATTTTCATTTGAAAGAAGACAATTCGGTATCCCTAATCAATCAGAATATCCAGTAATTAATTTTCAATCACAAAAAACTGTATTATATCCAATGTTGGCCAAATTCTTTGCATTTAGATTTGCCTCCAATCAAGTATTCCACTTGTACGTGAATCGTACTCCTGAAACAACTCAAAAGCTTCACATAATGAGCGCTGGTTATAAGGCATATCTGACTGATTCCACTCAAACATGTATTGTCAAGTTGAGAGAAAAGTGTGGTGGCTTGGGCTATTCAAATCTTAATAGAATTGGACAAGCTATTTGTAATCACGATATTTACAAGACTTTTGAAGGTGATAATACTGTTCTATTGGTAAGTTTTCAATATATTCTTTTATTTTAACATTATAAATAGCAAGAAGTATCCAAATATCTCCTTGGTAATTATAACAAGGTAATGGGCGAGAAATACTCAAGCGTTTTCTCCTCAGTTGGTTATTACTTATTAGACTCCTTGAATGATAATGTAAAATCAAGACAATTGAAAAACTCAACCAATTTGCTTGATCCAAACTTTTACTTGTCATTATTCGACGTCAAACTTGAAAAGCAAGTTCAATCTGCTGCTCTCAGATTTAGAAATATTCTAAATGAACTCAATCTTTCCACTAAAGATAATATTCCAAAGGAGCAAAAGAAGGCACTCAATCATTTCAATGCCTGGAATATGGTACAAAATCAATTGTTGGATGCAGCAACAGCCTACATTGAAAATGAACTTTTAGCATTATTCCACAGCAAAGTTGAGGAATGCAAGAATCCAACAATCAAGAAGGTTTTAACCAAACAACTCAATTTATTCGTTGTTGATTTATTGGAAAAGAATATGACATACTTTTTAACTCATCAATTAATTACACCAGAAGTTGGAAAACAATTGGTCAAGGAGAAATCCAAGCTTATTGACTCAATTGATTATGTTGAACTTTTGAATATTGTTAAGGCAGTTATCGATCAAGACTCAATCCCTGTCCCAATTTGTAATAATGAAGGATTAGTCAGTGGTAAAGTATCATCTGATCCATCTCCAATCTACTCTTCCATGCTCAAGGCTGCTCTCTCCAATAAGCAATTATTTGGTAATGCTTCTGCTGAAAAACTTGGTCTTTAAAGAATTTTCCCAAAGCAAATAGATTTTACAAACATTAACTCGAAAATATTTATTAATATAAAAACTCATAAGAAAGATAAAGCTTTCCTTTAACTTTTTCAATTTCCTTTGGCTTCTTTTGGATTAGCAGATTTGGTTTGAGTGGATATGAAACCTCTGTACCATCAACAATGTCCTTCATATTTACAGACACTAATCCCATATAATTATCTTTTGAAATAGATTCCTTATCGTACATATGGAATGCCAAAACTCTTGTGTCAGCTTTAATATCTCCAATCAATTTTCTAATAGATTTGATTAATTAAATAACAAAAAATAACAAACATACATCATGAAACTTTGATTCCACACAGGATTCAAACATTTCTTAATTGGATCTGTAATAAATAAACTTGTTTTCTTCTTATTGACTTCTTTCTTTCCATCATCAAATTTGGCTACAACATATGGATCAGAACTATATTGTGATTAGTAATTTGATTATTTGAAATACTTACTGTTTGTCATTATTGTGAGCAGGTAGATCTACTGCCTTAATAATCTTGACCATTAAATGCTTTGGTGGTTCAGGAAGCAAACAATTAAAGTCTTGCATATTTACCTTGCATAATGCTTGTGAATTAATCATTCTCGTACCAACATCCTTCATAACAGACAATACTGACAAGACATCTCCAACCTTTGCCCATCCACATTTGGAAGGATCAATTACTACTCTAAACTTTTCACCTCCAACAATTTGATCAAAATATTTCAAAACAATTATTTCACCAGGTGGAGGAACTGCAGTCAACTCAAAATTAATAACAATACCAAGCATTTGTGTTTGAATATCATAATCCTTATAACTAACTTCAAATCTAGAATTTTCACCTGCATAAGTAAATCTCTTTTGACTTGTAATAATTTCAACACAAAGCGGATTACCATATCTACAATTTTGTTCAGTCAATTCAATTGCACTATTGACTGTCAAAACCTGAAGCTTTGGTTTGTATTGAATCTTTGATGCTTCAACTGCCATAACAGAAGTGACAATATCCTTATAGATATCATCAACAAATGGTGTAGAAACTGTTTCTTTTGGTGCTAAAACTCTGGCAGCAGGTCTCAAACGAATATAATCAGATAACATTTCCTTTCTGATCTTTTCAATCCAGTTGGTTTCTCTGTTAAAATCTGCTCTCAATGGCACTACTTTCCACAAATCTGATTTGATATCTACCTTCTCCAATTTAATCATGAGCATATCAGTTTCGAATGATGGTTTAATCACTGTTTTGTCCTTAATCTTTTTGAGAGCTTCCTGTTGATCATTCAAACTCAAATCTTGAACAGTGACAGCAAATAAATCTTGATTCTTCTCCTCATCGTAAACAATAAAACGATGAGTTTCATCAACAATGGAATTAATAAATCCTTGAGAAAGTGTTCTTGGTCTAGTTTCATCCTCAAAATCACAATCATAATATGGTTTTGGTTCACCTCTGATAGTTGTTTCAGGTAATCTCAATGAAATTTTGATGAACAATGTCTTGAGAGATGGGAAATTAGCAACCTGATCCTTCAACGCAAGTTCAAAGGCAGTATTATACTTATTTTTTGCCTGTTTGGCAGTTTCATGGTATACATGATAGCCATACTTATCAAAATAACATAAATCCATTGTAATGAATGGTTTCTTTGAGAGTTTACGTGTGAATCCTTCATCTTCATCATCGTCATCATTCTCCACAAGATATGGAGCCAATCTTTTACCTAATCTCAATTTAACATGCAATGGTTTTTGAGTAGAAAATTCAACTGTTGTACTCATATTAGCAGAGGCATTGGAAAGGAGTGGACAAGTATCAACAGTATCAATTAGAGGAGAGACAACTGGCATATGTCTGACAGCATACTTGTAAGCACCCAAGTGACCAGACTGATCAGTGTACTGATCCATGTTATAGAGCTCCCATCTATGAGGACCATTATTCACTCTTGGCAATCTCTTTAAAACACCCCAAATCAAACAGCATTCAGTACCTGGAGAAGCAAAAAGAGAAGAAACAAGTTCCTTCTTTTCATTGTAAACTTTCATAACACTATCTCTAACTCTGATGAAATTAGTTTCAGAATTACCTTGGAAAACTGAAACGAATAAAATCTTATCAATTCCATCAGGAACATGATTCAAATCAACAGAGAATGTACAATCAGATTTTGAATGAGTCTTTCCAACAATGACTGGTTTTTCACATGCTGGATTGAAAATAGGTTCTCCAATATGATTCATTACATAATTACCCTTATCCAAACAAGCTGCTTTTGAACTAATACTAAACTTTTTACCAACCAAAGTATGTGAAATTTCAAAGTAAAAGTATTTAACTCCACTATTATGATGAGTTCCTTCCAAAACAACTGAATTATTCTTCTTTAATTCAAAGTATTTGTATGGTGAATGAACTAAATCATCATTTTGAGTTGGGAAAACATCTAAATTCAATTAAAAATATCAATTAATGAATCATTTGAATAATTGGAGAACATACTTTTAGGAATTTGATCATGAATCAATCCTGTTTTGTAACATTCCATAATTGAACTTGTTTGATTTCCCAAATTCAATCCCAAAGGAGTAAATTGACAAGTTTGTGAAGTGCTATCCATCCACAACATACTTGATAAGTAAATAACACGATTATTCTTAAATTTTGTAAGAGTGTTATATGAAAATGTGAATTTGCAATCTGATTTGAATTCTGTCTTGACATTCTTAGGTACATTATCACCATAAACATATTTTCCCCATTCAACAATTAAATTTGATTGAGGGCTGATAGCTTTACTCAAATCACCTTCAACAAAAAAGATAAAACACTTTGCTTTACCTCTATATGTCTTTAGTGGATCGGATAAAGTTGCTCCAATATCAAATTCTTCATCATCCATTGCTTGTTGTTTAAAAACTTCCATTTCATGAGCCACATCTAATTTACTTGCATTGAATGCTTCAATATAATTCATTCCTTTCAATGATTGTTTATGAAAGTCTTTGAGAAATAGTTTAAATGGAACATCAAGTAATTCTTTTGGATTTGTAAATAATTGAGAGAGTGTTGGTTTGATGAGAAAGGATTGACTATATTCTCCATCATTTTCTGTATGATTAGATGATTTCAATGATATGGTTTTGTGATAATTTGATAATTGATAAAGAGGTCCACTATGATCATCAAATATAACTATTCAATTTTGAGAGTTTAGAATAAATATTTAGTTAGTCACACCATTCAACAGTTTAGAATGTGGTTGATTTTGTTGATATTTCATACAATATATAGTAATAATAATATTATTTAATCATGTTGATGATGAAATGTTGTTTTTTGTAGACAGGTGATGAAATATTTGAATGTTTGTTCGTTAAAATTTCAATTATTATGATGCAAGCACATTAAACAACATACCATCTGTTACAAAACCCAATTCATTCAATTGGATACATCCAAATCTAACATGTTCATTCTTTGGTGTGTTATTCTTACTGAAGGTAAATTGAATTTCCAAAGCATCATTAGGAGGGAGAGCAACTGATGATGAATTGCTATCACCGAGGTGAGACATTTTATTTGGGAATTTTGTTTGTACTGAAACAGAGCTGCAGGTAAGGATTGATTGCTGACATGATGCAGTGAATCATTCTTCAGTGATGAAGAATATTTGTCCTTCTTTGCCTATTCGATACACGTAATAAATGAAGTAAGGAACAAGCAGTGATTGCTAATCGTTGAAGTTCTCTCCAGAGCAGTGCAGTGCACATGGGTGAGTATTATCATGCTAAATAGTAGTAATCAATCAATTATTTACTTTTAATTGATTTTTCACAGACAGCCATTGCTTCATGAAGGGTTTTAAATGTTGGAAAACCACATGCCAATGCATGGAGAGCGTAGGACCACTGAACGGAGGCATCTCTCACCTCCATTGCATTGTATTCCTTCTCCATCTTGTTGAAAAACTTTTCAATCTGAACATAACAAACAATAGACTCGATAACATGAAGGGAAATAGCAATGTACCAAATCCAGACCAAATAGATCTGCTGGCTAGCCAATACGGAGAAGAGAGAAGGTAATATTGGGAATTGATTCAAGTCGTGATGAAAGGCAACAATCGTATGAAAAATCATTCCAAACACCAAGAGTAAACACAATGGAATTTGACCAAAATTAAATTGTAAGGTTACTGATGGTTGTATCGATGCGGATGATGAAGATGTTATAACATCTGGAGTGTTCGATTTGTTCATTGTTGTGGATGAAGAAGTTGATGGTTTAATCTTCTTCTCATCACTCACGTCTTCAAATCTAACCATTTTTTTATTTTAAAATATTTTTTTAAATCTAAAATTGTAACGGTAACTCAATTTTGGTGGTAATTCGAAATTAAAGATAGAATTATTTATTCATGTAGGTGTTGACTTGTTCTGTGATGGAATTCAAATCTAAGCCTAATAGGGTGGCAATTTTCTGACCGATATCAGTATTTTCTTGATTTCCATTGAAGAGAGTTGAAGAAGGTCCATAACTGTAAACATTCACATCGACTGCAGTGTGACCACGAGTGGTAAATCCAATTCTAGCTCTTCTATTAATGACTTCATCAATGGCAAATAAGAATGGTGTTCTAATTGTTTGCATAATGTTAAATTCATCCATTGTAAGATCTGGAATACCATATGTATTCAAAATTGAGGCAACTTGAGCAAAGTCAGTAGTGTTAGTAATTTTAGAGGCAATATATTCAGTTGACTTGGTAACTGCTCTAATCTTTTCAGTGTAGAAAATATATTGGTTAACATAATCGACATCTCTATTAATTGTTACACCTCCAGTTTCATGATCAGCAGTTGAAACAACTAAGGTATCTGGATTTTCCTTAATATAATCCATTACATATTGGAATGCTTCATTATATTCGGTAACTTCTTGCCACTGACAGGAAATATCATTGGCATGGGCACTTTATGAATTATTAGTAAATATTGAGAGTTGAATAACATACCAATGGTCAATTCTTGATCCTTCGACCATGAGGAAGAAACCACGATTCTTTTCAGTGCTTTCCTTTGTAATAAGTTGGAGTGCCTTCTTGGTCATTTCTGTAAGAGTTGGTTCCTTTTCAATTTCTTCATCATCTCTATCAATATTACTATTAATTTCCAACTTTTAATGAGAAAAGAAATCATTAAATAACACATACTATTTCATTTCTTCCAAAGCAAATAATCCAAGAATTGGTAATTTTTCAATCTTGCTCAATTCATTTCTATTTTCAACATATTGATATCCAAGATCTTTGGCTGTCTATGAAAATTATTAAATTATTTAAAGATTTTTGAAAACTCACAGAAATGACGTCTGTTGAATCTTTTCTTTGACTTCCATCTGATTCCTTTGGTAAAAAGTATGCTCTGCCACCTCCCATCAATAAATCAACACCATATTTCTTAGTAGAGGTTCCAAAAATGTCAGATAACTGTTTAATTTGTTGGAAGGCAATGGTATCTTGTTTGTTTCTATGATCAACGTGTGCAGAAAATGCAGCTGGAGTAGCATCTGTCACAGGATTAGTAGCTACAAGTCCAGTAACCATTCCCTTCTTAATAGCAGCTTCCAACAATGTTCCACATCTAATTCCAATTCAATTCCAATTGATCAAATCAATAAACTTACGGTTTCTTATTCTTATCAACTCCAATTGCATTATTGTAGGTCTTTTGTGCACATGAGAATGCAGTTGCTCCAGCAGCACTATTCAATCATTTCAATAAGAAGAAGATTCAATAAATATCCACAGAATTTTTCCACAATACACACATGAGCATTAGTAGGTCTATACTTACCTATCAGTGACATCAGAGGAGGATGAGTAAGTTTTTGAAGACCCAACCAAATACTTGTCCAATGCAAGTGTTGTGATTTTAGATGCTGAATTCTTCATCATGTATCGAGCAAAACTTTGGGCAGCAGGACCGAAACCATCTGATAGTAGAATAAATTAATAGTATTGTGATGGATAATGAAAAAGTAGTTAGTACTAACCTCCAATCATGACTATCAGATAAATAGATAGTATTATTATAATTATTATTGAAAATGATCATTAAACAGTTCAATCACAATGAATTATCATTATTCACAAACTTACAAATAATATTCCTTGGTTTTTGAGTAGTGTCAACAGATGATCCCGATTTAAATTGTAGACCAATAAGAACAATATTCAAACTATTTGTATCAATTAACAATTAATGGATCAATTAGAGAATATAATGATTGTGGATAATACATACATTATGGACAAGACAAGAATTGTGACAGAACCAATCAACCAATAGATGAGGAAACTTCTCTTTGGTGAGGAGGTCATGCCAGAATTCGATCCATCTCTGTGATGATGGTCACTGTGATCTAACTCGTCACTGTACATTTTTTTTCTAATTATGTGAAATTAGAGGTCGACACCTCAAAATAAAGATTTTGTGAAGAGTTCACTATGAATTAACTTTTGTATTGTGTTCTTTGTGTGATTTGAAACTCTGATTTTGTGGTCTTATTAATCTGTTTATTTTACAAATAATTAAAACAAATTAAAAAGGGATTGTTTAAGGACGAGAGCATCCATATCCAGATAGATTTTCTTCAATGTGCATTTGGAGTTTCATTCTTTCATTTCTTCTAATAATTATAAAGAGCGCACATAACAATGGAATAAGAGTGGAACACAACACCCCACTCAAAACAGCAAATAAAATAGTTAAAGTATTACTGTTAACAAATGGCATGGCGTCAGCAAACTCCAAAGATGGAGTGAGTGTTATAATACAGGTATCATACTGGGGATTTTCTACAAGAATATAGCACCATATTGATCTAAGTTCATCATTGTTATAGTAACCAGAAGACACAAACACTTTAGAATAATGTTGGTTACTTGGAATAGTATCTGTTGCAAGATAAATTGGCAATCCATCTGTTAGTAATGTTGTGTCAGGAAAATTAACTTGTATCAATAGCCTGTATCCTCTTGGAATAAGTATTTTGAAAGCCTTTGATCCACCTTTAGATAAGTTAATCCTTTCAGCAGTGTTTCCTTCTAATAAGGCTGGAATCATTGAAGAGGAAATAGTAGGAATGTAGGCTGACTTGACTGCTATAAACATGTCATGATCGACATTGTATTCTTGATTGAATAGACATGTCAAGGAGGTTGTTTCATCATTAAATCGTGATTCAAGTTGGTGAATCTTTCCTTCTATAAGGAACATGCATGTAAGTGACTCAAACGACATCTCAATTAAGTTGTTGCTTATATCGAAATCATATTTCGCTCTATTGAATCCAATATCAATTGTTGCTTCTGTCAAATTCAGAGGTTGGTTGAATAATGAAACTTGGAATCTTGCTAAAATGTAATAGCCCTCTGGTATGTCGCTATATGATACATAGTATCTACCAACAGATATAAAGGGAGATAAGGTTGGCGCAACGTAAGCAGCCTTTGGGAAGGTATATAATACAGATTTGATATTGTTGGTACACATAAAAGAAATGCTTCTTGGGTAGTGTATCGAAACAGATCTATCAAACTTAACGTTTTGTACGTCTTTAAATACAAATACTCCAAATATGAAGGAGTCATAAAGATCAATAGTGGTTGTGAAACGAGTTCCTTTCTGTGAAAAAGTCCCAGGATATTTACATGAATTATCTTGTGCATTATAGAGAGCTATCCAATACGAATACGGATCCAAGTTGAAGAAGGTGGGAACATGTGACTCCACACCAATTTCCAAGCTTAAAGAATTCTGATTGAGATCGATCTGAGTCAAGTTTAATGAATAGAAAGCTATTTCACGGAAGGGTTTAGGGAGGATAGGAAGTGTACACTTTGATTTTAAGGAAATCTGATTCAGTGATATGTTTCCTTTCAGCATTGAATTGTCGGGAAGTGAAAAAAGGAGAGAAAACTTTAAACTATTAAAATCATATCTGACTGGCATCTCCCTACTTAAAGGATAAGATTTTTCCATATAGGTATCTTTAAATGTACAACTTGTTGCTTCTTGACCTGCAACAATAAGGCTTATTGAATAAATAACAAACTGTAGAAAGAGTAGTATGGAAAAACAACCTCCAGACTTCCCTTTAAGTGATGAAGAAGGAGTGAAGGCCATTTTTTTGTGGCGTAAACACCCAGCGCGTCATTCTCACAATTATTTTACAGCCTTTGTACAGGGATCTAAGGGGCGACTAACCAGGTTTGTGTTTTAAGAGTAAAAAGTAGCTTAATTGGCGAACGAAAAAATCTTCTATGAAATGGAATCCAAAATCCGTAAATCGAAATGATGAAAATTTAAAAGAATATTATGTTTGATAATAACTACATCAAAACACAGAATAATATTGTTATTTAAATTAATTATTAAATTGATGATGTAACAAATCTATTAAAATGATGCAAAGAGGCTTCTAAAACAAAATCTAAAAAAATGCAACCTGAGAAAAAGCGTCTGTGCTTTGAGGTGTCCCCGATGTGGACAATTATTTTTCTGTATCTTGTTTTAGCTGGTGTGTTTGGTGTTCTTGCGATCGGAGGCATATTTGGACCACCTGCTGTTGAAATTGTTGATGATAAACCATTGAATCTTGAACCATCAGTTTTTAAAGAAGTTTTAGATGGTGATAAACCACTTATTGGATTTTTTGATGATCTCTCTGTTTTTAATGATGAAGTGATTTTTACCATGACTTTCTATCCAAATGAAAGTTTAATTAATTCGATCGGATTTGAAGACATTTTGGAATTGGAAGTTACATTAACCGGAACAGATTCACAAGGAAAAAAACATGATCTTACACCAACAACAACAAAGATTCACAAGAGAGAATTAATTTGTCGTCAAGGCCAACAAACTTGTCAACCTGTTACTCTCTTCCAATTACCTTATGTTGCATATCCAAAATATGAAACAAGAATTTCCATCAAAAATCAAAAGAAGCAAGCTGAATTGGATTTCTTCGTTCCAAAATTATATTTCAGTTATATGAGTATGAATGATAGTTTTGTCAAATTTGAAATTGGTATGTATATTAATGATCAAAACACATCAACTAACTTGAATAGCTTTTAGATATGTCTTCTTATTCTTTAACATTCTTATATATGCTCTCTTTGTTGGATTTACTAGATTCAAGCAACCATTCTCTGTATGGCACACTGAACAAAAGTGGATTGCTCTCATTTTGGGATTCTTGGTTCTCTATAATAGTAAGTAGTATTTGATTTCAATTCTAAAACTGTTTTAGACCCTGTTTATGTCCTGCAATATATTTCTGATATCTGGCTATTCAGTTTGATTAATATTGTCTTTAGAGTTACATATATTTCACTTATTTTGTTCAGCTTTTTGGTATTTGCTCATTCCATTTATACAAAGGAAGAGAATCGTAGTGTATTTACATTCTATTTCCCAAAGGGTATTTTAATTACCTCATTGTGGATTCTTACAACTGTTTCATTCATTATGGTCAGTCTTAACAAGCAATTTGATACAGTTTACTCATTTGAAGAATTGACATACCACAATTATATTACCGCAGCTATAATATTCTTATTAGCTCTATATATTTTACAACTTTTATATTATATTATTAGAGGTGTTGGAATGATGGGTGACCTTCCAACAAAGTATTCTTCCAAATTTAAGGTTATTTATGGTGTCACACTTTTTGTGCTCTTTATTGCTATTGCAACATCAGTTATTTCATATTCTCTTGGAAAGCTTACATCCTTCTTATTCTTGGCTAGTCATGCCTTGTTGAATTTGTGGCCATTTGCATTGGCTATCTTCTTCCTTCCTTCAAATGAAAAACACATTGGAGAAGATAGAGATGAAATCAGAATCCTCCAAGGCGCTGATGAAGATGATGATGAAGAACTCGAATTACGAAATGAGGATGAGCAAAGTGATGATCAAAACGAAGAATGAGTGTATTTATAAAATTTAATTTCAATCTATTTACATTGTTATTTAATATTTACATACTTTACACAATTATTCTTGATTCAATAACTTTTCATAATCTACACCCCTATCTCTATAAAATTCAAAAACAATTGGATTCATAAGACTGAAATACAATGGTGGAATGAAAGAGATTAAAATCATGGTTGAATAGCCGAATGGTAGTTTTGGAGATTTCTCATAAACTCTCAATTTGTAATATTCTCTGGTTGCATAGAAATGATGATCTGCATGGAAAACAATATTGAAATAGGCATAACTACTCATTCTAAACAAGGCATCAAAGCTATGAGTTTCATTCACTGGTTCATACTCACCATCATCCCTCAATTTTCTCTTCAATCCATAATGTTCAATATAATTCACACATTCAATAAGAATAATGGCAATCAATGCAGTAAGCAAGTAGGAACTCAAACCCAAAGTACCAAACTTGTAAAATACAAACGAGGCAAACAATACCAATGAAACAGTACTCCAGAACATTTCTGAGAAGAGTAAACTTGGAAGTGTTGTGTTAAATCTTCTTCTCCTTCTTTCTCTATGCTCAGTATCAATGTGCCAAGCATTCATATATCCACCAATACAAGATCTCACAGCAAAATTGTAAAGATTTTCTCCAAATCTTGCAGTGGCAGCATCTTGAGGAGTTGCTGCTTTCTTATGATGAGAATAAACATGTTCCAGAGGGAAATGTAAATAACCATGGAAAATTAAAATAATCCTAGCACATAAATTCTCAATGAAGGTTCTCTTATGAAGTAAATCATGAGAAACTGCTCCTGATTGACCCAAAGCAACACCCAATGAAATTGAATGCATGAGAAATTGTTCAGCAGTCAACAAGTGAACTCTACTCAAAGAATAGAAAAACAAACAAGTTAATGAAATCGTATAAATGATTGGAACCATTCTATACAGGGTACTATAGTCTCTTGTTTGTGAGTCAATTTCCTTCTTATCATGTTCTTGATTCATATAGACGTACTCCTTTCCATTGTAAAAATAGTCAATCATTGGAATGATTACAAAACCAAATAATGGACCAGCCAGAAATGAAGTACAAATTACAGTTTCATCAGAAGGAAAATACTCTGAAATTATAACAGAAATGTTGTGATTATTAATAGTAGGAATCATTATAGTCTCTGGAATTGTTGTAATTGTTTTATGAATGAAAGACAACGGCTGAGTAATGATATGTTTACGAAGAGGATGATCAACACTTTGAGATAAAGCCCACCACGAGAATGCATGTAAACAAACAAGAATATGAATGTTAATCAAGTAGAGAATTGGGTTATTCCACAAGGGTGGATTTTGACTTGTAACATTTGAGTTGTTATTTACAATATCACCACCACCAACTTGTGATAATTCATCATGATTATTTTGATGAATTTCATGAGTCAATGCACCATTCTCATTCTTCTGGGTTGTTGATATCAACATATTTACAAGATCCTCTTCTTATTCCTTACTTCCTCCAGAGTGGTGGTTTGAGTGTTTGAGTGCTTGTTGTATTTTGTAAAATAACCGAAAAAAATTGAGCTTGGCAGTGAGATTGAGTGTTGATTTGATTTTTTAGTTTGATTTATCTCTAGATGGATATTTGCCAAACTTTAATCTCGATTGAGATTGCATGGCGGAAGAGATGTCCTCTCTCTAATTGGTTCGATAACCGAGTGAATGTTGAGCATAAATATAAATAGAGTGAATACTCGTCAATTGTGCATAATGATAATAATCGATGTTATCTTTAATTTGATTGGATTGAAATGTCTTCAACACGTTTTGCATTCGAAAGGAGTTTGATTCTTTTTTACAAATTGAAAGAGACTTTAAATCAAAATAGGAAATATTAAAAGAACATTGAACATTGGGGTGCTGTTTTTATTTTTAAAGAGAGAACATATTGAATAAGGCACATCATTGTCTGTAAGGCGTTTAACATGATTTTGAAATTCACATTCCCTCGAAGAAGATGATGATTAGTATTTGGCTCCTCTTTAGTATTGGGTGTGAACATTTGTTATTGACCTTCGAAATTAATAAGGGTCCAAAAAATTGAGTTTCCTCCTTTTTTGTGAACAAATTATTAAAGATTGCAGAGTTAGTGCAATTTCAAAGTTCACAAATGGTGCTATTTTAAAATTGCATTCAAACTGGAAATCAATAAAAAACAAAAGAAAAAAATGAAAGACTTTGAAAAAGCAGAGCTTCCCTTTGATATTGTTCCAACTTCTGATCACTTTGATTATTTAGAAGCCTTGCAAAATGAAGAATATTATAACAAGGGAATTATTTTACAAATTATCTTTGAAAAGGAGAAGGAAGAATTTCCATCAAAAGTATTCTCCGATTTGATGAATAGATTGGTGTTGAGAACAGATAGTTCGGTTCTCACTATTTTGTGTCCATTGTTTTCTATTGAGATGCCGAAGGGTAATTCAAAGTTTACAACTGTTCGGGATTTGTTACTTGCTATCAAATATTCAATTGATGATATGCCATCTAGTATTCAAAGTCAACTCTTGCCAAAGATTGGTGTATTTTCTGAAATTGTTAACAATGTAGATTATGTTCCTGATTGGTTCAAATTGATTATTGAAGATCCACTTGGAAATTCAAGAATTCAATGTAATAGAATAGAAAACATTTCAACATTGAAGGATTGTTACGATAGTGATCCAAATGTTCATGCTGATTTCTTTACTCGTACAGAAGCTGATTGTCTTGAATTTGATTTGATTTTGGAAATTGAAGAAAGACCAAACACACTTTATGGAGATAACGCTTTAGAAAAGATTATTGAACTCATTCAAAATTCATCTAAAATTTTGGGATTGACAGGAGCAGGTATTTCTGTTGAAAGTGGAATTTCTGCCTTTAGAAACAGTGGCAATAGTCAATTGCAAAATATTTGGGAAAAGTGGAATCAAGATGAAATGACCTACCAGAATATTCTTTCTAAAAAAAAGATAAGAGACGATTACTTTGAGATGCATGCGTTCTTGAAGGAACAAATTTCCAAGGCAGAACCAAATGGCTCTCATCACTTGTTCGCTCAACTCAAGGAGAAAGGAAAGTTGTTGAAAGTTATCACTCAAAATATTGATGGCATGCATCAAAAAGCTGGACTTTCAGATGACAAAGTTATTGAAATTCATGGCAGCTCCAGAGGAGTTGTTTGTACCAAATGTCGTACATTGGTCGAAGATCCAGAGAAGATTTACAGTCAAGTCAAGGATTGTGTCTTAGAAGGAAAATCTTTGCCAGATGAACTGGTAACATGCAAATGTGGAGGTGTTTTGAAACCAAATACAATCTCATTCGGTGAAGAATTACAAGATAGCAAATTAATTGAAGCAAGGCAACAATGTAGAGAATGTGATTTGATGATTATTATGGGAACAAGATTGTTGGTTTCACCAGTTAATCAATTACCAAAGTTGGTGGCTGCAAGAAATGTCCCAGTTGTCATTATTAACTTGGAGAGCACACCATTTGATAGAAATAGTGTTGCTGTCATGAACGGCAAGAGTGGTGAAACTTGTAATTATATTCTTCATCGTTTAACCTCTATCAACAATCAAGAACGATAGCAATAAAAAAGCTTATTCCTTTTTTCCAGCCAATTTACACTTCCAACAATCAAAAGAATCGTTAAATTTTTAAAAACAAACACAAAAAAATGAAGAGAAAACCAACTACACAGTCATCACAAGATCAAAAGAAGAATAGACAGAAAGAACATGAATCGGTTATTTCGAAAGGAACACCTTCTGATTTTGATGAAGAGGAAGCCAACGAAGATATTGAAGACGATGAAAATATAATGGAAACTGAAAATATGGAAGAAGACGAATATGATGATGATGATATTGTGAATACACAACTTACACAAGGATCATTAGAAGATTTAAAAAAGTATAAACCTGTAGCACCAAAATATGCAAACTGGTCAAGACCACACCTCAGCAAGGATTCACTCTATGTAAAAGGCACAGCATCAATTGCTTTCCAACAAATGGATGCCGATTATACATTAGCCGAACAAAAACCAGGCTATCCAGGACCTGCATCAGGCAACGTACCTATTGTTCGTTTGTATGGTGTTACTGAAGAAGGGTTCTCTGTGGCATGTCACGTCAGAGGTTATACACCTTACTTTTATATTGAACAACCAGAAAATTTCAATCCTGATCAATGTAGAAACTTTGCACAATTTTTGAATGCTAGAATGTCCGAACGAGGTATCAAGAAGGCAGGTAAAGTTGACGAATATGTTGTGAATGTTAGTATTGAAAAGAAGAAGAGTTTGATGCATTATGCATTTGATACCAAAAAATCATTTTTAAGAATTGAAGCTAGTATCCCTCCTATGGTTCCTCACATTAGAGAATTCCTTGAAAAGGGTTTTAACGTTCCTGGTATTGGGTTTAGAAAATTCCTCACATATGAAAGTAACGTTCTGTTTGTTTTACGTTGCATGATTGATTCGAATATTTTTGGTGCTAATTGGGTAGAGCTTCCAGCAGGTACATACAAGTGGAGAAATGAAAATGATAAGACTAGTCATGCTCAAATTGAAGTTGATATTTCATATGAAGATTTAATAAGTCATGCCCCAACAGAAGAAGGCTGGCACAAGATTGCACCTCTCAGAACTCTTTCATTTGATATTGAATGTAAAGGTAAAGATGGTCACTTTCCTCAAGCTGAATCAGATCCTGTAATTGTTATTTCCAATTATGTTACTGTTCAAGGTAAATCAGAACCACTCATCAAGAATATTTTGTGTTTAGGAGATTGTGCACCAATAGTTGGTGTAGAAATCCATTGTTTCAAGACTGAAAAAGAAATGTTAGAAACTTGGAGAAATTTCGTTATTGGTATCGATCCTGATATTATTACAGGTTACAACGTTATTAACTTTGACTTACCTTATTTAATTAACAGAGCCAAAGCTTTAAAGTCTGGTTCCTTCCCATTCCTTGGTCGTATTGCTGGTAAGAGATCTCAAATGAAAAATAGTACCTTTTCTTCAAAAGCATACGGTACCAGAGAAAGTAAGGATATTAATATTGAAGGTAGAATCCAACTCGACGTTATGCAAGCAATTCAAAGAGACCACAAACTTTCCTCATACACTTTGAACTCGGTATCAGCTCATTTCCTTGGTGATCAAAAAGAAGAAGTTCACCACTCTATTATTTCTACACTTCATGAGGGTAGTGATGAAGATAGAAGAAGATTAGCTTCATACTGTCTTAAAGATGCTTTCCTTCCAATTAGACTTTTGGAGAAATTGTTGATTATTATTAATTATATTGAAATGGCTCGTGTTACTGGCATTCCAGTTTCTTTTATTTTAAAGAGAGGTCAGCAAATTAAGGTTATTTCTCAATTGTTGAGAAAAGCTAAGAAGGAAGAATATTTAATGCCAACTATTTCTAAAAGTGGAAAGAAGGAATCACTTGATGAAGAAGGTGAAACATCAGAAGAGACTTATGAAGGTGGTTTCGTTTTGTCACCAAAAACTGGCTATTATGACATTCCAATCACAACTCTTGACTTTGCTTCTCTGTATCCATCCATTATGATTGCTCACAATTTATGTTATACTACCCTCTTAAAGAAAGAAGATTTGGCCAAATTGAGTGAAGATCAATATGTAAAAACTCCTAGTGGTGACTATTTTATCAAGAGAGAAGTTCAACAAGGTTTACTTCCACTTGTTTTAGAAGAACTCTTACAGGCAAGAAAACAAGCTAAAAAGGATATGGACAAGGCAACCGATCCTCTTGAAAAGGCTGTTATGAATGGTAGACAGCTTGCCTTGAAGATCAGTGCCAACTCTGTGTACGGTTTCACTGGTGCCCAAGTCGGTATGCTTCCTTGTCTTGAAATTTCACAATCTGTAACTTCTTTTGGTAGAGAAATGATTCAACACACAAAGGAAATGGTTGAAGAAAATTATACTATTAAGAATGGTTATGAAACTAATGCTGTTGTTATTTATGGTGACACAGACTCTGTCATGGTAAAGTTTGGTACAAAGGATATCAGGAAAGCGATGGAACTTGGTCTTCATGCTTCTCAAGAAATTTCAAAGACTTTTGTCAAACCCATCAAACTTGAATTTGAAAAAGTTTATTATCCATATTTACTTTTGTCCAAGAAGAGATATGCTGGTTTGTTGTGGACAAAACCAGAAAAGTTCGATAAGATGGACGCTAAGGGTATTGTCACAGTCAGAAGAGACAACTGTGCCTTGGTGAGAAACCTTGTAAATACTTGCCTCCATTTAATTTTGATTAAGAGGAGTATTGAATCTGCTGTAAATTATGCCAAATCAGTAATTTCTGATCTGTTGATGAACAGAATGGATATCAGTATGCTGGTTATTACAAAAGCTCTAGTCAAGAAGAGTGATAAATACAAAGCTAAACAATCTCACGTTGAGCTTGCAGAAAGAATGAGTAAGAGAGATCCTTTAACTGCACCTCGTGTCGGTGACAGAATTCCATATGTTATAGTTAAAGCTCACAAAGGTGCTAAAGCTTATGAAAAGAGTGAAGATCCTATCTGGGTTTTAGAAAATAGTATTCCAATCGATGCACAATATTACTTGGAACATCAAATTAAGAAACCTCTCGAACAAATTTTCCAACCTATTATTGATAACACACAATCACTCTTTAGTGGTGATCACACCAGACAAATTGCAGTACCAACACCTTCCAAAGGAGGTATTATGAAGTTTGCTCAAAAGCAATTAAGATGTCTTGGATGTAAAGTTGTTCTTCCAAAGAATGGTGGTACAACAATTTGTTCTGATTGTTCTCAAAAAGGTGTAGCTCCAAAAATTTATGAATCTGCCATCAATAAGAGAAACCACTATGAAGATATTTACAGTAGAGTTTGGACTCACTGCCAAAGATGCCAAGGTAGTTTGCACTCTGATGTTCTTTGTACAAATAGAGATTGTCCAGTCTTTTATATGAGAAAGAAAGTACAAAAAGAATTGGCAGACAATCAAGAAATTCTTAACCGATTCGATGAAGAAGTTATTCATGATTTTTAATCTCATGGTGTTGATTGTATCTCACCTAAACGAATTCAAAATAATGAATAAGACAACTACTTAGATAAATTTCCATTTAAATTATTAAACCCATCTTACAATAGATTTCCTCAAATCCATTTCACTAACTTGTAAAATCTGATTGGTGTTGCTTTACTTTCAATACCTTTAGATATTTCCAATTTTATTTGGAGATGACTTAATCGTTTCGAATAAACATAATCACCATTCGGAGAGACATGTTGTTCATTATGTATAAATAATTCTAAAAGACAAAATCATTAAACATGAAAATAAATGTTTCTATAGATGCCTTAATCTCGGCAACGTTTCTCTTATCTTTTGGGTTGTCATGGTACCCGTTAATTCCTCCTACATCCAGATATTTCAAAGACCTAGAAATAGTCTTATTGTTGACTAATGCTCTACATACTTCCAAGTTCGAAGCATGGATTTTTAACTTTTCCAGTTGAAGAGTGCATTTGATATTCAAGACTTTATCCCTATCTTCAATTCTATAACAAGAGAATTCCAATTCTTTCAAATTTACCCAGACAGAATTAGTAAGTATATTTGAAAAATCCTGTTCTTGTATCCAAATTTTAAGGACAAGCTTTCTCAAATTAGAAAAAAGCTGGTTCCTGCACATTAGTTGAATGTCTTCTGTTTTTACATGTTCAAAATCCAATGTTAATTCACTTAAATTACATAAGTTGAATGTCCCTAAACTAGCAATTCCAAAATTATTAAACTCATTATTAGACAAAGTAAGGGTTTTGAGTTTTTTCAAAAATGGGCTGTTAAAAATATCTGACAGACCTGCATTGCCCAACTTGTGTGAAGAAATCGCCAAAATTTCCAAATTGGAAAATGTTTCACAATTAGCAATCAGCCCAATCTCATCCCCAAGACTCATATCTTCGTAACTATTTTCCTCATCCATAAATCCTTCAAACCTACTCAAATTCGTCAAATGCAATTCTTTCAAATTTTTCAAATGAGGATTTTGAATAAATTTTCTAAAGCCTTCTAACTTTATATTTTCCATTACAGCCAACTTGGAAACATGCTCCATCAATCTGTTCTCGGTAATTTTACAGAATTTAGGAAAATCTCTGAACAATGATAATTCAATCTGGTGAAAATGTTTACTAGCTTCTAGCCAAGATTTAGAAATAATTCGTAAACTGAAGGCCTCGTTTCCTCCGATCAATTCCATAACTATTAGGCAAATGTCAGGAATAAAAATCTCTGTTTGCATTTTTTTTGTAAAATTAAAAAAACTCTAATGAATTTCCAAGTTATTCCAATAATGAGTACTTTCTTTCAACTTCTGAGAGTTGTTGTCGTAATTGATCTATTTTGAGTTTAAGATTCTGACAAATATAATCATTCATGAACAATTCGTTGTCATCATCGTTAATGTCTATTGTCACTAGAAAATCCTCTTGCAAGTTAGAAGAGTTTTCTTTGTAGGAAGATATTGAACAGCTTGATTTTTCAAGTCCAAGTTTCGTTTCGATTTCTTCTTCATCAATGAATTGAATTTGCTTGCTTTCGAATGGTAATTCATCCAGTGATTCTAATGACTGAGTAACTGGCATTTCCGACAAACCTGCAATGGAGGATGTTAAAGGTTTGTTTTCCATACCCTGTTTTGTTAGCATGTTATCTCTAATTAACATTTGTTCAACAAGGTTTCTTTCTTTCATAAGCTCCTCAACTTTGTTAAATACATCATTTTTTTCATCCCCTATTATTTCATAACTATTTGGATTGAGATATGATTCGTGTAGACCTATTGATTGCAAACGTGACAGAACACTCTGTCTAAACATTTCATCAAGATGATCATCGCCTGAATCTATCAAAATATTGCTTTTTTCAGTAGAAACTGAGTTTGAGATTATTGAATCCAAATTCTTAACTTCAGTACTTTCTAGAGCCATTCTACTAATTTCTTTAATATCAAAATCAATTGCATCTATGGAATCGATTGATTCTTTAATAGAATTATCACCCTGTTTGAAATTAGATGCCTTTTTCTTCCTAGATGGTAATATTTCATCCAAAATAATATTTGTATCCAATTTACCTAAATTGTCAAGATCGTCCAGACCCTTCCGTTCAGTCCTTTTTGTGGGTGGTGCTGTTCTGAACCTCTTAATATATTCTGCAATTCTTGCTGGTCTGGTTGAACCCTGTTTTTCCACATACCTCGGACTTGACTTTAACGATTCATGTGAGCTATTACCACTCTTTCCTCCAATCGATTGGTTACTTGAAATTGAATCTCTTAAATCTCTTTCTCTTTGTTTTTTGAGAGGCATCGAATCTCTTGACAAAGTTAATTCATGATTTGATTTTGCTGAAGAAAAGCTATTCCTACTACTAGAAGTTGAACCAAGCTCATTTAAAGACTGTGCTTGATCATTTACAGACATTACTTCCATATCCTCATCTTCATCCAACATGAAAGAAAGAGATTCCTTCTCATCATTCTCTTCATCTTCCTCTCCAATATAATGAAAATTTAATTGTTCATCCTTAGATTGCTTCTGAACAGGAAGCTTGCTTGAATCCTCCCTAGATGATAAAGAATTACTTGAACCCCTCATTGCCTTACTAGAATTATTAAACTCGAAATTCCTTTGTTCAAACTCCACCGATGATGAAGGGAACTTTTGAATTCTCATCTCTTGCTCCGAAATTACCCTTGAAGAAGTTGTTGGTCTTCCATTTCTAAACATTTTTTAATTCTTTTCAAAATATTGGCGCCAAAACAGAATGTATGTGATGGAACAAGTTATTTTGTTTTTCCATCCAGCATTCGAACTCTATCAACACAAGCTTTTATGCTTCAACCAAAAATTATTAAAAAAAATTGTCCCATTCAGTGATGGCCCGTTATTCAACACGTTCTGCTAACGTTGTTGCAAAAAACAAGAAGAAAAACTACAATTCTGTAGAAATAAGTGATGAGAGTAGCGATTGCTCTTCGGAGTCGTCACTTGATGATAGTATTATTGTATCCGATGAAGAGGAAGAAGCTACAAATGTAAGAAATGATGAAGAGGAAGAAGAAGAATATGAGAGTGATGAAGAGGAAGTTGACAATGTGGAAACTAATGATGAGGAGGGTGATTCTATGATAAAACCAATTTTAATTGATGATGATGAAGAAGAAGAAATTGTCCAACTCTCTCCAGCACATCAGTTAGACCTTGATGATGATGATGTTGTGGTTGTGACTGGTTTAAATACACCAAAGACACCTTCCCAAGATGATAATACTATCACACAACATGAAGAAGAAGAATCCAATTCTAATAGAATGCACGATGATATCACGCATGAAATGGGAGGATTAGATAGACCAGAGCTTGAAGAAGTACTGGCAGAAGCTAATCAATTACCATCTGATCATGAAGATGATCAATTCACAACACTTCCACCAAACATTATAATTCCTCAACAAACATTTAACAACTCAAAAACCTCATCATCAAATCAATACCCCTCCAATTCCTCACCATCTTCCTCAAATTCTAGTAAGGAAATCTTCTCTTCAACCTCATCAACTCCTAATGTAATCAATAATTCCACCACTCCTACTACTAACAGTTTCAACTCATCAGAGAAGAAAACCAACAATGATTGCACATTGGATTTACCTCCAAACTCTAAAAAAACATCAATGACACCTCCAAGAGAAATTCTCATGCCAGATGAAACTCAACACTCACAAACTCCACACTCAAATATTATTCCACAATCTCCTCATCCATCACCATATACTCCTTCCTGTACAATATTCAATTCACCAATAACTTCACCATCATCATCTCAATATTCCCTTAATAATTCCCAATATTCCCCTCAATCCCTTCCAACTCATCTCAATAGTAATAGTCAAACTGAATCATTAATTCAATCCCGAAAGAGTTTACCCTCAATTAGTTTCGGCCTCTCAGAAATATTCAAGAGTAGAACTATGACTCCAATTCAATATAGAAGAGATAGCCAACAATTAGATTATCAAGATGATGACGAAAAGAAAGAGGAAGATGATGAATTATGGCCAGAAATTAATAATTCATTTATACACAAGGCCAAAACATCAAGTAGTGAAAGAAGAGTTGTTCGTCATCCTTCCTTGGAAAAACAATTTGAAAAGGAACAAAAACAACAAAGAGAACTAAAGAGGAATCTGAAAAAGAGAGTAGAAACCGATGCATGGGATCCAAATATTCATTCGGATTCAAAAAGAAAAAAGAAAAAGACTAAAAAATAAACCTTACTCTATTCATTAAATTGATATTTAATATAATAATATTATTCGCCTTATTCTGCTGCAAAACTTTCTCATGCGACAATGAAAGTTTCAAGTGGGTATGGAACTTGTCTCAACTAATTTATTTTAAAAGATCAATAACATTACAATAAAAAAATGGAACAAGATGAGGAGAAAACCATCCTAAAACTTGATCATCACATCGGATCTAGAGTTTTAACTAATTTTTATAGGACCACTGCCAAGTTTGCCAAGTTGGAAAGTAAACTAATCAACTATTCGCAATATCTTTCACTATTCAAGGGTGAATTAAATATTCACTCAAGTACAAAATTATTATTCAGATCGAGTAGAGATGGATTTTCACTTTCTGATTTTCATTCTCGATGCGACAATCAACCAAAACTTGTAATTATTGTCAAGGCACAAAGGGGAGAGTTATTTGGAGGATACACAAGTCAGAATATCAACGTAGCATTGAATTGTTCATCTGACTCTGTGAGGGATAATGATTCCTTTACTTTTCAATTTGGTGGCGAAAAATTGTACGTTTTCAGATTGTTGCCTTCGAGATTGGAACATGCATTGCATCGATATTCTTCAAGCTATCTTTTTGCTTTTTCTTTCTCTTTCTGGATTGGTGACAATGCCAACCATCAGACACTATCCAGTTCACATGGCCAAACAGAAGAAAATATTCTTCCTGAAGGTAGATTACCACCAGGGAAACAGTATTTTGGTGGAATGAATTTTCTTATTGAGGACATGGAGGTTTTCAAGATTGAGTAATAAAGAAAAGAGAGTGTTGGCTCAATCAACTGTGTAAAGTTCATAAATTATTTTTTGAATTGTCCCAACAGAAGGGAATTCAAAAATTTGCAATGTGGATTAGTGTGAAATTAGTGGAATTTTTTGTAGAAGGTGATTAGACGAAACCTGTTCGTTTAAATGTTGGAGAATTTGAGTTAAACCGTATTAATAAAGATATTTATTCAGTTTTACTATCAAGAGATAATTACTCAATCCCAATACTTGCCAAACATACTCAGATTCCCTAGTAATTTTGTAGAAATTGAGAAATTGGAAGAAATTAACTACAAAAGTGATGACTTGTATTTACTTATTTGATAAGAGGAGAATAAAAGTTTCTAACAGTATTATCGGAAAAGCAAGATGAGAGAATAGAATTAATTTGACAAACTCCTATTACGAATATATTGACACTCATCCTTAGTACACTATTCCCCAAGCCATAAATATTAGAGACTCACCATGAACAAGAAGAAAACCTTAAACGACGACATTCACACGTGTGTTTGAAAAATTTAAACAACCTCCATGAATGTTGTTGCCTTTCATTATAATACGTTCACAATAAGTCTTTGAGTAAAAAAATTCCACGATGATTATTTACTGTTAATTGGATAATTATTTGAGGGTGAACCAATCCCAACCACAATCATCCATTCCTAAAAGAGAAAGTGAACGAACACAACAAGATAAATTGGGAGGAAAAGACAAAATTCACTACACATAAAAAAATGCACCCACATCATCACCTGCCAGCACATTCATCATCAACACACCAACAATTTAATGTTTCATTATCGAGTAGCCTTCGAAGATTATCCGAATCTACTTCATGTTTACTGTTAATTATCATTGCGAGTATTGTGCTACTACAATCAATGAATGTTGTTTATGGAGCATTTCCTGCTAATAATATGGAAGTGATTGGAGGTGGAGGAACCTTTGCAGAAGAAGTTCAGTACGTATCAGTTTCTTTCTTTTTCTAATATTCGAAACTTTATAGCAAAGGATGTGGTCAATCATTCTTTATTAAACATTTTTCAAATAACATTGAAATGAATTACAATGCTACAGGTAAATATTGTCACATTTCAATTTCTAATACTTTCGAATAGGTAGTGGTACTGGTTTATTGAACTTGATCAATTATACATCAACACCTTTCGATTATGCAGCTGGTGAATTAATTCCAACCGATGCTCAATATGCTGCTAATCCAGGTTTACAATTACTTCCATTTATTGGTGTAAACGTTTTAGTTGTTTTCAATTTACCTGGAATTTCTTCTTTAACCTTAAATAGACAAGTAATTGTTGACATTTTTGCTGCTCGTGTGACGTAGGTATTTTTTTACTGTTTTTGATTTAGTTTACAATTAAAGTAAATGGAATGATGCTTCAATTGCTGCATTAAATCCTTCAATTACTTTGCCAGATGCCAAAATTAAAAGAGTTGTGAGATCTGACAGTTCAGGTACTACTGAACTTTTCACATCTGCATTGGCTGCATTTGCTTCAAGTACTGGAGTTTCATGGACACCTGGTGTGCAAAGTATTTTAACATGGCCAAGTGAAGCATCAGATAATATCTCAAAACAAAAAGGTACATCTGGTATTTCAAATTACTTGTACCAAACTCCATATACTATTGCATATAATACACCTTCTGCTGTATTTTCATTCACATCAGCAACTATTATTAACAAGTATGGAACTCCAGTTGATGCTTCTGAAACAACTTGTAAGAATGCCATGACAGATTTTCAAGATGCATTCGATTCTAAATTCTCTGCAACAATTGTAGATGCTCCAGGTCAAAATTCATATCCAATCTCTGGTTATTCATATCTTATTTATAAGAGTTCATCAATTGAAGAGTAAGTAGTTGTGAGATGATATTTCATTTATTAACATTTTTAATAGATGTAGCTTGGCTCAAGTCTTGTACAGATATTTCTCTTATTTATATAGTGGAAATGTTGATACAATTATTACTGCTGCAAGCTTTGTTCCATTACCAAATAATGTTAAATCTAAAGCACAAGCAACTTTGGATAAATGGGTTTGTTCCTCGGGCGAAACTGCAGTGACATCTGAAATTGAGATTGTTGCAGTTGTCTTGTTATCTATTGCTGGTGGTTTTGTTTCGGTTGTTTCTCTAGGTATTGTTTTTGGTGTTTCAGTATATGCTCAATGGAAGAAGAGAAAGGATAGTGAAGAATCTACTGAAACTGACTAAGCCCATTTTATTGTACAATATAAATTTTATTGCATGAAATTATTAATTGACCTTAATCCATAGATTATCTCAACTTGCTTTCTTGCTTCGATTGCTAATAAACAAATGTGAATTTTTTCCCTCGTTCTTAATTTCACACCAGTATTTACAAATTGCTCCTTGGTACATCTTTCTGGATAGCAAACAACAGTCTTGATGTACTTTTTAAGATCAATATTAAGAAGCTTGTTGACCTTTTCATAATTGAAATCATCATGAGACACACCAAATAGTCTGTGAACATAACACCATATAGCAGCTCTGAATGAAGTCGTATCTACATCCTTGATATCATAACATCTATTATCTGTCATGTTATAAATAAACTCAAACTCAGTATCTAATAAATCAGCAGCACCATAGTAAAATCTACTCAATAAAGAGAATGCATTTTCTTCCCAATTGAAATCATGAATAGAAGTAGTTTCATATTCCTTATTCTTTACATCAAAATCTTTGTAAGTAAAGTCATACTTGTTATGTTTGTACTTTTTAAGTTTAAGTGAGCGTTCTCTATTGTTAGAGTTTCGTTTGTAAACACCAGATGTGTTAGAGCTTATAAAGGTATGTCCTGCACTTGGTATCAGACCCTCACTATCTGATTTCTTTGTGGCTCCTTTCATCATATCCTGTTTTTGAGCTTCCCAGAAAGTAACTGATGCAAAGTTTGGCGTTGAGAAGCAATCAAAGTTGTTATAATTACTATATAAATGGTTTGGTACAATTTTAGATGAGTTGTCATTAGTTTCAGTACATTCAAAAGCTTTTTCTCTTTGATGTTTGTCTATTGGTGTATCGTCATCATCAGCAGTCCTTGTTAATGTTTCAACAAGCCTTTGAGTTTCATTCTTTTGTCTTTGTTTTGATTCCTCACTTTCAGTAACAGAGCTGATAATATCTGCAATTGGTGTATCATCATCATCTGGTAAAATACCAATACCATAAATGAATCCCGACAGTGCATGGAAATGAGTCATTATTATTACAGCATGAACTAGCTCGGCCATAGTCCATGCATTTTCTCCAACACCATTATTGCTTACTAATTCAGAGATGCTATCTTCATTAAGCATCCATGGCATGTGGCAAAGTAGTGAATTGAATTTCAATAACTTTTTCAGCTTTTGTGGAATAAACTCGATTCCTTTCAACCACTCCTCATTTCCACCATTTAGTAAAAATTCTACTTCAAGTCTTCTCACTAAATATTTACAACTATGTCTTGATGCAGCCAAAATAGCAATGTAAGATCTCCAATCTAATGGCAGAGGACCGTTTGATTTCATCAAAAAATTATATGACTTGTAGTAAATCTCTGCAAAATGGGCGTGTGTGAAAAGAGCTTGAGAAAGATGAGGAATCACACCATTATCAATGAAAATAGTTTTGAAATGTTCTTGAATGATATGTAAATCATTGAATTGATCACTACCTGATGCCATTTTGTAAATTGGTTTGAAAGAAAGTGGTGAAAAGAATTGAGAAATTGCTCTCAAATGTCCCGAATTGCAATCTACTTTTTGAATACATTTTACACCATAATTCTTATCTAAATCCTCAATTAATTTTAAAAAGGTTGTTGAAATATCCTCAAAAGGACTCTCATAAGCAAATCTAGATATAAGAGGAGAATATCTTTGGAAGAAGAGACTTGGCTTCAATGAATCTTCATCATCTCCTGTATCCGCTGCATAATTTCGTTCCTTCCAAAGTTTAGCATGGTTTAATATTATTTGTATAACATTATTAATTCCAATCCTTCGTTTCTCAGCTGATTATAAATTCATCATTAAATTATTAGCAAATCAAAGAACAAACATACCAATTGGATGTAATATTTGTCTAAAAAAGTGATTTTCTGATAATAAAACACCTTCATCATACTCATCAGAGTAAATTTCGTAAATATCAAAGGGATGGTGTGAATCGTGGGTGTGATTAGGTGTTTTAATAGAATGTTGTTGATGTTTAGAATTGTGAACAGTATTAGTTTGATGTTGATGTTCTTCATCACGTAAACCATTAGGAGAAAAGACAGAATCATCCTCGTGTTGATCGTTAGAGTTACTCAGCCACTGTGGTTCTTCATCATCATCATGTTTTTGAAACAATTGTTGAGAATTATCCATTAAATGATGACTTTCAGAAGGAGATGTCATTGGTATGGAAGAAGAGAGCCAATCTGGAGTGCCACCACTGTGATGACTTCCCTGTGTTGGGGATTGTATAAATGATGATGAAGAAATATCAACAGCCAACGATGATAGTGAGAATGGATTGTTGGGTGATGTGTTGATATTAAGTCGTGAGTTATTATTATTATTCGCTTGATGATTTGATGATGAAGGAAAACCAAACATTTTGTTGTTGATCCGAAAAGATGATTCAAAGTTGAATGTCTTCACAAAGACTCTTTTTATCGGAGGACTTTGTGTGTGATTATTGGACAATTTAATTTAGATAATAATATGAAGTCTGGACTTTAAACTTTGGTCTGACTTGATAATTATCAACACCTTTTCTCTCTATCTTTTGCTTTTTTCTTGTTGTGTGATGAACAAAAATAGACAATTTTTTTAAAGCTTAATACTCTATAGAATTGCACCACCACAGTAAATGATAACACTCTTGGGTAGCTTACATACCACAACTATAAACACTTATAAATTTCTCGGGAATAAGATAACAATGTAAAAAGATATTTGGAGTTGGAAAATTGAAATTTTACGTCTTCATTTCTTGAAATGATTTCAATGGAATGAGATGAGGAAAATTCCAGCTATCGTGTCACATCAAAATTAGTGTGCTTTCATAATTTGGCGCCAAAACAAACTACAATATTGAGATGAATTGCGTTAGAAAACTTCAAGAAAAAAAACAATTGATTTGAAATGAAGAATAAGATCTTGATTTTAGGTTTAGTTGCCAGTGTATTATTCATTGTTTTCATCTCTTCAGTTAAGGGTGAAGAGCCAAAGATGAAGAAACTTGCCTATTCTATTGTTGATGAAAGAAATAGGGCTAAAGAAGTTTGTTCAAAGGTTCTTGATGCTGATAAGAATCAAAAACTCTTCAAGAGATGTGTTAAGGATCTTGTTGTTATTGCAAAGAAGAGAATTAAGAAGGAGGCTCAAAAGAAGAAGAGAAAGCTTGTCAAGAATTATAAGAAGAATATTGCTCTCTTGTTAAAGTCAATCAAGGCATCAATGGCAGCTCAAACTGAAAAAGTAGATAAGCTTGTTGAATCTTTAAAGCAAAATCTTGAAAAGGAACAAGCCAAGAAGTGTGAAGTCCCAAAGCCAGCTGAAAACTCTGAAAAGAAAGTTGACGAAAAGAAGGAAGAAAAGAAACCAGAATCTCAACCATCTCCTCAATCTCCATCAAACAATCAACAACCAGCAAGTAATAACTCTCAAAATAATTCCTCCAATAATCAAAAACCAAAGAATATCAACAAGCCAACTGGAAAATCAAGAAATTCTTCCAATAAGAAGGTTAATTCTTCTTTCAAGAAAATCAAACAATTTACAAATAATACAAAGCAATCCAATACTAATTCCAATAAGAAACTTGCCAAAATTCCAAAAGCAAAGGCAGTCCAACAAGCAATTAGCAAGAATAAGCCTCTCCAAGTGAAGAATTCTTCAAAGATTATTAAGAAATAAATTACTCAATGTAAATTTTAATATTCTGAGTAATTTTTAAAATAATTGGAAAATCAATTACAAAAAAAATGACAACAAAACGTAGTAAGAGGAGTGTTACCGAGAAGAAAAAAATAATACTAGATGAAGATGATGAATTAAATGATCTATCGGAAGAAGAGGAAGAAAAAGTTGATGAAGATTCCGATTATGAAGAATCTAAAAAGAAAAAATCGAAAAAGGACAATAAAAAGGAAACCAAAAAGGAGACAAAGAAGGATAGTAAGAAGGAAAGTAAAAAGGATACAAAGAAAGATAGTAAAAAAGAGTCTTCTAAAAAAGAATCAAAAAAGAAGGAAACAAGAGAAGTTAAAAAGAAAGAAACAAAGAAGGAAACAAAATCTTCATCATCATCGGATCAAACAGCAACTTCTACAACAAAAGGTTTATTACCTTTCAAATTAAAATTAGGATTTACAAAAGGAAAACGAAAGCGATCATTCAGACAAATTGTTTCAAAACAAGATTTAGCTAGCGAGGATGTTGATGAAAATGAATTGGAAAATCAAGATAATACAAATGGAAATCAACAACAAAATTTGACCTATTCTTCCATACAGGTTGGAAGTTTTTCACTCTATCCTAAACCAAAATATTGTGATATTACTGGACTCTTATGTAAATATACCAATCCACACAACAAATTACAATATCATTCATCATGTATTCATCCATTAATTTCCTCACTTTCAGAAGAAAAGATACAGCAATATCTTTCTGTGAGGTCTTTAAAATAAATATTTTGTAAAATTGAAGAAATTTGAAATTGTAAATTGAAACTTCAACGATAAATTTGGAACTAGAAAGATCTGATTTTAAGAAAAACAACAATAAAAAATGTCGTCATTTGATTTACTTGCAGATGAAGATTTAATTTATCAAAAAAAGCAACCAACAAGAAATAAGAAGAAAACAAAACAGCAACACTATGAAAAATCAATCATTCCAGAGACAGAATTTACAAAAATACACTTGAGCGAAGTTTGGGTTGTAATTTTGAAATATTTTGATTTTAAATCTCTGTATACTTCCTTTCTGTTTGTTGATAAGAAAGTGTGTGAAATTCTATACTCCCTTGAATTCCAGAAATATATTCTTAATAGAGAATTTGAGGATGTTCTTTCTGGAGAATATGAATCAGATCACTCAGCTCTATACTCTCAAAATCAAAGCCTTCAAAGAAGTCTTATGAGAGTATTGGAAATTAATGATCGATTAAATATATTCGAATTAAGAAAGACTCATTCCAAACCAAAATCTGATCATCCACACAAAGTATTTGAAAATTTGTTTTTTGGATTATTGAACAAGAGAACAAATTTCACAAACAGAAATATGATATTGAGGAAACTCATCAAAGTAAAGGTCAGTATTGGAACAAGATCTGAGGTGGAATTCGACTCTTACAAAAGAGGGAAAATGAAATTATTCAGATCAGCTAATGAGAATGGTTTTGGAATGGTAGAAACAATTCCAGATGTTCACAAAGAGGAAAGAAAACAAATGGAATGTGAACATTTCAACATTCTTGTATCAAGGAATGGAAATGATCCAGATTATCCATTCACTCTCCGTTGTAAAACATGTGATGCAACTGGACTACCTTGGCGTGATACTGTACAGAAACAAATCCAAAAGTATTTATAAAACCTTGTGTGGATTCATAATATTGTTTGGATCGAGAGTTTTCTTGATTGATTTCATCAAATTGAGTGCAACATTGGTTTGTGAATAGTGGAGATAATTCTTTTTCAAAACTCCAATACCATGCTCTGCTGAAATACTTCCTCTATGCTTGCTTGTCCATTCATAGACATATGGTTCAATAGTTTCCTTAATTTGTTTTTCAAATTTTGGTGAGACAATGTTCAAGTGGAGATTTTCATCACCCAAATGTCCAAAACTGTAAACCTTTGCTTGTGGGAAGACTTTCATTCTCTCCTTCATATCCAATACAATGTCATACATTTTGGCGAGTGGAATTGAAATGTCATACTTGTACACATAGCCATCCTTTTTCAATGATTCTGAAACCAACTCTCTAAATTTCCAAAGATATTGCGATTGTTTTTCATCAAATGCTAAACTTCCATCAGTGGCTACTCCTTCTTCTAAGGCCTTTGCAAAGAAATCATTTAATTTTTCTTCATCGTGCTCTTTAGAACTTCCTTGTGTTTCAATGACGAGATAGAATGGATGTTCTCCCTCAACTGGTGGTTGAAGAGTTTCATGATTTAATCTCATTACCAATTTCATACTATCACTATCAACAAACTCAACAGCAGATAATATTTCACCCAACTCTCTCTTTGCCATTAAAATTAATTCTTGAACTTTTTCAAATGATTCAACGGAAATAAGAGCTACATTGACAGATTTTGGTTTGATTGGAACTTGAAGAGCTACTTTTGTAATAATTCCCAAAGTTCCTTCACTTCCAACAAATAAATGTGATAAATGATAACCAGTATTATCCTTTCTAATTTCCTTAATTGAATCCATAATTGAGCCATCTGGTAAAACACATTCCAAACCAAGTAAATTCGAATGTAATGAACCAAATTTAACATATCTAATACCTCCAGCACCTGTTGCAATATTACCACCAATTTGACAACTTCCTTTAGCAGCCAAATCAAGTGGCATTTGATATCCCTTCTCTTCCAAAGTATGATTTAAATGTTCTAAAATACAACCAGATTGACAAATCAATTTTCCACTCTTATCATTAAATGAAATAATTTCATTCATTAAATTTGTACTCAAAATGATTTGAGGTCTATGTTCAATTTGTTCATTTACAGGTATTCCACCACCTACTAAACCAGTATTTCCTCCCTGTGGAATAATAACAATATTATTCTCATTACAATATTTTACAATTTTTGAAACTTGTTCAGTTGTTCTAGGTCTCAAAACAAGTTCGGAAGCTCCTTTAAATTGACCTGTCCAATCATGATTAAAAGCCATATCAATTTCATTAGGATTATATAAAACTTCACCTCCTTTCTTTGTTGTTGAAGTGTCCTCATCAAAAATCCTTTTAATTTCATCTACATGTTTCCTATCGAGAGTTAGAGCAATATTATTGGAATGAAACAATCGTTGGAATGTTGTGCTCATTCCCTTGCCACTAGTATTTTTCAATTTGAATAGAAGATGATGATTATTATTATTTGATGCTAATAAAACAGCACGACAAAGGCTTTTATGAATAAACATTTTTTAATAAATTTAAATTTTAGAAATTAAAAATCGATAAATTGGAATTTTAAAAGGATTTTTTTATTGCACGAAGAGGTTGTGATGATTTTCTCCGTGTATTGTGTTAGAATAATTTAACTTCTAATTAATTATGTACACACCAATATTATTTTCCTTAATAATTTAAGTCTCTCTGAGTTTAATGATCCGAGTAGTCACCATTCTCATGGTTTTGTTCATTGTCAACATGTTGATGAGGATGATGAAGTGTATCATGAGTTGTTGGAATGAGGTTGGTAGTTGAAGGATTAATGCCAGGAACTATTGGGTCATGTTTCATGAGCTTTCTTTGTCTACGTTCTTCTGAATGTTCATGGTCAGAATCTTCATCACTTGACGACCAATCATTCTTTCTTCGTTTCTTATCATTTTCAGTCATATCTGTGAAAGGTTTATGATGAGCTCCCAGCGTCGATGTTGGTTCTTTTTTCTTGGTTGATTTGGTCTTAGAGGAATATTGTGGTTGACTATAATATGGATCAGTAATTTGTGCAACTGGAGGGAATTTAGAACTTTGAGCTAAATGGTTTACAGCATATTGACCTGTACCAGTTGCTGGATTGATTGAGGGAGCTGTTGACGCGTAAGCTTTACCTCCTCCCAAAATTGGAGTCCTAGATGGATTAATACGAATATTTCTATTTCCAAGAAGTGTACCAGAACATTCTAAAGCTTTGTTTCTAGATTCCATATGTAAAAATTCCACAAATGCAAATCGTGCACTATGTACTGCATCTCCAGCCAAAACAACTTTAGTAACAGGACCACAATTAGCATCAAAAAATTCTTTAAGATCATCTTCTGTCAATGAAATATCAGCATTTCCTACATAAACAGTTCTATTAATTTGATCATGATGGGCAGGAGTAAATGAATAAACAGCACCATTTCCAACAGCACCTGGTGTAGGCTGAATTGGTGTCCTCGATCCTAAAATGCGTAGGGCATATCTTCCAAGAAATTGACCAGACAAGGAAACAGCTGCTTGTGCACTTTCCTTCTGTTCAAATTCAAAAAAGGCAAATCTTGTTGGATGTTGAGTGTCTCCACATACTCTGTAATTTACAATTCTGCCACAGTATGAGAAGAACTCACATACTTGAGCTTCCAATATTTGTGTATCAATACTTGTTACATAAATTGTTCTCTTGATTTTATCATCTTCCTCAGCCTTCCTCTTTAATTCCGATTCTGAAAGAAATTGATATTTTGTTGCATTATCATCTGTAGGTGAAATTTGAGTTGGATTTGATTGTACAGGTGTTGGATTAGAGATTGGACTACGACTTAGGGATATTTTCAAATGTTTACCAAGAATTTCTGTTCCGCTAAGTTCGATAGCTACTTTTGCCTCCTCACTTGATGAGAATTCTACAAATGCGTATTTATTTGTTGGCTCTCTAATCATGGTTGTATTTTGTTGTTGTTGTTGATATTTCCCCATAATACAATTTTTTCATGTACTTACCCAGCTATCTTTACGTTGCAAATAGTCCCGCAGTCGTCAAAGAAAGTTTTGATTAACTCTTCGTTAAATTCTGCTGGAAGATTGGAAACGTAGATTGTGCGTCCAGACATTTTTTTTGCAGTTGTTTATTGTTGGAATGATTTTTTACTTTCCGTCGCTGTTGTAACCTCTTTAATAAATTATTCTGTATTCACTCTATATTGTAATAATATTAATATTGAATTGATCGTCATCATAGTTCTTGCTTCTTGTTCCGATAACTTATCACATTATTTAAAAATCTCTCATCAAATAGATGAATTGACCAACAATGAACTGGATATGAAAGAGGCTCATTCAGTTTCTGAATAAAGACCACATGACGAAAGTATCAATAGATATTATATTATTACAATTTTATTCTCTATAGAAATTTACAGGTAGATTATAAATTAATCTTGATCTAAAATAATTTTGTTCAATTAATTTAGCAAATAATTATGTGATTTGTTATTGATGATCAAGATCGTCCTAGTAGAATCTTCTGAAAAGATTAAATCCTCCTTCCATTGGTCTAGCAGGAGTACTTGTTTCTTCCTCTTCCGATTTTGTATTATTATCAACAACAGTGACAGTGGTGCTATTATTTGATGATGTTATTACTGGTGTTGTAGTATTACTATTAGATGATTCTGATTTTTGAACAACATTTGGTGTGGCTTGTTTAGTAATGACGATCGTCTTTTCCAACTCATCTTCATTTGTCTTATCGGATGCTGACTGTTTTTCTTCCTCTCCTTCTGTTGTAGATTCCTTGAAAGAAAGAGCCTCTTCAGCCTCCTTTTTCTTTGCTTCAATAGCAGCAGCATCAAAGTACAAGTGAAATTCTCTGCCTGCATATCCACCTATTCCTAATCCTAAAGCTGAACCCAACAGCACTGCTCGCATACCAAAATTATTCATTTTTTAAAGTTTATTATTCACAACTTGACGAGGACAAAAATATTGTGTGGATCTATTTTCTAATCAGATTCTTGCATGTAGCCAAAATGTTTTCCAAATAGTCTGGAATAGTCTTATTGGAGGAGTATTATTCTTGATTATTTTCAGTAGAGTTTTTAACAATTTGCATTTCTTGTTTTCTTTTAAAAACTACTTGTTTCAATTCATCTGAGAGAGGATTATTTGAGAGAGATGATCTTTGAGTTCGAATGGGTATTGAATATGTCGTTGGTTTTGATTCTGTTTCAGTTGTTGAATTATTCACAGAAGAGGAAGTTTCAGTAAGCTTTGATTTGTGCATAATTGGTGGCATTCTAAATCTTGACCCAAGGCTGAGAGGTTTTTCAGGTTCTGGCATTTGATTTTCGCATTCATACACATTAACAACTTTCTTCTCAATATTAAGGAATGGTTTTTGGCTGGAAGCACGAGGTGAAAGAGATTCTTCATGATAAAATCTTCTATCGAGAGTTTCTCTTTCTTCAGAATTAAAGGGGATTGTTGAAAATTCCTCAAAATAGCTATCAATACCTTTATCAGTGCTATCCAAAGACTCTAGTTTAGGATAATAAAAGTTCTCAACCTCTTTACATAAAAGCTCAATCTTGTACTTTAAATTGCCAACACTTTCCATTAATGATGACTCAGTTCTTTTTAATTGATCTTCTGGTTGTTTTTCTGTCATCAAATATACGTATGATTTGAGAGTATCCATACAACTTTCAATTTCTTTTTTATATTGCGAGAAATACTCAAAATCGCTCTCTTCACTAACCTCATTCAATTTTTCAATTTTTTCTAATATTTTGAAACTGATTGATCCAATTTTACCCTTTTCAGAAAACTCATGCAATACTATTGATTGATTAATTAAATATTGATTAAATATTACGTACGCTTCTCCTTTAACTGAATTGTTATCTCAGTATTTTTAGAAAAGTGAATTATAGTTGTAAGCAAAAATTCATCCAAATCATAATTTACAGTAATTAAATCACTAATTGATGCAATACTGTTGGTATTTAAACTATCCAAAAATGTATGAATGTCCAAAATTTGTGGAATAGGTTCTTCAGTTAAGCTCTCAAAAAACGAAAGAACACTTGTTTTTGTGTGAATGGTAGACTTTAAAGAATCTACCAAACTTTTCCTCATGTATTTACATTTCATCATACTTTCAGGAGTTTTCATCTCAATTCGAGAAATAGGTGCATTATGGAGATTGTCACTATTTATATTTAATAAATTGAAAAATTAAAACTTTAACCTACATGAAATATCCTCTTGAAGTCAACTCTATCTCTTTAATAGTTTTTAAAATACCATTACATTTCTTGTGGTATAATCTCATTGATCTAATGATTCGTTTCAAATTTGTACATGTATTTTCATTCAAAATTTTTAATTTATACAATGAGTTCTTTTCTTGTTTTAGTATTTTAATTTTCATTAAGTAACCTACCTCAAATTCTCTATACTTTACAATTAATAAAAACAAGCCAGCTACAAGCATCATTGTAATAAGGGATGGCAGATAATCTGCTGTAAAATGAAATAAAACTAATATACAAAATAATAAAATTATCAAATATGAATTAGGCTCTGTAATATTTGGAAATACTTCATTATCTGAAGATAAATATTCAATTGTATTTTCAATACTTTCAGATTTCTCCTTTGCTAAAACATAACAATATTGTTCTAAATAGGATGTAATAGCATTATCCAAATAGTATTGATCATAATCAAATAAAACAAATGATATCTTTTTCCAATAATATCGAGACATCTTTAAAGATAACGAAATTAGTTGGTTCATCAAAAGGTAGAAATGGTTTGTTGATTTTGAAATATTATCAATGGATGATTTTGTTTGTTCTCCCTTTAATGATGAAGTAGGATCGGATAGACTCGACATGGCTTGCTCACCATTTTGCTCCTGATCCTTTAATCGACTTTGCAGCAAATCATGCATTGGTGTTCCCGGCCTTATGACTTTGTACATTTTTTGTGATTGTTCATGCAAATCTTGTATTCGTTGTAGACAATCTTGATTGTGTTAATTCTAATTGCGTTTCTAAATCATTATTATTATTAATAGAGAATACATTGTTTTAGAAGTTTAAATAAGATGGTAAATATGATGATTATTTGAAGAAGAATATTAATGATGAATTTAATGTTCTTGTTCTTCACAATACTTTTGATAAGCATCCTTGGACATTAATTCTTCAGCTTCTTGTTCGAATTCCAACTTGATCATCCAACCATCAGCTTCAGCACTTTCGTTGACGACACCTGGGTTATCATTCAAAACAGCATTGACTGCAGTAATCTTACCAGAGACTGGTGAGTAAACTTCAGAAACAGACTTGACAGATTCAACTTCACCAATAACACTGCTGGCTTGAATAACATCACCAACCTTTTATCATCATGCACATTCCGAAATTATTTTGTAAGCATGATACCAGATTAATTTTCATCATCGCCGTTAGCAATTTAACATTTTCAATAATAATAAATTTAAATAATATTTAAACAGAAAATTAAGTGAGTACTGATGAAGAGAAAATCACATACCTTGACGGACAAAGCAACGTGAACAATTTCACCAAGCTTTGATTGGGCTTCTTCAGAAATACCAACAACAGCTTGCTTTCCACTTTCAAATCTAACCCATTCGTGATCCTTTGAATATTTAACAGTGGCATATGATTGTCTTTGAACAAAATTCAAAGATTGCAATTGTCTGAAATTTCTAGAGGTATTCTTGGTGATTCTAGCGAGAGAGAACATTTTTTTTTCTTCAAGGTTGCCTGCTGGAACGTTTTGCCGATTATTAGCTGGGCTTTGATGTTAAAATAGGCACAAATTAATACAAGGCAATCCCAAAGCTTCTGAAATATTACTCTATAATTTATTATAAAACATTGCAAATTTGCTTGAAAGTGGTGGATGATGTGATATGGTTGTCGGTGGTAATTAGTATCAACTTGAAGTAATAAATTCAACCCAGTGAATGAAACTGGAATTTCAAATTGATTGACTCCCTGCTGTTTCACAAGAAGTGATAATGAGGTAGATGATGACTATTCGCAACAATAATGACGTTATTCTTGATTCCTTTGTTACATTGATTAAAGATGTTGTTCAGTTTTTTTGCAAGGTTGTATCATTATGAGAGATTGTGTAAACTTTTTTTTCTGATAAAAACTGGAAAACCGCTTTCCACCAAACACAAGAAGAAAAAATGCCTACACCGCTGTTGATATTCTATTCATAGCAAACGCTGCTTGTCAATGCTCAAGAAAAAAAGAACACAACACTGCTAATCATCAACATGCCATCAACACAACCACGTAAATCAGTGTCATTTACATTGGAAGATGAATTTACCTTTGAGGATGATGAACCTAAAACATCCGTTAATAATAATTTTTCATCATTTTATGATGATGATTTATCGGATGGAAATCGTTCACCTGTATTGACAAACAACAGTACAATTGCACCACCTTCTCCAGAACTTGATTTTGATGAGGATCTAGATAATATGTCTGATTATAACTATGAAAACAAACAGTATGAGGAAAACTTGTCACAATCACTCTCTGATATTTTGGAAAATGATGAAAAACAAGTTAAAACTGAAATAGACGAGTTATTTGATGAATATGAAAAAGAGCAGGAAGAAGAAGAAGAAGTATCAGTTAAATCACCAATTCTTTCAATTAGATTTACTGCTCAACCAACTCAATATACTGTTTCTTCACCTACTGTTTCTAGCCCTGGCTTAAGTCAATATCAAAAAGAACAAAGAAATATTTATCAATACGATGATATTAATCAATTGTCAGTACCTAGTCAACAATCACCAAAAATCAGTCAACCAGTTGTTGAAATTGTACAAAATTCAACAATGCAAGATGATAACGAGGAAGAAAGTGCCTTTCACAAACTAGATCCTTCTGTAAAATGTAACCCAGAAAATATTCCTACTACCAATTGTACAGAGAATAATTCACCTAAGTCACCTATTATTGTTGGTGAACAAAAGACAGTTCCCCAACCATCACAACAACAACAACTCCCTCAATCAAACCAACAACAAACAGTAATTCCAGATTCTCAAGAAATAGATATTGATTTTTCTCAATTAGAAGAAGCTTTAAATCAACCAGAAACTCCTAATGTAAATAATTCTACAATTGAAGAGGAAGTTCCAAAATCATCTCCTATTGAAATTCTAAGATCTAAAATTCCATCATCTCCTCAAAAAAAGAAACCACTCAAGCTAGTTCAATCATACAAAGATGAAATTGTATGCACTCCAGAATTTTTACCAAATCCATCCAATATGGACGAAATTGAGAATTCTGAAAATTCTCAAATGGAACTTGTAAAATTGGATCCAAGACCTTCTAGTCCTTCAAAACCATTATCATGGAGAGAAGCTATTTATAAGAATAGACATGCAATTTCTCCTCAAAAAGTTACACAACCAGAAAAAGAATTAGTTGCAATCAAAGATTATTTTGGTCTCACAACTTTCCAAAGAGGTAATAATTATTCTGGTGAAGAAAGAATTTTTGAAATGACAGCAGAATTATTGGAAGTACAAGAAGGTGATGAATTAACATTTCTCTCGTCTAAATGTTGGGGAACAGTGGAAGTTCCATATCAACAAAGTATTGTTTTTGAAGAACAAACCATGTCAATTAGAAAATGTGTTTGTTCATGTCCAGTTGAAACAAATTGTAAACATTCATGTGCAGCATTAATTACTTGGTTTAATTGTAAAAAGAAATCAATTCCATATCCAACATTAGATTCTGTTGGAAAGAGATTAGAGGAAACAATGAGTGAAATGAATAGATTAAGACAAGAATTGGAATCTTTAAAGAAGGAAAATGAAATTTTGAAAAGTTCAGCAAATTCTGATTACAGTTCAGGAAGTGAGGATTTCGACATGAAAGACGCTTCAACTCCAACCAAAAATCATTCTGGATTTATTTCTTCAAATAACTTTGTGACACCAACAAGAGACCCTTCGCTTTTACCATCTTTTATCAGTCCTTCACCTGCATCTGTTGATAATTCATCCCTGAAAAGAAAGAGAACAGATTTTTCCTTAGATCCAAATAATAAAAAGATCAAATAACAATTTTAATCCATAATTGCTGCATTATCTTGTAATCTTTATTAAGAAATTCATATTGTAATGCCAAACATCACATTATCTGCTTCATATCTCCTCTTGTAATCTTTATTAAGCAATTCAAATTGTTCCAATCTTTTGTTGGTGTTTATCTTGAAGATAATATTGCAAACTGAATAGTGTCTGGATTTGATAAAAAATTAATCCAGCAAAACGTTGAGGATGGGATTCGAACCCACGCGGATTACTCCACCAACTTAGCAGGCTGGCGCCTTAACCACTCGGCCACCTCAACTTCTTGTTTGTAATCATTCAAAATTTAACGGCCTTACAACCAATTGCAAAGTTGTAAACAGATGAATGTTCATACAATTATTAACCATGCAAGGAAGGACTGAAAACAGGAGATTTCTCTCGGGTCTGTTATTGATGCTTTGCAATTAATTGGTATTAATTTATATAAAAAAATGATCGGACACAACCAACTCAGACGTTTATCAATTCTTGCCAATCATTTGTGCAGTGGTTTTGATGTAAATAATCAAAGTAACATCATAGAAGAAAATAGTACAAGTGGTGGAGGAAGAATTTATGATCCAACACTTAAAACACCTCCTACCATCAAAACAAGTTTTTCCCTCACTCAACAAGATGTACATTCAATTGCCAATAATTTATTAAAACCTGATTATGTAGAATTGAGACAAAAATTATTGGATTACTTTACAAAGAATCAAGACTATTTTAAAATGTATTCTGGTTATGATGCTAAATTGGAAGAATGTAGACAAAAATCACATGATAGAGCATTGAAAATTCTCTCTCAAGAATTTGTTTCTCCAATTGATATTTTGAAAGATCCATTGAAAATTTCTCTCTTTTTGAATTCAATTCCAACTGATGTTAGTAGCTTGGTTAAATTGTCAGTCCATTTCAATTTATTTGGTGCTTGTATTGCTCACTTGGGTACAACTGAACAATTAGATAAATGGTTGGGTCCAAACAGTACATTCTCAAAGGAACTTGGTTGTTTCCTCATGTCTGAATTGGCTCATGCAAGTAGGTGATCTTTCAATTTAATATTTTTACACTAATCATCTTTTAACAGGTAATGTTAGACAATTGGCAGTTACTGCTACCTATGATTCTTCAAGAAATGAATTTATTATTAATACTCCTGATGAAGGAGCCCAAAAGTATTGGATTGGTAATGCATTCAAGAGTGCAACAAGTGGTGTTTTATTTGCACAATGTATTGTTGATGGTGTTAATCATGGTATTCACTCATTTGTTGTTCCATTAAGAGATCCAAAGACTATGAAGGTTTATGATAACATTTTAATTCGTGATGTTGGTATCAAGATGGCTTTGAATGGTATTGACAATGGTATGGTTGCATTCAATAATTATAGAATTCCTGCATCCAATTTACTTGCCAGATATGCCAAGATTAATAATGGAAAATATGAAACAACCATTAAGAATGAAAATGTCAGATTTGCCAAGCATATTGGAGCTCTTCTTCAAGCTCGTTTAGGTGTTGGTAGTGGATCTATTAATGCTTTACAAATGGCTTTAATTGTTGCAATCAGATATGCACATAGAAGAGAACAATTTGGTCCACCAAAATCAAATGAATGGAAGTTAATTGAATACAAGACTCACCAAATGAGATTACTTCCACTTTTGGCTGAATCATATGCTTACAATTTCTTCTCTTCATATTGTATGAAGAAATATGAAGAATATATGAAGAGTGGATTTAAGGAAGAATTATTGAAGAATTTGCACTTGCTTGCTTCTGTTTCTAAGGTTGTTATATCTTCAAGAAATTTGGATATTATTCAAGAATGTAGAGAATCATGTGGTGGTCAAGGTGTTTTAACTAGAAACCTTCTTCCAATTCTTAGAGTTGACTCTGAAGCCAACGTTACTTTGGATGGTGATAACCACTTGTTGTTATATCAAATCTCTGGTGTATTGTTGACTGAATATGCCAAACAATTCAAAACATTACCAAATGTCAAGAATAATGTATTTATGTCAGCTTTGACAAATATTGTTGGTCCAAGTGTTGATGCTATTAACTCAATTTATATCATTGGAAAGGAAGGTGTTAATGATTTCTGGAGAAATGGATTACTTACTCATTATGCTAACACTTCAAAGGATCATATCCTTTCCAAAGAATTCTTGATGGGTGCTTTGCAATACAGAGAAAATAGACTTGTTCACACTCTTGCTTCCAAGATGTACAAATTGACTGAAAAATATAAGAGTTTAAATAATAACACTCACACAGCTCAATACCTTGCCCATAATGAAGCATCAACTCACAGTCTCAATTGTGCTAAGGCTTATTGTGATAAGATTATTGGTCAAATTTTCTTTGAACAACTTGATTCTATCAAATCATCCATGGGTGTCTATAGCAATGTTTACAAAATCATGCAAACAATGTGTCAACTCTTTGTCTTATCCATTATTGCTAAGGATCCATTCTTCTTAGCCAAGAAGGTTGTTGGAGCATCCAAATTCAAAGCAATTAAAAAGTTGAGAGAAGAATTGGCCACAAGTTTAGCTGGAAACTCTTTACAATTGATTGATGCCTTTGCTATTCCAGATTTTGTTTTGGATGGCTCAATTGGTGCCAGAAATTTCCATTACATTACTTTGAATGGTTACAATCATGAAATTCAAGATATGTAAAATAGAGTATTTATTCCCTCACAAAATCATCCAATTAAAATGCAATCTTGCATGATACTATTATCTCTGAAATTTACAGCAGCTGATACTAATAGCGCTTTAAATATTCGTTAAAAGCACTTTTAATTTCCTCTTAAAATAAAATGCCCTCATCAGTTAAAAGCGTTTCCTCAACAAAGACGCCAAGGACGACAACAAAATCGCCCGTTCAGAAGGATCCAATGGAGGAAATCTATAAGGATCCAAAGAAATATCAAGAATTTTATAACGAATTATTCGATAAATTAGATACAGAGAAGAGAGGATTTGATGAGTGTTCGTTCGTGTTCCTTAATACAAAGAGACCTCTCGAACCTATCATTTCTCTGCAAACATCAACAGAGGAATTATTCTATGGATCCTATGATGGTCCAATTAGATGTTTTAGTACAACTAACGGGAAAAGAACACAAACTCTAAGAGGACACAATTCTCTGATATCATCTCTTGAATTGGTTCCTAGGGCAACAGTATCAACTATCTTGGGATTGGAAGAAGATGATATCGAAGAAGAACAAACTGAAGATGAGAAGGAATTAAAGTCAAGGAATGAATTAGTTTTATTTAGTGGATCAAGGGATGGAGATATCAGATGTTGGGATTTGAAATCATCAAAATGTGCCAAGAAAATGTCATCACCAAATGGAGCTCCCATAACAAGTATGAAGGTTTGTTTAAGGAATAATGATAGACCATTCTGTGCTAGTGGAGCTCTTAATGGAGATGTTTCGTTGTGGGATTTGGAAAAGGGTGTTATTAGTACAGTTTATACTGGACATGCATCGAATGTTTCCTCAATTGATTATGCAGATACGAAATTGTTCAGCTCAAGTTTTGATTCTTTTGTAAAAATTGTGGATGTGGAAAAAGAAGAAATTGTATCAGTATTAAGACCAAACCAACAACCTATTAGATCAATATCAGTGAGTGGTAACGATCTATTTGTTGGTACTTCAACAGGTGTAATTTATCAATATGATTTAAGAAATGGACAAGTGACTGGTTCGTTTAAGGGGCATGCGGATAGTGTTCTGTGCACTAGAATTTATGATGCAAACTATCTCTTATCTGGTTCTGAAGATTCATTTGTTGTTTTGTGGGATATTAAAACAAAGGAAATGGTTCACGTATATGGAGGACACAAAGATTGTGTTACTGCCATCTCAATAACTGACCAAGATAAAAGTGTCTACTCAGGTTCATTAGATAAAACCATTAGAAGATGGGGCGCAAATAGTGCTATTCAACTTGTGCAAAAAGAAAGAGAATTAATTGAACACAAGAAACGCTTAGAAGAATTACTTGCAAAATCACGAAAGCCTGCTGCCAACACCAGATAAAAAAGTTATTTGGTTTTATTTAGCCAATTTGAAAAAGTTGGATGGAATGAGGCCTTGAGCTCCCGAAGAATTTTCACCAATAAACCAACCATCTGTGTTAACTTCTACTACTGTTACAATTTCTCCTGCTTTGAAACTAATTTCTTGATCATCTTGAGCCTCATAGTCATATTGAGCTACAACCTTTGATCCCTTATTAATAGTAAGTAAATCCTCTGGTATTATTGAACCTTGAGTTTCTTCCACAAAGTTTGAAGGGAACAAACCAGTCATTCCACTATTATTAATACCTAACCACCATCCGTCGTCATTCATGGCAAGTACATTAATATAATCACCTTCCTTGATTGTAAGTTCACCTTCATCAGCCGCATCATAACCATATATACAGGTAACAGTCTTGATAACCTTTGTTGGAATTTCTTCTTCAATAGGTTTAGCAGTTGTTGTGGTTTTTTTAGGTTCAGTTGATGCATTGGTTGAAATACTGCTAACTGGAGGAGGTTGATTAATAGTTGTTGTTGGTGGTGGTGTTATTTTAACACTTGAAACAGAAGTAGTGCTACTGGTACCAACAGGGCTAACAGGAGATGAAACAGATCCATTCATTGTGGAGAATCTCTTCTTATTAAGTTCATCTGGAATCTTAATAACATAAGGTTCAAATTGATCAGGAGCAGGTGGTCTACTGCCTGATCTAATACCACCAATAAATGTTTGAATTTCTCTTTCCTCATTCATTGATTCAAAGCTTTGTTCCATGTAATCTGATTGAGCTGTAGTACTCTTTCCGATAGCAAAGTTCATTTTAGCAAAACGAACAAGCAAATCTTTCATTTCATTACATCTCTTTCTATCCAAAGCTTCCAAGCTTGCCATAAGAGCACCTAACTTTGCATAGTATTGTTGATCCATATCATGTAATTTCCTAATAGCCAAATCATAATCTTCTTCAGCTTTTTTAGATCTCTTTTCATAAGTATTAACTTCCTTATTTAATTTTTCCAACTTTTTTGGTGGCATTGCATTGTCACTATAAAGAGTGAGTTGCAATTCTTCCAAGTGTTTCTTTTCTTCTTGGTCTTTTTGTTTGGCTTGTTGAGCATCATGTCTAGTATTGTTTAGGTCCGATCTCAACTTTTTCTCCTCCTTGATTGCAGCTTTAATTGATTTAGAAAGTTCCTTTCTTAAAGCTGTAATTTCCTTGAATAAATTTTCAGATAAATCTCTTGATGAATCAAGATATTGATTACCAATAGTTTGCAAACCGGTTGCCATTCTATCAAAAGGTTCCCCAGTTTCACTGTTGTTTATGTGATTATTGTGATGGTTAAAATTCAAAATCAAATTGAATTTTAGAGAATTACATACAATGAATTCTTTTCGGTAGTGAGTTTTGTTTTAGACAACTTTTTACCGATTGTTTCATAGAGACTAGCTGTCTCTTTAATTAAACTTTGGAATTGTTTTACATCAGCTTTGCTCACCACCAATTTCTCTGCCAATTCTGTGAATTTATCCCACAAATCGACTTTGTACGAATATGAAGTTGTGATCGCAACTGCAGATGGAGGCAGACCAGATAGATCGGTTGTGCTCATTTTTTTGTTGTGATGATTTACTTGTTGATTTTAGACGAGGAAAGATTGATGATTTGTTGTTGTCGTGAAAGAAATTGCTGCTGCTGTTATTGGGTTGGTTTGTTATCCTCAGTGGTATGAAATGGATGGTTGTTTGGGGCAAAAAAAGGATTGAGGTGGATGTGTTTTTTTTTGAATTGTCATATCTCGTTTGACTGTAATTTTGGCGGCAGCAGAGAGAATCAGGTTCATTTGACGATAAAATAATAAGTAAAAGGAAGGGTGGTACGTGGATCGAACACGTGACCATCGGATGTCTGCTGCAAATAACATTGCAATCCGGTGCTCTACCGCTGAGCTAACCACCCTGTTGATGAATGCAAAATATACCTACACGCTGTCTACTCTAAATCATTGAGTTGTTTGATTGTTATTGAGATTATTGAGATATTATGATGTCTACTAACAGTAACACTTTCAAGTTCAAAATAATACAATTTGGTTGATAAGTAAAATACTTGTTGTATTTATTATTCAAAATTGTGGCGGTTTACTCAGATTGGGAAGGAATTTAAAAGATATATTATTTACAATTGGTTGGGGATTGGAAGAATGATAATGTTAGAAGACTAGTGTTGGTGCATTTGAAGTGCTTGCTTTTCAATGAAAGAGTTAACCAAATAGTTAAAATCAACGTTAATTCTATAAAATCTAAGTAATGATTTTGCTTTCTGTTCTCTCTTCATTACTTTTCCATTTCTAGAGTTTCTCTTCTCGGCAAAAATTGTTATTGTACTCTTTTTCATTGCACAACATTTCAGTCTATTTTCCTTAATCAATAAATCTCTATCATATTTACCAACAACAATATGATGATGTTGATTAAAACACAATGATCCATTCTTAATAGGTTCAGAGTTTTGAATTTGTCTAGAAATCTCTTCTGATTTTTGAATCTCAAATGTTGATGGTTGGTGAGTTGGATTTGAACTAGTTTGGGGAGAGTTATCAATTTTAAGAGTGACGTTTGGTTGATTGTTTTCAAATATTTGGAGAGAGTGGTTGGAATGAGAATTTTGTAGGATGGAATGGAAATCTTCTTCTAGAGAGAGTGATTGATTAGTTTCTTCATCATCTGACATGTCAGAAACCGAGTCATCATCATCTTCTTCTTCATCTTCTGGTATTTCTTGAAAGTGTTGTGGTTCAATAACTTCATATGGATTAAAGCTAGTTGTTTCTTCAGTTGTTTGAGGAGCTAAACATTGAGAAATCTTCATATGTGACTTGATCATTTGAATTCTCCCAAGAGTTGTATAGTAATTATTGTCACCATTTTCATTGGCAAGATATTCTTCACTATTCATATCTTCAATTAATTTTTCAGTTTCCTTTACAATATCTGAAACATGAGAGCAAAATACCTCATTATCTTGTCTTTTAAGATCTTGCAATGGGTCACTTGAAACAGTTCTTAATAAATGTTGGACATATCTGGATCTCAATTCAACAATGAATTGATAAAGATGAGGTTTATGAACCAATGACTGTAATGGAATTGAAAAGAGTCTATCCATTGGTACTCGGAATAAGCGTTGTTGTTCTTGTTGATGTGAATGGAGGTGGGAATGTTGAGTTGTTGGTTGATGATTAACTACTCTACAGTGAGGAGTTGTTGTTGTATTGTTAGGAGTTGCTGTTTGAATAGAAGGTTGGGCTGATGATTGATTCATCTTTATGTACAACAAGTTAGGATTTGAAAATGTATGAGGAGGACTATTAGAAATGCAATAAAAATAGCAGTATAAATTGTCGTCTTGTATATTCGCTTATTATTTGTAGCAGCGTTAGATGTTGTGCTATTTCTTTTATATTGGATGATGATGGAGATTTGATTGAGAGAAGAAATAGCCAACAAAAAAACCCAGAGAATCGAACATTTTGACAAAATGGGAGAATATGAGCACAAAAAGCATCACCATCATCTGTGATACCGTTGGCAAGGTGCGAAAAATACTTTCAAGAATTTGTGACTGCTATTTTTAAGAGAGGATCAACCTGAAAGGAGACAAAAAGCGTTTGAATGAAAAATTGCCCCAGAATCATCTCTAGCAATAAAAAGAGCACGAGCTTGATAAATTTGATCTTTTTTCTTACACTACAAAAAAGTACATATTTTGTTCCTCAGTTAAAGTTTCTGTTGAATAATTGAACCTCTTCACTACTGTTCTCTTAATAAATTGTTTGTTGTATTAAATCCTCAAGAACTCATTCATTTTAAAGAATCACAGGTTAATATTAAGAATCGTTGCTTTATTACACAACCTCTCTCTTTATTTAGTACCACGGAATGAGAGAGGAAGGTTGACCTCAAAAAAGCTATTCGGGTGCTTTGAAAAAATTATCCTACCGGAAGTTAATAGTCCTCAACACCATTGCCGAAACTGTCGCAATTATTCGTTAAATTGAAAAAGAAGCGTAAGGGTTACCCAATAATGAAAGAAAGTTGCGATTTACAATAAAAGTTGAATGGGTTGTATAAAATATTCAGTTTCAATTACAAATATTCAAATTCAATAATTCTGAAATGAAGATTTCAATTAGAACGTAACCTATTTACTTGAACAGAGAGAAGCATCAACAGATGTTTTAAACTGAGGAATGATGGATTAGAATCTGGATTGGGATTTAAATGAATTTAGAGAATTAAATTCCTCAACTCTGGTCGGTTGATTTACCAATATTGTTTGCTGAATTGAGGTTACTTTTTTGGCTTTTTCGGTACATAATAATGTTTTGGTAATTTGCTAAAAACACCATATCTAGAACTTGTTTTTGGAACTTAAACAACCCAAAATAAAAGTTTACAAAATATTCAAACCAACAAATTATACAAAAGGAATACTGTTTGTAATTGTTATAGTTGATCTTATTGGAAGTTAACAGTAGATGGATTACAATAATTACATTAGCTTTATTTTCTTTATAAATTTGAGAATTTGAAAAGAATTGGGATTCATTTGTATTTATTTACATTACAAGTTGGCTATTATTTACATTGATATTTTAATCAGTATTATTTCCATTGTTTGAAGGAGTGTCCTCAAAATCAGCTTCTGTGTGATAGTAGTAACATTCATGACCGAATGGGCAATTAACTCCAAATCTGCATCTAATACTCTTCAATTTCTTACGACTTTGTTCATCAATTTTCGACTTGTTTTTCAAGTGAATGTTTCTGCACTTGTCACCAAACTTACATTCACCTTTTTTGAAAAATTGGCATACTTGTTGAACCGTTTGATTGGAATTGTTACTGTTTGGAGTGTTTGTGGCACATGAATTATCACTGGCCATAGGAAGTGCACCATTTGAGGAAGGGTTTTGTTGTGGTAGGGAAGGAGAATGTGGAATACTGCTTCCAAAATTAATAACAGTAAAGGAAGATTTGGATTTAACCTGTGGCTGTTGTTGTTGTTGAACTCTTGTGTGAGAATTGTGTGTTTGTGGAACAATTAAAGTAGTATTCGAATGAACAAACGGACAATTTTCAACTTGACAACCTTCAGGTGAGTAATAAAATCTGCAAAGTTGTGCAGAATCATCCTGTTGAGTAGTGTTAGGAGATAAAGTTTGTTGTTGTTGAAATAATTGGTAACCAACACCATTCATTTGAGCCATTCCAGTAGGACATGATTGTGAAAGAGTTCTTCTATTAACTGGTGTTGCAGTATTTTTGAAAGCTTGTTGAGGATGAAGATAACGATCCACACTGGTAGCTCTTTGATGAAATTGGTTTGTTGGTCTTGGTTTGAATGTGGTAAGGCTATTGGAATGGAATTGATCATCCTGATTATTCTCATCAGATAAAACTTTATCAACAACAGAACGAACAAACATGTTATCAATAGGATTGGATGAGGTCATATTGTCAATCTTTGATTCATTAAATGAATTTGCGTAGGAAGAAGTCGAAAGTGAAGAACCAAATTGGCTACCTCCAAATAAACCAGGTGAAGAAGCAAGTGTTAAATCATCCATGGATGAGGATAACTCATTCACAAATAATCCTCCACTGTTACAACTTGTTGAATAAGATTGTCTTGCATATTCACCAACATCATCCCAACTCATTGGTCTAGAATGAACTATTGGTCTGGTTTGAGTTGCACCACTTTTAGGAGTGCTAAAGGTATTAATGGTTTGGTTATTATCATTATTAGTATTAGAACTAGTAATGGTAGGAGTAAAAATGTTAGGTTTTGTGTGGGAAGTATTTAAACTGCCATTAATAGGATGTGGATTAGGAGAAGAACCATAGTAAAAGTTAGGAGGGCTTCCCATTGTACTTGTAGAGTGAGCAGAACTGAATGATGAACCGAGATTGCTCAATGCCAATGAGGATGCAGATGAAAAACTGCTAGAAGTATTACTAGAGTAACTGGAAGCAAAATTTGAACCACTGTCCGATACAGGGGTGCCATATTGTTGTTCATTCTTGAATTGTTTAAATGAATTATTAAAATTCATAGGATGAACGCTTGTTGTTTGATAACTCATACCGAGTAAATTTTCATCCTGTTGTTGGGGATGATGATAAGAATTGTTGAAATGCTTCTTGTTTGAGTAGGGAATATTCATGATGATGTGTGATAAATAATAAAATTAAAAAAAAGATGATGCTACTCTCTCCTTTCGTTCGAAACTGTTAACTATATTAAAGAGAAACTATTGTTTCGAAAGGTTGCTCCACAAGAGAACAGAGAGATCAAACCAAGAATTGCAAAGTCGAGTTTTATGAGAGAGAATTTTTTTCTTCTATTCTTTTTGTTTTGTTGTGTTGTGAGTGCGCTCTTCTTTAAAGAAAAAGAAGCGCTAAACAACTTAACCCGCCAAAAAAGAGAAACACACGTTGAATGCAGTGAAAAGATATCAAACGTTCTCCCTTAAGGTTTGTGATTGATGAAACATTATTAATAATAAATTTTGTCACATATGTCAGGAAAGGGAGATGTATTTCCATTTGATTAATGTTATTTTTAGTTAATTAATGATTGGGTCTGTTTTTCTCTTTATTGCAATTTAAAATATGTTGTTGATCAATAAATTGGTAGTGTATTTTCCATTGGTCAATAACGAGTAAACAAACTGGAAAGGCTGCTAATAAACAAACCTTTCAGCTCTTTAAAATATTGATGATCTCTTGCTTGTTGTATTAGCAATTTGATCGCAAAAATATTGTCATTCTTAGAAATTAAAATTTAAAAAAAATATTTTAAATGGCGAACAGAAAGCTTATGGCTGAGGTCGATAGGACCGTAAAAAAAGTGAATGAAGGTATTGAAAACTTTGATGAATTGGAAGAAAAAGTATATAGTGCCCAAAGTTCTTCGCAAAGGGATAAATTTGAAGGAGAATTGAAAAAGGAAATTAAAAAACTACAACGTCTGAGAGAAACAATACGTGGCTGGATATCTGGTAATGAAATTAAAGACAAGGAATTACTGGTGGAAAAGAGGCAACAGATTGAAACAAGAATGGAAAGGTTCAAGAAATGCGAGCAGAAAACCAAGATGAAGGCCTATTCTAAAGAAGCCCTGAGTAAAAGTCAAGTCGAAAAACGAAGTAGGAACAAACAAAATATTATTCCTGACTCGAAAGAGAAGAAGCAAGCTAAGAAATGGCTGAAGGATATGATAGAAACACTGACGAACGCTGTTGATTCAATTGAAGAAAAAATTGAAGAAGAAGAAGAAAAGGAAAAGAAGAAGGATGGAGATATGATTGAATCGCATCGATCACGTCAAAGAAAACATGAGGAATATATTGATAAGTTAAACCAAGTTTACGAGTTTTTGGATAATGATGAAGGTATTACACCTCAAGATTTGGAAGAACTTAAGGAATATGTAGAATACTATGTAGATGAAAATGAAGAAGCTGAATTTGTGGAAGATGATGATTCATTTGAAACAATATTCAAAAAACATAAGGAATGGGAAGAATCAGCACCAAAGGAGGAACTCGTGGATGTTGATGAAGTCAAGGATAGTATTAAAAATTCTGATGAATATGATGATGAAGATTCTGATGAAGGGTTTGATGAAGACTTGGATTCGGATGATGATGATGGTTCAAGTAATGTTGACGATGATGAAGATTTAAGTTCTCCAATATCAACATCTTCAAAAGATGATGATAAGAAGAAGAAATCTCCTCCTAATACAACACCTGTTGTTAATGTGAATCCATCGATAACGAAACCTTCAGGAAGTAATCTCACAGTTACAGCTGTTGTATCAAAAGACAAGAAAATTACCAAACAAGCACCTCCAGCTATTTCTACCTCTCCTAACCAACCATCCACCACCCAACAACCAAGTGGTCAAGTTACTCCAAACACTACCACTCCAACAACAACTAAACCATCTTATAGTGATTTAGTTAAGTCTCCAAAAACTCCTCTTCAACCACAACAACCAACTCCAACCAATACTTCCACAACAGCAACAACAACAAAACAAGCTGCTACTACTACTACAACAGCAACAACAGCATCAGGTTCTACGACTCCAACATCTACCACTATCAAAAAGCCTGCTGTTTCATATATTGATATTGCTCAACAAAATAAGAATGCTCCACAAGGTCACAATTTAACAGTTTCTATTAGTGATTCAAATAAGCAACAAGTAACAACACCAACAGTTGCAGCTACAACACCAACAACAACAAGTAATAAGAATGCTAAACAACAAGCTACAACAACAACAACAGCAACAGCAACTACAACAGCTACAAAGCAGCAACCAACCACAAAGGGTCAACCTGCTCAACCAACCAAAAAAGCTCAAACTAATGCCAACCAAAGTACCACCCCAACTAG